>NC_084734.1:48420349-48782849 GCF_033978785.1 Entelurus aequoreus | reverse complement strand
TAAGAAGCAGTGTGCAAAACGTAGGAAAAAAGTGGCGACTTATAGCCCGGAATTTACGGTAGATATGTATTTCCTACTTTACATGTATTTATCTATTTATTTAACCATCCAGGGTTAGACAATTAAAAACATATTTTCATTTGCAATGTGGACCTAGCAAAGAGGCAGTATTTACATGTTAGAAATGTTGATGTGCGATTATTTCTCATCATCTCTTTATTTACCAACAAATATTAGCACTAGATTGTTCTCAACAGTTCACAAATGCTGTTAACGTACGAGGTAAATGTGTTGGAACAAGGGTTGTCTGATATCAATATTTTGGTACCGGTACTAAAATGTATTTCGATACTTTCCGTTTCTTTTTAAAATAAAGGGTACCACAATAAATGGTCATTATTGGCTTTATTTTAACAGATTATCTTATGAGACATTAAACATGTGTTTCTTATTGCAACAAAAACAACAACTTGGACATTAAATTAGTAAACGTACAAGACAATTTCTCTTTTAGTAGTAAGTAAGCAATTGGGTTACAAAGGCTCCTTCCTAATTTGGCTGCTGACGTATGCAGTAACATATTGTGTCATTACCCATTCTATTATTTTGTCAAAATTAGGAGGGATAAGCGGTAGAAAAATGGATGGTGGGATGGATCTGGTTACTTTCTGTTTTAACATATTTATCTACACCATCTATCCATATTCTCCCGCTTGTCTCTCTCGAGGTCGCGGGGGGTGGCTTAAGCCAATCCCAGCTGCATTCGGGCGGAAGGCGGGGAAAACCCTGGACAAGTCACCACCTCATCACAGGGCCAACACAGATAGACAGACAACATTCACACTCACATTCACACACTAGAGACAATTTAGTGTTGCCAATCATCCTATCCCCAGGGGCATGTCTTTGGAGGTGGGAGGAAGCTGTAGTACCTGGGAGAGAACCCACAGAGTCACGGGGAGAACATGCAAACTCCACACAGAAAGACACTGAACCTGGGGATCAAACCCAGGACCTTCTAATTGTGAGGCACACACACTAACCCCTGTATCACAGTGCTGCCTATTCATCTACCCTCATGTTAAAATGTAATACTTTACATTAGTTTTGGCTGATACTACACATTTAGGTATCGATCCAATACCAAGTAGTTACAGGGTCATACATTACAGTGTTTCCAGTGACGTGCGGTGAGGTTCATGACTGGTGAGGCACTGACTTCATCACAGTCAGATTTACAAACATATGAACCCTAAAGAGTATCTTATTCACCATTTGATTGGCAGCAGTTAACGGGTTATGTTTAAAAGCTCATACCAGCATTCTTCCCTGCTTGGCACTCAGCATCAAGGGTTGAAATTGCGGGTTAAATCACCAAAAATTATTCCCGGGCGCGGCGCCGCTGCTGCCCACTGCTCCCCTCACCTCCCAGAGGGTGATCAAGGGATGGGTCAAATGCAGAGGACAACTTTCACCACACCTAGTGTGTGTGTGACAATCATTGGTACTTTAACTTAACTTTAACTTTACACATACAAACTGTAGCACACAAAAAAGCACATTTAATGAAAAAAAAAAAACGTTATTATGGTCTTACCTTTACTTATAAGTGCGGGGAAAGTGGTGTTTGTGTTGGAGGAGTTGTGAATGAATGAAATATGAAATCCGTGCTGCAGTCTGCAGGTGTACCTAATGTAGTGTCCCTGCTGTCGTTCACGGCTCCTCCGGCGCGAGCATTGTTGTTTTTGCACTTTTTGGCTTCTTGTTAAGTGACTTTTTTTGGGTGGATTCGGTCTTGCACGTGGAGGGTTTGGGTGTGGGCTTTGTTTGGTGTGGCGCTCCCGTCAAGGGTGCATTCTACGGCGGGAGTGCTTTAACCGGCACAAGGAGGCGGGGTTACTGTGAGCCTCACACAGTGCGTCTTCGCAGCAGTTTTATGATTGCTCAGCACAAGAAATACTTTACACAAATACAGTTGTTGACAAAATACACTGTACATTATATACCTCAGCTAACTAAACTATGGAAATGTATAATATAGTTCATATAGCAATACGGTCTCACTGCACAGCAGGCCAGCAGTTAGCCGAGTCCGCAATCCATGTTGAGGCTCAACGCAGTGACGTGCCTCAACTGGCTGCTGATCACCGCAAGTCTCTTCTCAGTATTTGAACGGCAAATGTGAAAATTCAGCAATTTTGAATAAAAATAATCTAAAACTGGTGAAGTTAAATGGAAAATAACTTTATAGTATAATCACTGAATACATATAACAATTTAATACATTTTTTTTCTTTTTACATTTTTTTCCTTTCCATGATGACCGCACGTCACTGAGTGCTTCCCATAAACTGCCAAGATACCTGTGGTGGTGGGGGCGTGGCTATGGGCGTTGTCACCATGACATCATCGAGTAATTTGCATAATTTACTACAATGATATGATTTTCTCTAAAAAGGCTAAAAAAATGTATACTTACTAATTAATAATAACAGTTTTGTTTTAAACGTCCATCCATCCATCCATCCATCCATTTTACAATATAATTACAACACTTTATGTACATATTTATATACAGATTTGAACAATAAGTTATTTACTGAAATATATTTATTAATTGTGGTTCTTACAAAAAATATATCTTATAAAATATAAAAGATAAAATGTCTCTTAAAGCTCTCCCCCTTTAATTAGTGCATACTAAATATACAAACATACACATACACATAGTGTACATATACATTCACTGTACAAACATACATATACACATCCTGTACATATACACTCACTGTACCAACACATATTCACATTCTGTACATATACAAGTACATATGCATACATACAGTCATGCACATAATCACGTTTCATCAAACATATATTAAAGTTGTTGCCCTAGGGTAAACTGGGTTACACATGGCACACTGACAAAGCTTAACCTATTGTTACTATAACAATCTACAAGGTTAATGTAGGTTGCTTCTCTTTCTTCCCCTCCATTTCTCTGCATTCTTTCGTATCTCAAGTTATCATTATATATCAGGTATATGTATTGTTGCATTTGAACAACTGTATTGTTGATAATCAAGGTAAAGTATTGGTATTGTTCATTATCAATAGCGCTATTTCTATTGGTATTTGTATTGCTCCATTTGTAGTGTAATAATGCTCATTGTCATTTCTGTATTGTTTTTTATTTTCGCTAACTACTTACTAGTGGTTAGAGTGTCCGCCCTGAGATCGGTAGGTTGGAGTTCAAATCCCAGCTGAGTCATACCAAAGACTATAAAAATGGGACCCATAACCTCCCTGCTTGGCACTCAGCAACATAGGGTTGGAGTTGGGGGTTAAATCACCAAAATGATTCCCGGGCGCGGCGCCGCTGCTGCCCACTGCTCCCCAAGGGGATGGGTCAAATGCAGAGGACAAATTTCACCACATCTAGTGTGTGTGTGACAATCATTGGTACTTTAATCTTAATCTTAATCTTAATTTGCTATTACTTTTACCATCATATTTGTACATGTCGTATTTGCTGATGTTGCTCTATTGTTGTTGTTGTTGTTGTTGTGTTTGCTGTTGTTGTTTTTGTCTCTCTGTCTAATCCCCCTTTTGTCCCCACAATTTCCCCCTCTGTCTTCTTTTTTCTCTCTTTCTATCCCCTCCTGCTGCGGCCCGGCTGCACCAAATGATAATATAAATACATTTAATAAAGTCAAATACAAATAAGGCAACAAGAGAAGTATCCTACACTTCTCTTTTGTAAAGTAAATCTGAACAGCCGATATGGGCATCTACATCAACTATTTGATTTGCCTGAGAAGCTGGACAGGACAAAAAATAGATAAATAAATAAAAAAAACACAAAAAAAATGTTTTTTATTTGTGGCGGACGTAATTCTTTCATGGCGGGCCGCCACAAATAAATGAATGTGTGGGAAACACTGCATTAGTCATATTTAAAGTCCTCCTGTGTACAGTGAATGTATCTTGAGTTTACAAACAATAAAAAAAAATATATGTATATTAACAATATCAATGAAATTGTATTATCGACTATATTCGGCTCTTGTACTTGATATTGTTACAGTCAATGTCTGTGGCATTTGTTTACATTCAGGAGCACTAGCTTGCTGTTAGCAGTTAGCTATGGTATCCTCCTTTGGTGTGTCGTGAAGCATGTTTAGCTATTTCTCGTTCTGCAGGGATTATACTTGTAAGAAACATAGTTTGTTTGTCGCCATGAGGGCGAGGATTATTGATTTAGAAGTAGCTAAAACACTGCTGAATGCGGACGGACGTTAGCCGCTAGCTAGCTATGTTTTAAAGAGCCGCTTGCAGAACGGTGCTTAAGTTTTCATAGCTTCAACGACATCGTTAGTTTTTTTTTAAGCCAAAATATGTTAATTCTACATCTTCTGTCTCCACACAGTGTCTGCATGTGCGTGTGCTTTGAGTAACTGGCGCCGCCGCTCGTATTAAAAGCGATGTGACAATGGCGTGGCGTCATGTCTGTAAACAAAAAAAAGTGCCAGTATTTTTCAGAGTCAGTATACTACCTATTCATT
Source organism: Entelurus aequoreus (assembly GCF_033978785.1). Taxonomy (NCBI): domain Eukaryota; kingdom Metazoa; phylum Chordata; class Actinopteri; order Syngnathiformes; family Syngnathidae; genus Entelurus; species Entelurus aequoreus. Next base: position 48,778,284 of record NC_084734.1, on the reverse strand, counting down.
AGTACTACGGTATATTATTAGTAGCGGTATACCTTACAACCCTAGTTGGAACATAGATACATTTTTAAGATGGACAAACACTTTTCAGGCGTAAAACACGGAGAATGTCTGCAATTTGTGTATGACAGAGCAGACAGCGGACAACAAGGAAACATTTGTACAGTACAGTAATTTGACAATGCACTCTGAGTATGTGCTTTTACTGCCATCTAGTGTTTACTTTCAAGTCTGTGTGGTATAAAACAAGTAAAACATCATTGCCGTATTTTCCAAATACGGCAATGAGGTTAATGTTACAAGGAACACAAACAAAATTAATATCAAATTCATAAAAGCCCAATTTGATTCAGTGTTACTGAAAAAAACCAAACCCTCAAAACATCTCTACTTCTGCCACAACTTCCTGAAAAAGCTGCCGCAAATGCATTTTAGGTTGAACCAATCATAAAAAAAGCCAAGGAACTCACAGTGGGACTGAATCTGATGATTTTGTTAAACAACCTCACATTGTTGCATTATGGTGTGTGTGAGAAATGTCAAGCCATTTCCACTTCTGGAGTTTGATAACAGCGCCACCATTTGGTGACGACACAGTATCGATGTATGTTTGGCGCTTCAGGAGTACAAGAGTGAGAATATTTCTGTGGTTCTCAAAATTTTTCTGTGAGGCGACACTTTGGAGTAAAAATAATTTTTTATTCATTGTATTTTCTTGTATTTGGTCTCTGTTCCCTGAGGTCGGCTTATTTGTTAGCAAAACATCACACACATCTAAACTTTAACTTGTTACCACGGCTGTAAGGTTTTTGTTCTTTGTTTACTTTCTGTTACGCCTGCTAGACTTCACTTCCAAACAACACTTTGAAAAAAAAACAGGGATGACACAAACAAATATTAAGGACCCCCGAAAGAGGAATTCCTCTATTGAAGATATATGACAGCATTATTCTCCATCCATCCATCCATTTTCTACTGCTTGTCCCTCTCGGGGCTCCGGGGGGTGCTGGAGCCTATCCCAGCTGCATTCGGGCAGTAGGCGGGGTACCAGGCCTGGCCCTAACCAATCTGGCGCCCTAGGCAAGATTTTAGGTGGCGCTCCCCCCACATCGGCAGTGAAGTGTATATACTCACAAGAAACCGAATAGCTTTGTCTTTGACCTTTTTTTTTACTTAAAGAAAGCAAATTAACATATTATATGATCATTTTATGTTATGATTATCTTTAACCGAATCACAGCAGTGCTCAAATTAAAAAACAGCATTCCCTCTCATGTGATATTGCTTAATTAACATTAATGATGTGCACTTTAACAACTAGGCTTACAACTATACCTAATATATAAAGGGGTGGAAAAGTGACTATTACGTGCAGGGCAAACATTAGCTAACCAGAAGGCAATAGCAATGTAGACAAAAAACACCGGCTTAAAAGATCTAATACAAATGTCCCTGAGGAATGTAAGGTGGGAGTACTGTAATTACCTAACGTTACATTATTATTTTCCATAACAATTTAGCCCCTTCCACAATATTAACCCGACGTTAAAGCAGAACTAGCTATTTATTGATTAGCAATTGCCGAATCATGTAACATTAGCTTAATGCTAAAAAGCTAGGTTACTATCACATTCTGTAACAGACAAATAATTTAATGTAGGCTAACGTTACCTACCTGCTACCTCTGTCTTTTTCTCGTTTCTCCTCCTCTTCTTTTCTATTTTTTCTTCCCTGGGCACCTGACAGTTTTGGCCGTTTTGACATCCTGTGTTGATTTTTTGATGTGGTAAGAGTCATGATACGGGAAGGGAGGGGGCGCACCGTGCGGGGGGTGCGTAATGTTGTAACAAATAATATTTCTATTAAATAGGCTTTACTTTGCATTTTAATTAACGTGGGATTATTTTTTGTGTTTAGAAATAATAGTACCAACTTTTTTTTTTTTTTTTCTCTCCAACATTTGTGGCACTGGCGTGGCGCCCCCTGATGGACGGCGCCCTTAGCATTTGCCTATATGGCCTATGCCACGGGCCGGCCCTCCGGGGTACACCCTGGACAAGTCGCCACCTCATCACAGGGCCAACACAGATAGACAGACAACATTCACACTCACATTCACACACTAGGGCCAATTTAGTGTTGCCAATCAACCTATCCCCAGGTGCATGTCTTTGGGGGTGGGAGGAAGCCGGAGTACCCGGAGGGAACCCACGCAGTCACGGGGAGAACATGCAAACTCCACACAGAAAGACCCCGATTCCGGGGATCGTATCAAGGTCCTTCGTATTGTGAGGCACACACACTAACCCCTGTTTCCACCGTGCTGCCCCAGTATAATTCTAAGCAGCATTAATGTGTGTAAATGTGGCTTATTGTATATTTCTGTCTCATAATTGTTTTACTCTTTTTGTTTCATTGTTGTTTTTTTGTGATGTTTTTTTCCCTCTCAATCGTCTCAAAATCCTTTTTTTATTCTCACTTTTTTCCCCTGCTCTGTTCTCGCCTTTCTCAAGCCGTTGTGAAAATTATGTTTTTTTTCCTAGTCTATCCTGCAGAGACCGTGTGTGTGTGTGTGTGTGTGTGTGTGTGTGTGTGTGTGTGTGTGTGTGTGTGTGTGTGTGTGTGTGTGTGTGTGTGTGTGTGTGCGTGTGTGCGCGCGCGCGCGTGCGTGTGCTAACGTGCAGGTACATTGAAGGTAGCCGAGCTGTTAAACGTTGCCGTTGAGACCCTTCACCAGGGATTAGGAGTAGAAGGAGGGACTGAAGGAGCGTTTGATGTACTAGTGTAATAAATGTACATGCACCCGCTGGCCAATTCATTAGGGTACAGCTGCAAAATGTTTTCTGTCTTTTGCTTTTTTTCCCAAAGAATACGGTGAAACATGGTCATTTTTTCGGTCTTGTTTCCACTTGCTCTATTTTATTAAGCTACTCTATTGGTTTTATAAAATTTTTATCTAGTAAACTAGAAAAGCACTCAGAGAGCGCAGACCTCTGCTCGGTAATCCGGATCACCCCTAAAATCCCATTTGTTTTCTTCCAAATATGATGCCTGGCATTTACACCACTGAGTTCCAGCTTTGTCTCATCAGACCAGATAATTTTTTTCTCATGGTCCGAGGGTCTTTTATGTTTCTTTTTGGCAAACTTTTACAAATGAATGGCTTCCGTTTGGCCACTACCATATAAGCCTGATTGGTGGATTGCTGCAGAGATGGTTGTCCTTCTGGAAGGTTCTCCATTCTCCACAGAGGAATGATGTAGCTCTGACAGAGTGACCATCGGGTTCTTGATTACCTCCCTGTCCAGACTAAGGTGCATGCAGCAATGTACAGAGACAGAGTGGATGAAAACCAATGCTTAACCATCCTACCTGATGGAGCTTAAAGGCCTACTGAAACCCACTACTACCGACGACGCAATCTGATAGTTTATATATCAATGATGAAATCTTAACATTGCAACACATGCCAATACGGCCGGGTTAGGTTACTAAAATGCAATTTTAAATTCCGCGCGGAATATCCTGCTGAAAACGTCTCGGTATGATGACGCCTGCGCGTGACGTCACGGATTGTAGAGGACATTTTGGGACAGCATTGTGGCCAGCTATTAAGTCGTCTGTTTTCATCGCAAAATTCCACAGTATTCTTCACATCTGTGTTGGGGAATCTTTTGCAATTTGTTCAATGAACAATGGAGACAGCAAAGAAGAAAGCTGTAGGTGGGAAGCGGTGTATTGCGACCGGCTGCAGCAACACAAACACAAAGCCGGTGTTTCATCGTTTACATTCCCGAAAGATGACAGTCAAGCTTTACCATTGGCTTGTGGAGAACTGGGACAACAGAGACTCTTACCAGGAGAACTTTGAGTTGGATGCGCAGACGCGGTACCGTGAGCTGCGGCTTCCAAACATTTGATCGCTTGCCCATACGTGCGTGCCGCTATGTGCATGTCACGTACGTAACTTTGGGGACTTTGGGGAAATATATGTGCTGTATGAACTTTGGGGAGGTGAACGGTACTTTGGGCTGTGGGATTGAGTGTGTTGTGCAGGTGTTTGAGTTGTATTGGCGGGTTATATGGACGGGAGGGGGGAGGTGTTTGTTATGCGGGATTAATTTGTGGCATGCCCTCTAGTCCTTCACTCTCACTTTCCTCATCCACAAATCTTTCATCCTCGCTCAAATTAATGGGGAAATGGTCGCTTTCTCGGTCCGAATCGCTCTCGCTGCTGGTGGCCATGATTGTGAACAATGTGCAGATGTGAGGAGCTCCACAACCGGTGACGTCACGCGCATATCGTCTGCTACTTCCGGTACAGGCAAGGCTTTTATATCAGCGACCAAAAGTTGCGAACTTTATCGTTGATGTTCTCTACTAAATCCTTTAAGCAAAAATATGGCAATATCGCGAAATGATCAAGTATGACACATAGAATGGACATGCTATCCCCGTTTAAATAAGAAAATCGTATTTCAGTAGGCCTTTAAGAGGTGCTGCAAAGAGGAAAGAGCGAAACTGCCCAAAGATATGTGTGCCAAGGTTCCATCCATCCATCCATTTTCTACCGCTTATTCCCTTCGGGGTCGTGGGGGGCGCTGGAGCCTATCTCAGCTACAATCGGGCGGAAGGCAGGGTACACCCTGGATAAGTCGCCACCTCAGTGTGTGTGCCAAGGTTGTGGCATCGTATTCAAAAAAGCTTGAGGCTGTAATTGCTGCCAAAGGTGCATCAACAAAGTATTGAGCAAAGGCTGTGAATACTTATCTACACATGATTTTGTAGTTTTTTAGTTTTAATACATTTTAAAAGTCTTTTAAAAATAACCTTTTCACATTAATTATGGGGTACGATGAGATGGCAACTTGTCCAGGTTGTACCCCGCCTTCTACCCGAATGCAGCTGAGATAGGCTCCAGCACCACCCGCGACCCCGAGAGGGACAAGTGGTATAAAATGGATGGATGGCTTATGGGGTACTATGTGTAGAATTTTGGGGACAAAAATGAATTCACTCCATTTAGAGCAGTGGTTCTTAACCTTGTTGGTGGTACCGAACCCCACCAGTTTCATATGCGCATTCACCGAACCCTTCTTTAGTGAAAAATAAAATGTTGTTTTTTTTCAAATTCAAGACAAAGTTATATGTTGTTGGTAACACTTTAATATGGGGAACATATTCTAAGTAACAAAGACTTCATTTAGAGTTATTTGGTTAGGGTTAGGGCATTGGTTCTTAACCTGGGTTTGATCGAACCCTACGGGTTTGGTGAGTCGGCCTCAGGGGTTCGGCAGAGCCTCCGCCACAGCGGTCAAGACACACCAGACTCATGAATTGATGAACGTGGACCCCGACTTAATTAAACAAGTTGAAAAACTTATTCGGGTGTTACCATTTAGTGGTCAATTGTACGGAATATGTACTGTACTGCGCAATCTACTAATACAAGTTTCATTCAATCAATCAATCGTGTAAATAAAAACTTCTCCCTAACGGCGTATCTGTACTGTAAAGTTAACATTTGATTGACAATAAAAAGGAAGTCTAAGTCTTAAGTATTATGGATACCCCCAAACAATGTTCCCTCTAATTTTCCATCTGATTTGCAAGTGTGTACTTTGTTGTGAGTTCATGCACTGTGTTGGTTTTGTTCTTTGAACAAGGTGATGTTCATGCACGGTTCATTTTGTGCACTAGTAAAAAAACATATAACTTTGTCTTGAATTTGAACCAAAAAAAATAAAACATTTTATTTTTCACTAAAGAAGGGTTCGGTGAATGTGCATATGAAACTGGTGGGGTTCGGTACCTCCAACAAGATTAAGATCCACTGGGTTAGGGTTAGAGGGTTAGGGTTATAATAAGGCCATGCCGAATAAGTTAAAGTTAAAGTACCAATGATTGTCACACACACACTAGGTGTGGCGAAATTATTATCTGCATTTGACCCATCACCCTTGATCACCCCCTGGGAGGTGAGGGGAGCAGTGAGCGGCCCAATTCCAACCCTTGAGGCTGAGTGTCAAGCAGGGAGGTAATGGGTCCCATTTTTATAGTCTTTGGTATGACTCGGCCGGGGTTTGAATTTACAATCTACCAATCTCAGGGCGGACACTCTAACCACTAGGCCACTGAGTAGGTGGATTATTATTATTAATAATGCCACTGAATAAGGCATTAATAAGTACTTAATAATGACTAGTTAAGAGCCAATATGTTACTAATTTGCATGTTAATAAGCAACTAATTAATGGTGAATATGTTCCCCATACTAAAGTGTTACCATGTTTTTTTACTGGTGCACAAAATGAACCGTGCATGAACATCACCTTGTTCAAACAACAAAACCAACACAGTGCATAAACTCACAACAAATTACACACCTGCAAACCAGTCAGCTGTTGCCGTATCCGTAATACGCCGATAGGGAGAAGTTTTTATTTACACGATGAGTCGGGTGTGTTTTGACCTCCGCCGAACCCCTGAGGCCGACTCACCGAACCCCTAGGGTTCGATCGAACCCATGTTTTTTTTTTTTTTTTTTTTTTTTTTTTAATAATGTCCTGCCCAGCTTCTCGGGCAAATCATATAGCAGATGTAGATGCCCATATCGGCTGTTCAGATTTACTTTACAAAAGAGAAGTGTAGGATACTTCTCTTGTTGCCTTACTTGTATTTTGACTTTATTAAATGTATTTATATTATCATTTGGTGCAGCCGGGCCGGAGCAGGAGGGGATAGAAAGAGAGAAAAAGGAAGACAGAGGGGGGAATTGTGGGGACAAGAGGGGGGTTAGACAGAGAGACAAAAACAACAACAGCAAACACAACAACAACAACAACAACAGAGCAACATCAGCAAATACGACATGTACATCGAACCCATGTTAAGAACCACTGATTTAGAATAAGGCTGTATTATAACAAAATGTGAAAAAGGTGAGGCTCTTTGAATACTTCCTGGAATTTTTGTGTGCGTGTGTGTTTGTGTATATATGTGTATTGTGTGTATATACTATATGTGTATATGTATGTATGTATACCGTATTTCCTTGAATTGCCGCCGGGTATATAGTATGCGCCTGTCTAGAAATATCGCCGGGTCAAACTCGTTTAGCAAAATAATTAGCGCATGCTTAGCATTACCGCCGGGTCAAACTCGTTTTGCAAAATATTATTTTTATTAGCGCATGTCTAGAATTACCGCCGGGCCAAACTCGTTTCGCAAAATAATTAGCATATGCCTCGAATTTCCGCCGGGTCAAACTCGTCACGTCACGAGTAAGGCTGAAACGACGCGTCGACGTAGTCGACGTCATCGGTTACGTAAATACCTCGACGCCGTTTTTGTGCGTCGACGCGTCGCATATTTACGTCACACTACTGTCATGGCGGAGCGCAAAGCAGACGGTGCGAGCGAGGGGGAAAAAATCACGCCAAAAGTCGTCAAAAGTGTGGGAGTATTTCAATACACGGCCTAATAATGTTGTTGTATGCACACTGTGTCGAGCGGAAATGGCCTATCATAGCAGCACAATGGCTATGAACGAACATTTGAAAAGAAAACCATCAACCATCAACTAGTCAATCGTCCGCGTGAGCATACGTTGTCATCATTACACAAAAACATGAATGTGTCATTTGTATCTGCTAGGGGTGTAACGGTACGTGTTTTGTATTGAACCGTTTCGGTACGGGGCTTTCGGTTCGGCACAGGGGTGTACCGAACGAGTTTCTAAGCTAAAGCTAAAGTCTTAACAAGCTGCTTTGCTCCTTCTGCTTCTGTCTCAGCACGCAGCATTGTCCCACCCACACAACCATCTGATTGGTACACAGAAAGCGCTATCAGCCAATCAGCAGTGCGTATTCAAAACGTTAGCAGCCAATCAGCAGTGCGTATTCAGAGCGCATGTAGTCAGCGCTTCAGCGTCGAGCAGATAGGTGTTTAGCAGGTGAGCATCAGGCAGCGGACTCTCCCCAAATGATAATAAACACCTCCCAGTCAACTACTAGTAACATCACTATGAGCCCGTTGACCTTCTAGAAACTTCAACTGCAGCTCAGCTCACTCGCAGTCCTGGCTTGAGGTGAAGGCTAATTACCTCTCAGTTCCAGCCACATCGACCCCTTCTGAGCGCCTATTTTCAGCTGCTGGGAATATTGTAAACAAGAAAAGAACCAGAGCATGTAGACATGCTAACCTTTCTTCATTACAATTGTTAGTCACTCACTGGAATGAGTAGAATTGGTTATTGTGTACTGTGTTGGACTGGATGTTTATTTTGCACATTTTAAAAGCAATACTTAATGTTTACAGTGCTCCAGAATATTTAGATTGGCACTTTTTTGTATAGGATGTTTATCTTTATTTTTGCACATTTTAGCAAATAAGCAATACTTTCACTTTTGTTGAAATGTTTACACTGTTGTTACAGAATATTTCATTTTGCACTTTTTTGTATTGTATGTTTATCTTTATTTTTGCACATTTTAAAGCAAAATAAGCAATACTTTTACTTTTGAAATGCTTATACTATTGCAGAATATTAAGATTTGCACTGGATTTTTACTTTTATATTTGCACATTAAAAAGCAAATAAGCTACTTTTAATTTTGTTAAATGTTAAAAGTTTTAAATGTTTACATTGTTACAGAATATTTTGTCATGTTGTAGTCAATGTTGACTGAGTGGCCATACTTCTTTTTTTTGGTAAATAAAAGCCATGCCTTTTGAAAAAACTGGCCTACATTTATTTTTGCATCTTCATTTTAAATAAAAAAAATAATCGGTTAAAGGAAAAATAATCTATAGATTAATTGAAAAAAATAATCTATAGATTAACCAATTAATCGAAAAAAATAATCTATAGATTAATCGATAGAAAAATAATCGTAGCTGCAGCCTTAGTCACGAGTGAGACTTCACCTGTCATCATTTTCAAAATGGAGGAGGCTGATTTAAATAATTTCAAATCGCATAAAGGGAAGACGATAAAGAGCTATTCAGTAGGATTTAAGGTCCAAGCTATTGAATATGCTAAAAAGAACAGTAAGCAGCTACGTTTTATTAATATACCGTAGCTGCGTGTGTCAAATATGAGTCATTAAATGACTCCCGCCTCCTGGTGGTAGAAGGCGCTAGTGATCCTTCTTGCGACTACTCGGCTGCAGAAGAAGTGACAACAGGCAGCAACAGTTAGCAGCGATCGTTTATTTTTTCCTCTCGCTTGCACTTTTAACATGGAGGATTACATATCTAAAATAAAACAGTTTTCTAAACTGGACTTTCAATCAAAGCAGGAGGTAATAATTAAAGGAATATCTCCATCGAGACAGAGAGACTTTTAAAACTGAAGAAAGATAAGGAAGACTTCTATAAACAAGTTATCGATGCTTTTGTTCGGAACGAGCTGCGCATGGACTTCATTTATAAGTAAAGGTAAAACCATAATAACGTTTTTTTTAATTAAATGTGCTTTTCATGATGGTATCCTTACATCACACTCAAATTTATAAACGCAGGCCTAAATTTACCGCATGCCTTTGGTAAGCGCCGGAGTGAGAAGAGGGTTTTAAAATAATTAGCGCATGCTCACATTTACCGCATGCCTTTGGTAAGCGCCGGAGTGAGAAGAGGTTTTAAATTAATTACCGCCCCGGCGGCAATTCAAGGAAATACAGTATGTGTGTGTATGTACTTTATATATGTATGTATGTTTATATATGTTCTGTATATGTGTGTATATATGTATATATGTGTGTGTATACGTGTATATATGTATGTATATATGTGTTTGTATGTATGTATGTATGTATATATGTGTATATACTGTATGTATGTATATATGTGTATATGTATTTATATATGTGTGTATATATTTATGTATGTATATACAGTATGTATGAATATATGTATGTATGTGTATATTTAATGTATGTGTGTGTATATATATATATACACATCCAAAACCAGTGAAGTTGGCACACTGTGTAAATCGTAAATAAAAACAGAATACAATGATTTGCAAATCCTTTTCAACCTATATTCAATTGAATACACTGCAAAGACAAGATACTTAACATTCAAACTGGTAAACTTTATTTTTTGCAAATATTAGCTCATTTGGAATTTGATGCATACAACATGTTTCATAAAAGCTGGCACAAGTGGTAAAATAGACTGAGAAAGTTGAGGAATGCTTATCAAACACTTATTTGAAACATCTCACAGGTGAACAGGCTAATTGGGAACAGGTGGGTTCCATGATTGGCATGCTCAGATGATCTTGGTCTTCTTTGGATCCACCTATGTATGTGAACAGACATTGTCTGTGATGAAGTTCAACAAATCCAAACACAGATTCTCTATCACTGATGAGCACCTCTCAGCTGTCCTTCGCATAGCCACCTCAGACATTCAGCCAGATTTCAATGCCCTTGTTCAAGCCCAGAACAGACTGGATTATTCGCACTGAAGAGGTAAAATGAGGTGGAAAACATAAGTTATTGTTTGTTGTATTGCAGTATTTCTATAAACTTGTTAAATTGTTTGTTGTTTTTCCTTGTTTGTGGAACAAAGTTAAAGTGTGAACAAGTTAAAAATAAATTGCAGTGATTCAATGATTGTTTTTGTTTTCTTATTTCAATTTCACATAGCCAAATATAAATATTTAAGGATTATGATAAATGAGTTTAAATAAAACCATCAAAAGCAATCTGCTTTTGTATAAAGTTAAGTTAGGTTAAATGAAATTATTATTATTATTATTATTATTAGCATTATTTTATTTATTTTTTTATTTTTTTATCTTACGGTATATCAAAAATAATATTGAGCAAAATGTAATTGAAATATTGTCAATATGGCCCTCCAGCAGTGCTCGGGTTGCTCATGCGACCCCCGGTAAAAATTAATTGCCCACCCCTGATCTATGGTCTGTAATATCATCAAAAGGTTCAGAGAATCTGGAGAAATTACTGCATGTAAGTGGCAAGACCAACATTGAATGCCCGTGACCTTCGATCCCTTAGGCGGTACTGCATAAAAAAGCGACGTCGGTGTGGAAAGGATATCACCACATTGGCTCAGGAACACTTAAGAAAACCATTGTTAGTAACTACAGTTTGACAGTACATCTGTAAGTGCAAGTTAAAACTCTACTATGCAAAGCTAAAACCATTGATCAACAACACCCAGAAACGCTTCGCTGGGCCCGAGCTCATCTAAGATGGAGTGATGCAAAGTGGAAAAGAATTCTTTATTCTGACGAGTCCACATTTTATATTGTTTTTAGAAACTGTGGACGTCGTGTCCTCCGGACCAAAGAGAAAAAGAACCATCCGGACTGTTCTAGGCGAAAAGTTCATAACCCAGCATAAGGGATGGTATGGTGGTGTATTAGTGCCCAAGGCATGGGTAACTTACACATATGTGAAGGCACCATTAAAGCTGAAAGGTACATACAGGTTTTGGAGCAACATATATTGCCATCCAAGCAAGGTATTTTTCATGGATTCCCCTGCTTATTTCAGCAAGACAATGCCAAGCGACATTCTGCACATGTTACAACAGCGTGGCTTCGTAGTAAAAGAGTGCGGGTACTAGACTGGCCTGCATGTAGTCCAGACATGTCTCCCATTGAAAATGTGTGGCGCATTATGAATCGTAAAATACGACAACGGAGACCCCGGACTGTTGAACAACTTAAGCTGTACATCAAGCAAGAATGGGAAAGAATTCCACCTGAAAACTGTATTGTTTTTTTTTTTTCTCTTGATTTGATAATCTTCTTGCTAATTTCCTCTTTTTGGCTGGTTACTTTTTGCTATAATCCCGTTCTGAACAGCCCTCTGTGGAAGTGTTCTTTTGTTGTTTCACTAATTCACAACCAAGATATCTTAGCGCCCCTGCTACCTTAAGTTGTCCTCTCCTCCCTCCTCTGTGTGTGTCCGCGCTAACACATAAAGTTAAAAGATTGTTAGCTAATGATTCACCTTAAAACTAGAAAAGACCATACCAGACTGGCATATGGTAAAATTCATCATGGAGATGCTGACAAACCGCAGTTGCACTCTACAGACTAGTGATGGACAACGCAGCAGGTCTGTCCGCGCACTGATGTTGTTCAACATATATACCTATGACAACATCCTATAAATATGTCTACCCTGATGACCTGGCCATCATGATGCGTCAACCAACATCGAAGACGATGAAAGACTGCCTAAACCAGGACATTGGCATCCTGACAGCCTACCTGCGTAAGTGGCGCCTACAGCTCACAGTGTTTCCCACACATTAATTTATTTGTGGCGGCCCGCCACGAAAGAATTACGTCCGCCACAAATAGATTTTTTTTTTTTTCTTTTAAATTTTTTTTAAATTTTAATTTTAATTTTTTTTTGACCTGTCCAGCTTCTCAGGCAAATCATATAGTTGATGTAGATGCCCATATAGGATGTTCAGATTTACTTTACAAAAGAGAAGTGTAGGATACTTCTCTTGTTGCCTTACTTGTATTTGACCAACTGTTTTCTGTTTATTTGTTACTGACTGTGGCAGGACATCTCTGCCTCTGTTTCACTTTATGTTGCTGGTAAATAATATGGTTGTAGTAGTAGGCTAAAGTTAAATTATTTAGTATGCACTAATTAAAGGGGCAGAGCTTTAAGAGACATTTTAGCTTTTATATTTTATAAGATATATTTTTTGTAAGAACCACAATTAATAAATATATTTCAGTGAATAACTTATTGTTCAAATCTGTATATAAATATGTACATAAAATGTTGTAATTATATTGTAAAATGGATGGATGGATGGATGGACGTTTAAAACAAAACTGTTATTATTAATTAGTAAGTACCGTAATTTCCGGACTATAAGCCGCTACTTTTTCCCCTCGTTCTGGTCCCTGCGGCTTATACAAAGGTGCGGCTTATTTACGGCCTGTTCTTCTCCGACACCGACGAAGAGGATTTCGGTGGTTTTAGTACGCAGGAGGAAGACAATAACACAATGATTAAAGACTGACTTTTCATATACCGGTAGGCTGGTTATTTTGATAACGTACATGCGAGCACTTTGTATTGCTTTGCACCGTTGTATTATTTGTACTCTGCACGAATGCGGTTCGTCATGTCAAAGATGTGAAAGTTTGATTGAATGATTGAAAGATTTATAGTTAATAAATGGGACGCTTTGCGTTCCCAAACAGTCATCTCTGTCCCGACAATCCCCTCCGTGGTAGCAGGAACCCCTATATACTACGGTAATTACACATCAAAACCCTGCGGCTTATAGTCGGGTGCGGCTTATATATGGAGCAATCTGTATTTTCCCCTAAATTTAGCTGGTGCGGCTTATAGTCAGGTGCGGCTTATAGTCCGGAAATTACGGTATACATTTTTTGAGCCTTTTTAGAGAAAATCATATCATTGTAGTAAATTATGCAAATTACTCGAAGATGTCATGGTGACCACGCCCATAGCCACACACATAGCCCCGCCCCCACCGCCACAGGTATCTTGGCAGTTTATGGGAAACACTGGCTCAGCATTGGCAAGACCGTGTCAGCAGCCTACCACCCCAACAACAGCGAACCAAAAAGCAAACTACTTGTATTCATCGACAACAAGCGCCTAGAGTACCTCGGTGTATGCCTGGATAGGTCATTCTTCTTCAAACAACACCTTGAAGAAATGACAGCCAAAGTGTCATCAAGGGTCTCAGTCTTCTGACGTGTCGCCGGCACCAGCTGAGGTGCATTCACAGAGGTGCTTCGAATCTCCATGCAAGCCTTGGTCTTCTTCGCAGCTGAATACTGTGCCTCAGCCTGGTGTAGAACCCCACATGCCAGGAAGGTTGACATTGCTCTTCGGACCATAACTGGCTGTGTTAACCTACCCACTAGAGATGCGCGGTTTGCGGACACAACCGCGGAGTCCGCGGATAATCCGCGGGTCGGGCGGATGCATGACGAAAAAAATAGATTTTAAATAGATTCGGGCGGGTGGCGGTTGAACCAATTCAGAAAAAAAAAATACATAGTTAAATGTTGTTACCCACATACGAAAAACGAGCAGCACTCTTTGAAACAGGCAATTATTCATCAGGCACTGCTGCAGCGGTCACGCCAAATTTCTTCCCCCCTACAAAAACCTTCCCCCCATTTACTTCCGGGGCTGCGTCCAATAAAGTCACAAAGTTGCCGGGGGTCCTTAACCCGCACGCGACTGTCCTGTTTCGTGCCTGTACAAAAAAACCCAATCGATTTCTTCAGATTCCAGCAGCTGTCAAAGACGAAGTATCCTTCCAGCGACGGGCAGTCTTTCTTAATGGAAATGACAATAATATTATAATAATGATAAATAATATTATCACGCGTTAATATCTGCGTTAATATCTCTTAGCCTCTAATGCGTGGCCAAGAGATATTAATGTGTGGCACGCATTGAATGTCTCTGCTGCATTGGATCAGTCTCCTTTCTTTAACAGGAATGCCTTGCATCGTCTATATTAGATATATAACAACGGGTGGGTGGCGGGCGGTTGTGGTTTTGATAAAATATTAGTTTGGGTGGATGGCGGGTGGATGACGACTTTTGTGATGCGGTTACGGATGAAATAATTGCCTATCCGCGCATCTCTACTACCCACCTTCTCCACCTGCCAGTACTAGCCCAGTCTGTTCTGGGCTTGAGGAGAGGCTGCTATGCTTGCCCTAGCAAGGAAACCCCAAAGACATGACTGGCATATCCAGCATAAAACCACCACAACAGTGCTGCCTCTAAAAAGACTCAAGTCCTGCCATTCATACAACAGGGTGGCACAAAAGCTGCTCAGGTCCATCCCTAAAGACCTGTCTGCAGAGACATGGCTGGTGGCAGCCCTAAAAGCAGGAGTGGGAGTCCGCCAGGCCCACACATATCCATATTACATCCAGGACCCAGGAGGCGGCATTAAAGAAGAGGAATTGCCACGCCGGCAATGGACCCTGCTGAACCGCCTGCGAACTAGGGTTGGCTACTTTAAATCATCTATGAGAAAGTGGGGCCTGGCGAACGGAGCATCGTGTGAGTGTGGGTAGCCATAACAGACCGCTGACCACATAATCACCGCCTGTCCCTTGTATAAACCACCCTTAGAGGCCGGCTTCTTCAATGTGCGACCTGAGACGAAGACATGGCTATGCGCTACTGAGCTGGACCTCTGATGATGACACAGGAAAGAAGAAGAATAAGTTCTAGCCCTAGGTTAGTTAGAATCATGATAAAACTAACGTTCTGAGAACATTAACATTAACATGATTAAATAATCAACGTTTGTACATTTGTCAATCAATGCATGAAACGCCCACATTTTAATTGTGATGAATCGGAGAATCGATAATTTTTTTCACCTCTAATACTGATATTGATCTGATACGATATCTGCAAGAATTGTACATACTTTTCTTATTTTGTCTTGTGAAATGTTAGAAAAGGTTTGATCAGGTGAACAATGGTAGTTATGAAAAACACTAATAATTGTCTGGAATAGACCTATGCTGTCTTTAAGTTGAAGTGGAGCTGTAATTTTTTTTTAAGCGCATCTAGTGGTCATAAATTATGAAGTTAGGCTCATACACAGTAGGTTGAATGATGCTAACTATAACTTATTTGCTACTTGTTTATATTAACAAATGTGCTGTTTTAGACTGCAATATTGTTCAATTAAGGACAATTATTAGGTATGTCTAGATTGTGTGCTATTGTGTGCTTAGCTGTTGTGTAGCTGCCAGCTCCCAGTAGCCTATAGCCCGCCATGTTTACCTTTGGTTAATGACTTGACTGAAATACAAGAAAAAAGCCACCTTGTGTGCTTATTGGAGGACATTTAGACATTAACTGGCTGTACAGCTCTGTACAAGTAAATCTGCAGGACTGCTTGTATCGGAGATTTTACATGCAGGCCGACATCATCCAATATTTTTATTTTTGCTGCTATTGGACCGATATCAATTTCAGATCGGGACACCGATTAATAAGCATCTATTCTGCCATAAAATAAGGCACAATGGTGTTTTGATTTGACAAATGATATTGTTTACATTTGAACTGATACAAGTACCAAATTGGTACCTTAAAATCTGTGTCTGTGCTGAAACTGGTGCTTAAAAAAGTGGAGAATATACAATTGTTTGTTGAAAAAACACAGTGCTTTTGTTTGTACTGAATTTTGTGACATTAGATTTGAACAGAGGAAGTCTTGTGTTGTAGCCTGGTTGTAACTAGAGCTGCTGTTGGCGTGTTAGGGTCGACAGTAATGTTCAAAAAGCGCGTCACACTCTGTGCATACTTATGAAACGTTTCTTGTACAATATCACCATCAAACATTTGTTGCAGGTTGCTCAGTCTGCATTCATTTAGCACTAAAGTGAAGCACCGATATCGATTTATTTTTTCGTTCTGGCTACTACCGTTTACATCTGCACTGGTACCATAATGAAACCAAGTTTCGGTACACATCCCTAATTGGTAGTGTACTTTTTACCTGCTTCCTTAAAAGTATCAGTAGCTACAGTACCAATCAATGTTTTACCTGTGTCTTATGAAAGTGTGTGGTTTGCAGAAACTATTATTTGTCAAATTAAGAGACATAAGATTGATACCTGGCGGATGTTGTCATATTACTTAGCTTTGAAAGACTGATGTGATTAGTTGCCTTTTAATACAATATACTTTATTTTCCCATTTAGGTAAATTTGTCTTGGACTCAGCAACTGTGACATAAATGCCCTAACAGCCACAATGACAACAAACACTACATCAACAGGCATAGAATCTCAACAATTACGAACAGTATTGTACATATTCTATAACATTACACACCACACACTTGTACACTAGTGAAAAGATATACATCAGAGCAAGTAGTCAGCAGTAATTTAAAAAAGCAATGCCTGAAGTTGGACTTGCTAGTCAGGTTGAAAGGTATGGAGCCAGAACAGTGCCAGTAAGATTTGGTATCCAAATAAATAATTATAGAAAAAGTTGTATCGGCACCGAAACAAGTTTTGCCAACAAATAAATACAAATATTGAAAAAATATTTTTGGTGGATGTTTTCAATGCCAATATTCATATTTTTGTACACTTTTATTGTTTTTTTTTTGTGTTTTATGGTTTTTATGATCAATTCTCTTTCTTAGGATTTTGTTTCTTTTTTTGGGTTTCGCTTTTTTCTTTTTTTAACGGAATCAAAATAATGGCAGTGTTTTAACACGAGGGGCGGGTGCCTGTGGGCGGAGTTTATAACAAGTTTACCCGGAAGCAGTTTTACCGGACTGTAAAAACACCGTAGAGGAGGACCGATGGCGTCTAAATCAAGTGTAAAAGTTATATGATATATTCGTGTTAACCTAGCCATACTTCGAGGATGTAGTATAAGCGGTACAGAAATTGATTATGTATTTTAAATTATCCATGTTTGTCTCAATTTAGTTGTGATATTTGGCAAAACTGTATGGAACAATACTTTGTTACATTTCCACGCGAAGAGAAAAGATAAGTGTAAATGTAAATGTAAATGTAAGTGTAGCTGTATTTATTCATTTAAAGCATTTAACATCAGACATGTAAAGCTTGGTGTGACATGAGTAACCAATTTGTGTTAAAATACGAGACTTCGACTATCGTAATTTTGAGTGACCTCTGGCAGTTCTTCCTCTTCCTCCGATCAGATCCAGGCTATGGAGACAACTTCATGCACGGAACTTTTTTCAACATTTGGAAGTAAAACCTTACATCTGGGGCCGTACTTATCAAGCTTCTTAGAATTACTCCTAAGAAGTCTGCTAAAAGTTGACTTAAGAGTAAATAAATTCTTCGCTGAAAGCTGCACTTAAAAGTTAGTTATCAAGCGTCTTACTCACACTTTCAGCGAAGTGTAGGACTGAATCTTAAGTGTCACACTCAGAGCTGAATTACGACATTACTATGTGCCGTAAACGGAATTTTAGGTGACGTCATTTCTGTGTCCATAGAAATGACTAATCACGGAAGGGAATCCGTTATATATAATAATCCATGAGCGTTAAGAGGTAGTATATATATATATATATATATATATATATATATATATATATATATATATATATATATATATATATATATATATATATATATATATATATATACTACTACCTCTTAACGCTCATGGAGAGAATGCCAAGAGTGTGCAAAGCAGTAATCAATATATATATATATTTACTACTACCTCTTAACGCTCATGGAGAGAATGCCAAGAGTGTGCAAAGCAGTAATCAGAGCAAAGGGTGGCTATTTTGAAGAAACTAGAGTATAAAAATGTTTTCTGTTATTTCACCTTTTTTTGCTAAGTACATAACTCCACATGTGTTCATTCATAGTTTTGATGCCTCAGTGACAATCTATAATGTAAATAGCCATGAAAATAAAGAAAAAACATTGAATGAGAAGGTGTGTCCAAACTTTTGACCTGTACTGTATATGTGTCTGTATTAGGGTTGGGTATCGTTTGAATTCGAACGATTCCAATTCCGATTCCGATTCTTTGTTTCAATTCCGATTCCTGACAGTTCTCGATTCCGATTCTTTTAAGAGGCAGGGTCAAAAAAAAGTTTAGGATATTTTAAATGAGCTAGCTAACCTACAGTCTTTCTGAATGAAATAGTCTGACATTCTCCATTAATTTTAATTCTATTAACTTTTTATGAACTTTACTATAAATTCTTCACAGGGCTGTTTTCAACTAGAATATAAATATCAAATCTATGAACTTGAATATAAATATTATAAATTATGAATACATTTTCCCAGGGGTACACTTTCCTCAAGAGAGCTTTATTTTTGAAAACCTCATGAAAACACATTTACACATAAGTGTATGATGCTGCAGGAAACCTCATGAAAACACATTTACACATAAGTGTATGATGCTGCAGGAAACCTCATGAAAACACCTTTACACATAAGTGTATGATGCTGCAGGAAACCTCATGAAAACACCTTTACACATACAAGTGTATGATGCTGCAGGTACTTAAAAATGTTACCGTGCTCCCACTGATGGGCTAACCTGGTGCAGAAAAGCAAATAAACAATAAGAAACAACTTGCAAAACACAGTCCAGATTAGCAGCAGGTACAGTATAAAATCAGAGACAGTTTTTGTTTAGGAAAATGACCATATCCGCCTTCTCAGGCAGGATGCATGAGCGTTCTGGACAGATAGTGTCTCCTGCTGTGGAAAATACACGTTCGCTGGGTGTGAAAGAAGTTTGAACGCATAAATAGGAGAAAGCTAGATCTGACAGCAAAGGATAAGTCTTTTGTTGGTTCCACCGGACCACCACCATGCAGCAGGGTCGTCAGACATAAGTATCGGTGGAACGTCCTGGTACATCTGCAGCTCTCTCTCCACTCGTTTCTTGATGGACATGGAGCTCTGTTATTTCGCGGTTATTTCTTTTTTTTTTGTAAAGTAAAGCCACACTTTCGACCGCCGACGCCCGCTATCCATGCTTGAGCTTGACTGACTCGCTCGGCTATGCTAACACTTCCGGCGGTGGGCGCTTCTTCGTTGGTGTTCAGCGGCTTCTTCTTCCGGTTCGGCGGACATATTTTTTCCCGGTCGGCGGACTGGGTATCGAAAATAGGAATCGAAATTTAAACTTTTGAACGATTCCGGGAGAATCGGAAAGTTAGTCCCGGTTCCAATCGATACTCGATACCCAACCCTAGTCTGTATACAGTATATGCCTATGTATGTACGCTATATTGCCAAAAGTATTTGGCCACCCATCCAAATGATCAGAATCAGGTGTCCTAATCACTTGGCCTGGCAACAGGCCATGGCGACTGTTTCTACAAACATTTGTGAAAGAATGGGCCGCTATCAGATATTTCCAGCGTGGAATTGTCATAGGATGCCACCTGTGCAACAAATACAGTCGTGAAATTTCCTCGCTCCTAAATTTTCCAAAGTCAACTGTCGACTTTATTTTAAGAAAATGGAACAGTTTGGGAACAACAGCAACTCAGCCACGAAGTGGTAGACCACCTAAACTGACAGAGAGGGGTCAGCGGATGCTGAAGCGCATAGTGCAAAGAGGTCACCGACTTTCTGCACAGTCAGTTGCTACAGAGCTCCAAACTTCATGTGACCTTCCAAATAGCCCACGTAAAGTACGCAGAGAGCTTCATGGAATGGGTTTCCATGGCCGAGAAGCTGTATCTAAGCCATACCTCACCAAGTCCAATGCAAAGCGTCGGATGCAGTGGTGTAAAGCACGTCGCCACTGGACTCTATAGCAGTGGAGTGATGAATCACGTTTTTCCATCTGGCAATCTGATGTACGAGTCTGAGTTTGGAGGTTGCCAGGAGAACGGTACATGTCGGACTGCATTGTGCCGAGTGTGAAATTTGGTGGAGGAGGAATTATGGTGTGAGGTTGTTTTTCAGGAGTTGGGCTTGGCCCCTTAGTTCCAGTGAAAGGAACTTTGAATGCTCCAGGACACCAAAACATTTTGGACAATTCCATGCTCCCAGCCTTGTGGGAACAGTTTGGAGTGGGCCCCTTCTCTTCCAACCTGACTGTGCACCAGTGCACAAAGCAAGGTCCATAAAGAAATGGATGACAGAGTCTGGTGTGGATGAACTTGACTGGCCTGCACAGAGTCCTGACCTGAACCCAATAGAACACCTTTGGGATGAAATAGAACGGAGACTGAGAGCTAGGCCTTCTCGACCAACATCAGTGTGTGACCTCACCAATGCGCTTTTTGGAAGAATGGTCAAAAATCCCTATAAACACATTCCGCAACCTTGTGGACAGCCTTCCCAAAAGAGTTGAAGCTGTAATAGCTGCAAAAGGTGGACCGACATCATATTGAACACTATGGGTTAGGAATGGGATGGCACTTTACAAGTTCATATGTGAGTCAAGGCAGGTGGCCAAATAATTTTGGCTATGTAGTGTATATACATTATATATATATATATATACCGTATTTTTCGGACTATAAGCCGCAGTTTTTTTCCTAGTTTGGCTGGGGGTGCGACTTATATTCAGGAGCGACTTATGTGTGAAATGATTAACACATTACCGTAAAATATCAAATAATATTATTGTGCTCATTCACGTAAGAGACTAGATGTATAAGAAGTCATCGGATTTAGCAATTAGGAGTGACAGATTGTTTGGTAAACGTATAGCATGTTCTATATGTTATAGTTATTTGAATGACTCTTACCATAATATGTTACGTTAACATACCAGGCACGTTCTCAGTTGGTTATTTATGCGTCATATAACGTAGGCAAGGCAAGGCAAGGCAGCTTTATTTGTATAGCGCTTTTCATACACAAGGCAGACTCAAAGTGCTTCACAGACAACAAAGTGAAATGAAAGAAAATAAAAGCAAAATTAAAATGCAGACAATAAAAATAAAAACAGTGCAGACGTTAAAAGTTAAAAGATTAAAAGATTTAGCTGAAAGCTAAGGTGAACATAAAAGTTTTCAGTCTAGTTTTAAAAGTAGTCAGAGTTGGGGATAGTCTGACACATACACTTATTCAGCCTGTTGTTCACTATTCTTTCTTTATTTTAAATTGCCTTTCAAATGTCTATTCTTGGTGTTGAGTTTTATCAAATACATTTCCTCAAAAAATGCGACTTATACTCCAGTGCGACTTATATATGTTTTTTTCCTTCTTTATTATGCATTTTCGGCTGGTGCGACTTATACTCCGGAGCGACTTATAGTCCGAAAAATACGGTAAATAGAATGTATATATAGATATATGTATATATCTACAGTATATATACACATATACATATATATGTGTGTATATATATATAAATATATATATAATGTATATGTATATGTATATGTATATATTTGGGGTGTAACGGTAAACAGTATAATGATAAACTGCGGTAAAATTCCAGATGGTTATTAATACCGTTCAAATTTGTAATTATCGAAAAAAACTAGCATTTTTAGACAACACTGCTCATTTCCTGGAAACGGAGTAACAGCAGCGTCGGCACATTCACACTAGCATTGTTTGGCTTGGGAAAACATGGAGGAAAGCAACTACATGGACCTTGCCCCAAAGATTTTCCCTCAGAGTCAACAGAGCCGATCGCTTCATTTCTCATTATTTCTCTCGCTTCGTTTCCATGGACTAGAGTCTTGGCGTGAGAGCGCACTGCTGTTATTAGATGGCAACAGATGTGGACAAAATATGTGATGTTGCTCTCATTTTCTCAACGAAGCGTCCTTCACTCACCGGCAGTGACTGAGAGTTAATGACGTGGAGAAACATTCAGTAGGCGATGTGTAGGGAACGTTCCCACAACTTGTTTATAAAGTCTTTATTTTGTGATGAGGTGGCGACTTGTCCAGGGTGTAACCCGCCTTCCGCCCAAATGCTGCTGGCAGGCTCCAGCACCCTCTGAAAATGGATGGAGGGATAAATTGTTTCCTGGGGTGGTCACTCGTCCTTTTTTTAACTGGGGAGGTGTGGCTCGGTTGGTCGAGCGGCCGTGCCAGCAACTTAAGGGTTCCAGGTTTTGATCCCTGCTTCCGCCATCCTAGTCACTGCTATTGTGTCCCTGGGCAAGAACCTTTACCCACCTGCTCCCAGTGCCATCCACACTAGTTGTAATTTAGATAATGGGTTTCAGTTCCCCTCTAAAAGCGGTTGGATTTATTTTTGGATTGTTACTAGAATCATGGTGATATATGTTTGTAATGTTAATTAGGCAGATGTATGCTATAATTTACACACATTACAGTCATGAATATTATGGTTACATTCTCTTGGTAGCCAGCGTCCTCTGCAGTGGACATTTATGTTTTGTGTAACAAGTAATTTATATCCTGAGCTTTCTAACTATGATCAAAGAAATAGTATAATCTACTCAAATAGTTCTATCTCTGAGCCATCAGTGATGTAAGCAAGTAACGCTAATCACGGAGTACAAGTGAGCAAAGCAGCCAACATAATTTAATAGTCTTTTGCATATTGATAGAAATGAAGTGAATGATGCGTCATGCTCAGCTGTCAGATGTCCAATCAGCTAAAAGCTTTTTTTGATGATGAATGTCAGTCGCTAACATTTGGATGTGCTACACCTCTTAAATGAACTTCACGCTCAGCACTCCCCGTGATTACTTCTCACCTTTTGTGGCGCGACGAGTATTTAGTTGGTAAATGTGTGTGTGTGTGTGTGTGTGTGTGTGTGTGTGTGTGTGTGTGTGTGTGTGTGTGTGTGTGTGTGTGTGTGTGTGTGTGTGTGTGTGTGTGTGTGTGATTACGATGTCCATGCCTGCCTGTATACGCCTGTTGGTGGCTAAAGGTGATAGTGCGTGTGCGTGCGTGTGTGTGTTGCAATGGAGACCTAAGTGTTAACAGTTATGTTGGAGCATAGAGGTAATGAAGGGCATGTTAGAATGTAATCCAAAGACTTAGATCAGAGCTTTGTAACTGTCTGCTGTTTATACTGCAAAAAACCTCTATATGACAGGGGTGTGCATGCCTTGCTGTTTTTAACAACCTACTGCAAGCATGTTCATCAAAGGTTCTCTATATGACAGGAAGGCTGTTCTGTTTTTAACAACCTACAGTACTAGAAAACAAATAATCCAAAATTATATGACAGGAGGGCTTTGCATTTTAATGACCTATACTGCAAAAATGTTAATCAAAAGTCCTCTGTATGACTAGAGTGCCTTGCTGTTTTCAAGAATCAGAATCAGCTTTATTGTCATTACGCAGGGTAACGAGATTGAGGCCATTCCATTCAGTGCGATAAAACAAATGTACACTCTATACAGTGGGTGAAATGAATATGTACATGAATATCTACATGAAACAGGGTGGTTGGTGGAATGGGTTATTGCACCGAAGAGAAGGCAGTTATGAGGGTCAATGGGGAAGTCTGTTCAGGGTGGTTATGGCCCTGGGGAAGAAGCTGTTCTTTAGCCTGTTCGTCTTGGTTTTAATGCACCTGTAGCGCCTCCCAGAGGGCAGCAGGTGGAACAGGTCAGAGCCAGGGTGGGTGCTGTCCTTGATGATGGCACTGGCTCTGTTGAGGCAGCGGGAGGTGTAGATGTCCATCAGAGAGGGGAGAGGGCGGCCGATGATCTTCTGAGCCGTCTTGACCACTATTTGCAGCCTCTCCCTGTCTGCTGCAGTGCAGCTGCCGTACCATACTGTAATACAGTAGGTCAGCAGGCTCTCGATGGACGAGCGGTAGAAGGTTAGCAGCAGGTCAGGCTTCAGGTTGTACTTCCCGAGGACTCTCAGGAAGTGTAGCCGCTGCTGAGCCTTCTTGATGATTGATGTGGTGTTGACTGTCCAGGAAAAGTCGTTAGAGACGACCTACTGCAAAAATATTCATTTAAAGATACTCTTAATGCCAGAGGTGCTGTTCTGTTTTTACTGACCTACTGCACAAACTAGTCAAAGATCCTCTATATGACAGTGTTTTGGTGTTTTTTGACAACTTACTTAAAAAAAACTAGTTTAGGATCTTCTGTATTACTGTAGGGCTTGTCTATTTTTATTGACCTACTGCAAAAACTAGTCAAAGATCTTCTATATAACAAGAGTGCTTTGCTGTTTTTAACAAGCTACTTCAAAAACTAGTGAAATATCTTCTATATGACAGGAATGCATTACTGTTTTGAGCTACCTACTGCAAACTTGTTCAAAGATTCTCTTTGTGACAGGAGTACTTGTTTTAACAACCTGCCGAAAAACATCTTCATCAAAGATCTGTCCCGTCCTGTCATGGCAGGTCTGACAATATTCTTGTGTTTTCTAAGTTTTGTGTTATCTTCCTTAGTTTACTGTTTCTTCCTATCCAGCGCACTTATTTTAGTTCCACTTCCTGTCTGGCTCCCTGAGCACTGTTTCCCTCACCTTTCCCTGATTGGCAGCCTGGGCACACCTGTTTGTATTTGCCAATAAGGCATATTTATATGCCAGCCTGCCCTGCAGTCAGGACTGGAAGATTGTCTGTCTTGAGAATTGTTATTGTTGCTAGGTGTTGCTGACTGTTGCAAACGGCAACTGCTAGGTTATGTTTGCTACTGCAAGTAGTACATTTGTAATTGTCACTTGGTTTGCTGAAATTGCACAGCCTGCCTGTTGCACTTCCTTGTGCTATAATTAAAGGAGTCTTACCTACACGTAGCTTCCTGTCTTCTGCATCCTGATGTCACAAATACCACAGCAATGTGTGTTTGTGACAAGATACTATATATGACAGGAGCACTCTGATTTTAACAACCTACTGCAAAAAAAACGTCAAATATTTTCTACAGTATATGACACCAGTGATCTGCAAAACCGTTGGTCAAAGAAACGTAAAATAATTAGGAGCAACTTCCATTTTTGCAACAGAGTCCAACCAGAGCATGTCTTGTTATTGATAGGATCTTTGACTAGTGTTGTTGCAGTAGGTCTTTAACACAGCAGAGTGATTATGCCAAATAGAGGATATTTAACACATGTTTTTGCAGTAGGTGCTCTAAAACAGTAGAGTGATCCTGACAAGTAGAGGATCATTGAGTCACAAACGTTTATCCTTTTTAAAGTAAAATATGCTGGATAGAGAGTTAAAATTGTAAAAACAATATAAATGTAAATCAGACACTAAAGTTCATTGAGAAGCTGTAAGGTAATGACAAAAATCACATTGGATGGAAAGCTTTTTTTTTTTTTTTTTTATCAGCAGGACAATGAAGTTATATATTTTTAGGTAGTGTGACACTTATTCAAGCAGTTGGCTCTGGAATGTTCTACTCAGGCACACATACTGTACTCACTGCATGTATGTAGTATTGTGGTACTTTATAAACACCAGCAACATACTGCATGTATGTAGTATTGTGGTACTTTATAAACACCAGCAACATACTGCATGCGTGTAGTATTGTGGTACTTTATAAACACCAGCGACATGCTGCATGCAGGTAGTATTGTGGTATTTAATAAACACCAATGACACACTGCATGCATGTTGTTTGGTGGTACTTTTGTAAACAACAATGACAGATACTTAAGAACTGTTATGATAAGAACTGATTATTACTTCTTCATTGATTTTCCCCAAACAGCAATTGAATTATAGATTAATGCATTGTTATTAGGGCTGGGCGATATATCGATATACTCGATATATCGCGGGTTTGTCTCTGTGTGATATAGAAAATGACTGTATGGTGATATTCGAGTATACGTTCTCACACAGTTGCTTTTAGCTGCTGGCATTACAGTACAGGCTCTCCTCGCTCTTTCCTGTGTCTCCTTCTCACAGACAGCAAGCGCACCTTCTCACATACGTCACATACTGTCACGTCATACGTCACATACGTATACGCCCTCGCGGAGCAGAGAGGTAGCAGCATGGGTAACGTTAGCTGTGATGCTAGCGCAGCTGTTCCAGTGGTAATACGAGACAGAGAAGGTGTGAATCTGGTAACAAATGAAGGAAGAATTAATTCCCCCAAAAAACAGCAGGGGGTCCATCGTCTGGTGGTGGTTTGGCTTCAAGTGGGAATATGTGTGGGGCAAAAGCATTGCTATAAAAAGTAGCATTACTGCTAATATGTAGCATCATTTGAAAAGTCACCTGCTAGAGAATGAAGAGTGCTTACTCTGCATGTCAACATCTCCGTTCGGTGCCACCGCCCACACCAACAAAATGCCAAGGCAAACATTTCCAGATCAACACCGTATGAAAAAATGTTTGATTTTTTTTAGTTGTGATTTCCTTCTCTGCATGAAAGTTTAAAATGAGCATATATTAATGCAGTATGAAGAAGAATGTTTTAATGTAGACACATAGAATCATCATACTGCTGTGATTATATGCAACAAATATTGATGCTAACTTTGCACTACAAGGCCAGTCTGCCGCGCTGAACTGTGTGCTGACTAACTACGGAAGCGTGTTGCTCAAACCTCAAAATTTGATTGTAAAATAAATAATATAATCAATGTTTTGTGCAACATGGTTGGCAGGAAATAGCTGCACATATGTCACCTGTAAGGTTAAGTGTTGCCTTCCTGTATTGCCGAATCTTAAAAAAATACATATCCTTTTTTACCTGCTCAGTGGCCTAGTGGTTAGAGTGTCCGCCCTGAGATCGGTAGATCGTGAGTTCAAACCTCGGGCCGGGTCATACCAAAGACTATAAAAATGGGACCCATTGCCTCCCTGCTTGGTACTCCGCATCAAGGGTTGGAATTGGGGGGGTTAAATCACCAAATGATTCCCGAGCGCGGCCACTGCTGCTGCTCACTGCTGCTGCTCACTGCTCCCCTCACGTCCCAGGGGGTGAACACGGGGATGGGTCAAATGGAGAGGAGGCTACATTGGATAGTCGAACATTGGATTCAGGTGTGGTTTTCGTCTTGGTCGTGGAACTGTGTACCAGCTCTATACTCTCGGCAGGATCCTTGAGGGTGCATGGAAGTTTGCCAAACCAGTCTACATGTGTTTTGTGGACTTGAAAAAGGCATTTGACCGTGTCCCTCGGGAAGTCCTGTGGAGAGTATGGGGTGTCGGCCTGCCTGTTTGTGGCGTTCCGCTCCCTGTATGATCAGTGTCAGAGCTTGGTCCGCATTGCCGGCAGTAAGTCGAACTCGTTTCCAGTGAGGGTTGGACTCTGCCACGGCTGCCCTTTGTCACCGATTCTGTTTACAACATTTATGGACATAATTTCTAGGCGCATTCAGGGCATTGAGGGGATACGATTTGGTGGCTGCAGGATTAGGTTTCTGCTTTTTGCGGATGATGTGGTGCCAATGTTCCCTCTAATGTTTCATGTGTGTGAGCAAACGCACAAACTCCCTGAGCATTCAGTGGTGCACATGTGAGCAACATCAGACACGTGCACACTGTGGCCACACCAGCGTCACACCTGTCCCAAACCTGACATCATAACAATTTAAATGTTTTATTAAGATACTTTTCTGATATAAGTGATTTTGCCCTCTTACAATGACAATAACAAAAAAACATGTTTTTCAGGAGCTATGTGCTAGTATTGTATGTCCGGCTGCGGGTCCTGCCTTTAAAAGAAATGTTACCCCTTTCAGAGATTACATTTACTTCCTGTAACTTTCTGTCTGTAAAATACATATTTTTATTAGCATTTATGAAATCTAGTGACAATATTTCATGAATAATATCCTTAGATTAACATTCTTAATAAATGGCAGTAAAATAAGCACACATCTGATTGTGGAGTCAGTATTACAACCTGGCATTTACACATTGTGTGGCGTTGGGGTTGTCCGACTTTTTGTGTGGCCATAAACGCAGCACTGGCTAAGTGCCATGAGTGCGTGTGTTGGTGCAGGTGAGACAGAGCGAGCGGCTTCTGTTGGTATGACGGATGACAAAGTTGGTTTAAGCCTGGTTTGTATGGCAGAAAATTACCAGTTTTTATAGATAAAAGTTTTTTTTACTCATGTTTTTGGTGTAGTTACAAACAGTTTTGCTCAATAAAGTGATTGATGGAATGCCTGTCCGTAAAGTGTCTCGACAGACGATAATTGAACTGTGTTGACAAAGAGTGTTTTATTCATTGGTGCCACTCTTGTTGTCACCTGTCACTCACAGAGTTGCATTGCAAAATCATACAGAATAAATTGTAATGTGTTTATTTTCTTTAAAGTTCAGATGGGATTTTTGATTTTCTGCGCGGCATTAATTTGCTGTGCGCAGAGGACACGTGAGCAGTGCGCAATTGCGCAGGCGCGCACCTTAGAGGGAACATTGTGTGGTGCTGCTGGCTTCATCTGACCAGGATCTTCAGCTCTCACTGGATCAGTTCGCAGCTGAGTGTGAAGCGACTGGGGTCCGAGTCCATGGTTCTTGCCTTGAAAAGGGTTGAGTGCCTCGGGGTCTTGTTCACGAGTGAGGGAAGAGTGGCTCGTGAGATCGACAGGCGGATTGGTGCACCGTCTGCAGTGATGCGTACCCTGTATCGGTCCATCGTGGTGAAGAACGAGCTAAGCCAAAAGGCAAAGCTCTCAATTTACCGGTTGATCTACATCCCTATCCTTACTTATGGTCATGAGCTTTGTGTTCTGACCGAAAGTACAATGTCACGGGTACAAGAAAATCGGGTGGTGGGGCTCTCCCTTAGAAATAGAGTGAGGAGCTCAGAGTAAAGCCGCTGCTCTTCTACATCAAGAGGAGCCAAATGAGGTGTTTCAGGCATCTGGTCAGAATGCCCCGAACGCCTCTCTGGGGAGGTTTTTAAGGCGCGTCCGACCAGTAGGAGACCACGGGGAAGACCCAGGACACGGTGGAGAGACTATGTCTCCCAGCTGGCCTGGGAACGCCTCAGGATCCCCTGGGAAGTCTGGGCTTCTCTGCTTAGGCTGCTGCCCCCGCAACCCGACTTCGGGTAAGTGGAAGAAGATGGATGGATGAATGGATGCCATTAAGACCCCGGTGATAAATATTTGACTTACTGGTTCTGTGTATTACTAGCTAGTAATATCACGCTTTGTATGGTAAGTGCAGTCCTAATGTTTCTTAGCTTGCTGGGTGAAAGTGGGTTAGCCTGGTGTCATTTACACTCCGAATGACACACACACACACCATGCATGAATACTTGTAAATAACATGCAAGACCATTATGGTGGAAGAAAATGGATAAATATCAGATCCATCTAGTCGGCCACTGTAATGTACTGTATGTAATTGTACTGAACACAATAATAAGAGCCTCAGGGTAGCATGGTGGTACTTCCTAATACTTCTATTCATCATGGAGCAG
This sequence comes from Entelurus aequoreus, assembly GCF_033978785.1. Classification (NCBI taxonomy): domain Eukaryota; kingdom Metazoa; phylum Chordata; class Actinopteri; order Syngnathiformes; family Syngnathidae; genus Entelurus; species Entelurus aequoreus. The sequence goes on along the minus strand of NC_084734.1, from coordinate 48,748,449 downwards.
TTAACCCCCACCAACAAGTTCCTCATAAAAGAAGCGACTGTACAGATTGTCCATTAAGATATAGAAGAGGCAATGAACGCAAAAAGCCACTGGCGAGCAGGTAATTCATTTACAGGCCCAGTAGTGGACAAATGCGAATTGTTTGCGTCGTCGTGTGTGCATGACGTTGTGCTGCACAGTGGCACATGAAGTCATCAGGGAAAGGAGGGATGGAGGAAGGGAGAGATAATGGAGGCAGAAAGAAATAAAAATAGAAGTAGAAGGATGCAAGAGGAAGGAAAAATAGAATTGACGGCAGGTAAGAGAAAATGTTTTCATACATCTCAGAAATATCATCTTGATGAAAACAACCTTCACCGCCTTTTCTTTGTGCACTTTTGTTGAAGGCAGCAGTGAAAGAATACAAGAAGCAATAATTGATGATTGTGTGTAAGAAGCTGGAGTTTGCATCGGCTGACATTCTCCCTAAAAGTATCGATACTTGGATACTAAGTTGATACCAACGTGCAAAACATCAATACATCGATACCTGCTTTTTTTGTTCTTGTCAGTACCAAATACTATACAACACTTTTTACTTGGTGAGCTGTAGGGGTATGGGAAAAAAATCGATTCGAATTCGAATCGCAATTCTCACGTTGTGCGATTCAGAATCAATTCTCATTTTTTAAAAATCGATGTTTTTTATTTAAAAAAAAAAAAATATTATTATTATTTTTTTTTTTTAAATTAATCAATCCAACAAAACAATACACAGCAATACCATAACAATGCAATCCAATTCCAAAACCAAACGCGACCCAGCAACACTCAGAACTGCAATAAACAGAGCAATTGAGAGGAGACACAAACGACACAGAACAAACCAAAAGTAGTGAAACAAAAATGAATATTATCAACAACAGTATCAATATTAGTTACAATATCAACATAGCAGTGATTAAAAAAAATCCCTCATTGACATTATCATTAGACATTATAAAAATTAAAAAAAAAGAACAATAGTGTCACAGTGGCTTACACTTGCATCGCTTCTCATAAGCTTGACAACACACTGTGTCCAATATTTTCCACAAAGATAAAATAAGTCATATTTTTGGTTCATTTAATAGTTAAAACAAATTTACATTATTGCAATCAGTTGATAAAACATTGTCCTTTACAATTATAAAAGCTTTTTACAAAAATCTACTACTCTGCTTGCATGTCTTTAAATAGCCATGAACTGGAAGATGCACTTTTTAATCAAGATACAATTAAGAAATTAATTAAACTATTTTATGGAATAATAAATTAACACCACACTAGAAATGCAAATGAGGCATGTGTTCGGAAATGGATGATGGACTTAAACATTTTAGATGAAAGAGACATATCATGGAATGATATTTGGAAATATAAATAAGCACTTTAGAAGCATTAAAGATAAGCTGATTCAATTTAAGATATTGAATAGATTGTATTTTACATCTGTTCAGCTGTTAAAAATTGGTGTAGTAGATAGCAAGTTATGTATGAAGTGTCGGGCAGCTGGGGGAACTCTTGTTTATTTATTGTGGGAATGTCAGAGAATAAAAGAGTTATGGTTGAAAACAACAAAAGAAGCAATCACAGTCCTTAATATAAATATCCCAATAACACTGCAAACTTGTATTTTTGGGGATCGCCATCAATTTAGTAACGTGTCATCAAAGAGTAAAAATGCATTTCTTTCAATATGCATAATAACAAAAAGGGTAACATTTAAAAAATGGACATGTGTTGATAGTCCAACTCATACTGACTGGTATACACAAGCCATGGAGATGATATCAGTAGAAAAAATTGCATTTAGTTTAGATCAGGAGTCACCAACGCGGTGCCCGCGGGCACCAGGTCACCCGTAAGGACCAGATGAGTCGCCCGCTGGCCTGTTCTAAAAATAGCTCAAATAGCAGCACTTACCAGTGAGTAGTCTCTATTTTTTAAATGTTATTTATTTACTAGTGTGACAGTCCTAACTATCGTGCGAGTTCTCAGGACCATCCAGGGAAGACATTGTCGTGAGACGGTATGGACTTCTTTATTATTTAAATCACAGAGTCTTTTGCGTGCTTTTTAGCAGCTGCCTTTTTTCTCACGTGAGCACACGAATGGTTTCCTCCCATTCGCCGTCTGCTTTTCAGCAGCACGTCGCCGTCGTTTGCGTGGCAGCAGAGGATGGTTTCCTCCCGTCCGCTGTCTTTCACCGTCTCCTCCCTTGATGTTCACGTCTCTCACCCTTTTATACAGTCCGAGAGGGTGATTGCACTGTCCACAGCTGCGCGCTCCACGCACCTTACAATGATTGCGGCGTCGCTCCCAGTGCGCCCCGCCTTGCCGCTCGCTCGTCCACGCCTCCTCGCCACCATCTTGGAGCGGGCGCCGTCGGTCCGCCGGCCCCGCCTCCCCACAACTAGCAAGCTGGTCTCGCTTTGCTCGACATTTTTAATTCTAAGAGACAAAACTCAAATAGAATTTGAAAATCCAAGAAAATATTTTAAAGACTTGGTCTTCACTTGATTAAATAAATTCATTTATTTTTTTACTTTGCTTCTTATAACTTTCAGAAAGACAATTTTAGAGAAAAAATACAACCTTAAAAATTATTTTAGGATTTTTAAACTCATATACCTTTTTACCTTTTAAATTCCTTCCTCTTCCTTCCTGACAATTTAAATCAATGTTCAAGTATTTTTTTTTTTATTGTAAAGAATAATAAATACATTTTAATTTAATTCTTCATTTTAGCTTCTGTTTTTTCAACGAAGAATATTTGTGAAATATTTCTTCAAATTTATGATTAAAATTCAAAAAAATTATTCTGGCAAATCTAGAAAATCTGTAGAATCAAATTTAAATCTTATTTCAAAGTCTTTTGAATTTCTTTAAAAAAAAATTGTTCTGGAAAATCTAGAAGAAATAATGATTTGTTTTTGTTAGAAATATAGCTTGGTCCAATTTGTTATATATTCTAACAAAGTGCAGATTGGATTTGAACCTATTTAAAACATGTCATCAAAATTCTAAAATTAATCTTAATCAGGAAAAATTACTAATGATGTTCCATAAATTATTTTTTAATATTTTTAAATTTTACATGAGTTATTATTTGTACAAACATGGTGCAAAGTAATTCATGATTTGTTTAAAAAAAAAAGTTAGTGGCTAGCTAGTTAAAATGGGATATTGTGATTTCACAAGATTGTCTTAGAAGTGATCATTTGAAAAAGTTCAATTTGAAAAATGTGCACTGAGAGAAAATATAAATATAAAGTGTTGCATATTGATATTTATCTGTTTCTATATATATTTATTGTGAGAAATCATTAAGATGATCAGTGTTTCCACAAAGATAAATATCATTAAAGGCCTACTGAAATGAATTTTTTTTATTTAAACGGGGATAGCAGATCCATTCTATGTGTCATACTTGATCATTTTGCGATATTGCCATATTTTTGCTGAAAGGATTTAGTATAGAACAACGTCGATAAAGTTCGCAACTTTTGGTCTCTGATAAAAAAAAAACTTGCCCCTACCGGAAGTAGCGTGACGTTGTCAGTTGTTCACTCCCTCATATTTTCCTATTGTTTTCAACGCAGCTAGAGCTATTCGGACCGTAAAAGTGACGATTACCCTATTGATTTGAGCGAGGATGAAAGATTCGTGGACGAGGAACGTTAGAGTGACGGACTAGAATGCAGTGAAATACATATTTTTTTTCGCTCTGACCGTAACTTAGGTACAAGCTGGCTCATTGGATTCCACACTCTCTCCTATTTCTATTGTGGATCACGGATTTGTATTTTAAACCACCTTGGATACTATATCCTCTTGAAAATGAGAGTCGAGAACGCGAAATGGACATTACAGTGCCTTTTATCTCCACGACAATACATCGACGAAGCTCTTTAGCATCTTTAGCATGAGCTAACGTGATAGCATCTGTCTCAAATGCAGATAGCAACAAAATAAATAAATCCCTGACTGGAAGGATAGACAGAAGATCGACAATACTATTAAACCATGTACATGTAACTACACGGTAAATAGATCTCGGCCTGGCAAAGCTTAACAATGCTGTTGCTAACGACGCTAAGGCTAACTTAGCAACCGGAGCTCACAGAGCTATGATAAAAAATTAGCGCTCCACCTACGCCAGCCAGCCCTCATCTGCTTTGCTCAGCAACACCCGTGCTCACCTGCGTTCCAGCGATTGACGGCGCGACGAAGGACTTCACCAGATCATCCGTGCGGTGGGTCTGCTAGCATCGGCTAGGCATCTGCTAGCATCGGCTAGGCGTCTGCTAGCATTGGCTAGGCGTCTGCTATCCGAGTAAGTGGTCCTTGTGTTGCTACAGCCACCTACAACGTTCTTCTTTGCAGCCTCCATTGTTCATTAAACAAATTGCAAAAGATTCACCAACACAGATGTCCAGAATACTGTGGAATTATGAAATGAAAACAGAGCTTTTTTGTATTGTATTCAATGGAGAAGGCATACCTCTGTTCCTCGGGCTACGTCACGCGCATACGTCATCCTTCGAAGGCTTTTTCAACCGGAAGTGTGGCGGGAAATTTAAAATTGCACTTTATAAGTTAACCCGGCCGTATTGGCATGTGTTGCAATGTTAAGATTTCATCATTGATATATAAACTATCAGACTGTGTGGTCGGTAGTAGTGGGTTTCAGTAGGCCTTTAATTATTAATAATAACATAGAGTTAAAGGTAAATTGAGCAAATTGGCTATTTCTGGCAATTTATTTAAGTGTGTATCAAACTGGTAGCCCTTCGCATTAATCAGTACCCACGAAGTAGCTCTTGGTTTCAAAAAGGTTGGTGACCCCTGGTTTAGATAATAATGAGTCATATATTGGAATATGGGATCCATTATTTAAATTTGTTTTAACCATTAAATGAACCAAAATAGGACTTATTATATTATTGTGCAAAATATTGGACACAGTGTGTTGTCAAGTTTATGAGATGCGATGCAAGTGTAAGCCACTTTGACACTATTGTTAATTTTTTGTAATTTTTTTTTATATTAATGTTTGTAATGATAATATCAATGAGGGATTTTTAATCACTGCTATGTTGAAATTGTCACTAATATTGATACTGTTGTTGATAATATTAATTTTTGTCTCACTACTTTTAGATTGTTCCGTGTCATGTTTGTGTGTCCTCAATTGCTCTGTTTATTGCTATTCTGAATGTTGCTGGGTCGGGTTTGGTTTTGAAATTGTATTGCATTATTATGGTATTGTTGTGTATTGTTTTCATTAAAAAAAAAAAAAAAAAAAGTTTTTGAATCGAGAATCGTGACCCCAAGAATCGATTTTGAATCGAATCGTGGGACACACAAAGATTCACAGCCCTAGTGAGCTGTGTAAATGTCAAAAAGAACACCTACTGTCTTAAAAAAAAATAGATATTTGTTCATTCGTGGATGTCTATCACAAATGCGGATTTGGCGCTTCCGGTTTGTTCTTGCTCATAAATAAACGATGATGGAAGTGTGTTAGTGTGGTGGTATAAGTGTCGGTGTGATGTAACTCGGGTTCATAATGCACCTCATATGCGCCTGGTTTGCCAGAGAATAATACGTAACAAAAATGATCTGCGATTAAGTTTAGCCACATTGTTGCTATTTTTAGTGAGTAGAGGTACATATTAAAAGTGAAAAAGTGGTTTAACTTACGTCATGAATTTATTCAGCGATAAATACTAGCAGGCACAAAAGTATTTGCAGCGTGAGTGAGAGTTGAGATCCGCCACCACAAGCCCAGGGAGTGTGTAGTACCACAGCGTGCAGAAAACCTCCAGAAGCGTGCAACCCAATCTTTATCACTTCTATCATCAAACAAATGCATTTTTTAGACGAACGGGCCCATTTAAAAGTAACTATTTTGGCACATGCAGCCGTTCTTCTCTGTCACCAACATTGTCCTGCCCACGGCGCTATCTGGTTGGTTACGCAAACAACACACTAGTATACGTTCTTAAACACACGAGTGTAGAAACTCGGGTGGGTGTATGGATGTGTTGAAGGTTTGTAAAAACAAAAAACACTCACAAAACTGTAATAAACATCCCATTGCCCTACATGTCTCAACTACAAGTAACGTTCACTACGAGCAGAATACCGTAAAAACTCAAACATAAGTGGCAGCTCTGTTACCTCGTAGTACCTCATGACATGTCTAGGAATCACTTGGAAACAAAGTTTCTGTAAATATAGCGAGGGAAACTGTTCATTATAGTAGAAGCATGTTTGTGTGTTTGAGAGAGGGATAAAAAAACTTGTACTAAATTCAGTCTAGTGTTATTGCAGAGACACACAAATATGATAGACACTAGTGTGGGAAAAGTGGGTGCCACTCAAGCAGAAAAGCAAATCATAGTTGTAGTGCGATATTTGTGATTTTTTTTGTGTGTGTGTAGGCTGCCTAATGGATAGTGATATAAAATGTGGATCGTAAAAATCCATCCATCTTCTTCCGCTTATCCGAGGTCGGGTCGCGGGGGCAGCAGCCTAAGCAGGGAAGCCCAGACTTCCCTCTCCCCAGCCACTTCATCCAGCTCCTCCCGGGGGATCCCGAGGCGTTCCCAGGCCAGCCGGGAGAGATAGTCTTCCCAACGTGTCCTGGGTCTTCCCCGTGGTCTCCTACCGGTCGGACGGGCCCGAAACACCTCCCTAGGGAGACGTTCGGGTGGCATCCTGACCAGATGCCCGAACCACCTCATCTGGCTCCTCTCGATGTGGAGGAGCAGTGGCTTTACTTTGAGCTCCCCCCGGATGACAGAGCTTCTCACCCTATCTGTAAGGGAGAGCCCCGCCACCCGGCGGAGAAAACTCTTTTCGGCCGATTGTACCCGTGATCTTGTCCTTTCGGTCATGACCCAAAGCTCATGACCATAGGTGAGGATGGGAACGTAGATCGACCGGTAAATTGAGAGCTTTGCTTTCCGGCTCAGCTCCTTCTTCACCACAACGGATCGATACAGTGTCCACATTACTGAAGACGCCGCACCGATCCGCCTGTCGATCTCACAATCCACTCTTCCCTCACTCGTGAACAAGACTCCGAGGTACTTGAACTCCTCCACTTGGGGCAAGATCTCTTCCCCAACCTGGAGATGGCACTCCACCCTTTTCCGAGAGAGAATCATGGACTCGGACTTGAAGGTACTGATTCCCATCCCAGTCGCTTCACACTCGGCTGCGAACCGATCCAGTGAGTGCTGAAGATCTTGGCCAGATGAAGCCATCAGGACCACATCATCTGCAAATAGCAGAGACCTAATCCTGCAGCCACCAAACCAGATACCCTCAATGCCCTGATTGCGCCTAGAAATTCTGTCCATAAAAGTTATGAACAGAATCGGTGACAAAGGGCAGCCTTGGCGGAGTCCAACCCTCACTGGAAACGTGTCAGACTTAGTGCCAAGCTCTGACACTGATTATACAGGGAGCGGACCGCCACAATAAGACAGTCCGATACCCCATACTTTCTGAGTACTCCCCACAGGACTTCCCGGGGTACACGGTCGAATGCCTTCTCCAAGTCCACAAAGCACATGTAGACTGGTTGGGCAAACTCCCATGCACCCTGAAGGTCCCTGCCGAGAGTATAGAGCTGGTCCACAGTTCCACGACCAGGACGAAAACCACACTGTTCCTCCTGAAGCCGAGGTTCGACTATCCGGCGTAGCCTCCTCTCCAGTACACCTGAATAGACCTTACCGGGAAGGCTGAGGAGTGTGATCCCACGATAGTTGGAACACACCCTCCGGTTCCCCTTCTTAAAGAGAGGAACCACCACCCCGGTTCGCCAATCCACGCGATGTTGCAGAGTCTTGTCAACCAAGACAGCCCCACAGCATCCAGAGCCTTAAGGAACTCCGGGCGGATCTCATCCACCCCCAGGGCCTTGCCACCGAGGAGCTTTTTAACTACCTCGGCAACCTCAGCCGCAAAAATAGGAGAGCCCACCACAGATTCCCCAGGCCCTGCTTCCTCATAGGAAGACGTGCTGGTAGGATTGAGGAGGTCTTCGAAGTATTCCCTCCACCGATCCACAACATCCGCAGTCGAGGTCAGCAGAACACCATCCCCACCATACACGGTGTTGACACTGCACTGCTTCCCCTTCCTGAGGCGGCGGATGGTGGTCCAAAATCGCTTCGAAGCCGTCCGGAAGTCGTTCTCCATGGCTTCCCCGAACTCCTCCCATGTCCGAGTTTTTGCCTCCGCGACCGCTGAAGCCGCACACCGCTTGGCCTGTCAGTACCTGTCTGCTGTCTCCGGAGTCCTATGAGCCAAAAGAGCCCGATAGGACTCTTTCTTCAGCTTGACGGCATCCCTCAGCGGGTTCTAGGATTACCGCCACGACAGGCACCAACCACCTTGCGGCCACAGCTCCAATCAGCCGCCTCGACAATAGAGGTACGGAACATCGTCCACTCGGACTCAATGTCCAGCGTCTCCCTCGTGACATGTTAAAAGTTCTTCCGGAGGTGGGAATTGACACTCTCTCTGACAGGAGACTCTGCCAGGCGTTCCCAGCAGACCCTCACAATGCGTTTGGGCCTGCCTGGTCTGTCCGGCATCCTACCCCACCATCGCAGCCAACTCACCACCAGGTGGTGATCGGTAGAAAGCTCCGCCCCTCTCTTCACCCGAGTGTCCAAAACATGAGACCGCATATCCGATGACACAACTACAAAGTCGATCATGGAACTGCGGCATAGGGTGTCCTGGTGCCAAGTGCACATATGGACACCCTTATGTTTGAACATGGTGTTTGTTATTGACAATATGTGACGAGCACAAAAGTCCAATAACAAAACGCCACTCGGGTTCAGATCCGGGCGGCCATTCTTCCAAATCACACCTCTCCAGGTTTCACTGTCGCTGCCAACATGAGCGTTGAAGTCTCCCAGTAGAACGAGGGAATCACCCGGGGGAGCACTCTCCAGTACTTCCTCGAGTGAATCCAAAAAGGGTGGGTACTCTGAGCTGCCGTTTGGCGCGTAAGCGCAAACCACAGTCAGGACCCTCCCCCCACCCGAAGGCGGAGGGAAGCTACCCTCTCGTCCACTGGGTTGAATTCCAACGTGCAGGCTTTGAGCCGGGGGGCAACAAGAATTGCTACCCCAGCCCGTCGCCTCTCACTGCCGGCAACGCCAGAGTGGAAGAGAGTCGAGCCCCTCTCAAGAGAACTGGTTCCAGAGACCTTGCTGTGCGTCGAGGTGAGTCCGACTATATCTAGCCGGAACTTCTCCACCTCACGCACTAGCTCAGGCTCCTTCTCCCCCAGCGAGGTGACGTTCCACGTCCCAAGAGCTAGCTTATGTAGCAGAGGATTGGACCGCCAAGTGCCCTGCCCTCGGCTTCCGCCCAGCTCACACTGCACCCGACCTCTATGGTCCCTGCTATGGGTGGTGAGCCCATTGGAGGGGGGACCCACGTTGCCTCTTCGGGCTGTGCCCGGCCAGGCCCCATGGGGACAGGCCCGGCCACCAGGCGCTCGCCATTGTGCCCCACCTCCTGGCCTGGCTCCAGAGGGGGGCCCCGGTGACCCGCGTCCGGGCGAGGGAAATCTGGGTCCTTTGTTTGTGTTCTTCATAGAGGTCTTCGAGCTGCTCTTTGTCTGATCCCTCACCTAGGACCAGTTTGCCTTGGGAGACCCTACCAGGGGGCATAGAAGCCCCCGGACAACATAGCTCCTAGGATCATTGGGACACGCAAACTCCTCTACCACGTTAAGGTGGCAGCTCAGAGAGATCGTAACAATCATGCCTTGATAAAGATGTTAAATATGTAACCTATTTTTCTACCTAAATAATGCTTTTGATTATCCGTATATTATGTTTTGTACTTCATATTGCTGCATGATCTTAAAAACGTTTTCCATTTTGTAATAAAATTTAATATTGCTACAGCAGGTGATCAGCCTGCTCACAGACTCTGTCAATATCAACACTGTGAATTAGAAATCATTTGATCAATCACAGTTGACATTATTAAGAGATACATATTATTTCAGCCTGTCTGTGTGGCAGGGATACAAACTATTTCAGGGATACAACACTTAAGGGAGCTCCCCTCACCTCCCAGGGGGTGATCAAGGGTGATGGGTCAAATGCAGAGAATAATTTCGCCACACCTTGTGTGTGTGTGACAATCATTGGTACTTACGTATTTATTCAATAAAATGTTGATTTAGCTTCATAAGAGACGCTATTGTGCCAAACAACTCCCTGCACTTTGTTTGTTTGTATTTACTTGTTTGTAAATAAACATGCTTTTTGCATTTTAACAATTAGTATTTGAAATAGTATTTTTAAAAGTTTTGATGCCATTATGTCACTTTTACTGTAAATGTATATCGGCCTCAAATATCGGTTATCGACCTCCTTCACTCCTAACAATCGGTATCGTCCTAGCTAATATAGTTACCTCTTGGCAGCTAATGCTGTAATTTACATTCTGTGCAAAAATATGTTGAAGCACAGTTATCTCAGATACTTGAAACTTTGAAACAGATTACAATAAAGTATAAAATTTAAAGTATATGGGTTTAGTTTTTTGTTTTTTATCGTGGTATCGAATAAGTATCGAGAATCGTGCAACTTCATAGGTATCGACTACTGAAATTCTGGAATTGTGACAGTCTTGCTCCCAAAATCACGATAGCTGGGTGAAGAAGCAAAGTCAAAGCTTTACTGTACATACAAAACATGGCAATTGATTGCTGTCATGTTTGTCATTGTGTGCTTACAAGCGCCCTCACAGAACTGACACTTAAAGGTTTCATATTCAAGCGACACTGTTATCGTAAGAGCAAACACTGAGGAACTATTTTTCTTTTATAAACTATTTTTCTAGCGTAGTAATACATCGTCTTGGGGCGGCATGCTAAGGCATTAGCTCTGAGCTATTTACGGCAAGAGATAGCTAGCTTTTGCGTCAGCAACTGAATCGCTTTTGAGTTTGTAATACACAACACAATGTGATAGAACACCAAATTGTGTTGACTGACAAACTTAAATAAATCATATCCAATCCAATCCACTTTCTTTATATAGCACATATAAACAACAAAATGTTTCCAAAGTGCTGCACAATATTAAAAACAATATTCAAATATTATCCTTAGCTCCACCAATGACTGAATATAAACAACAAATAAATACATATAAAACCAATATAAAAACAATATAAAATAAATATGATTAAAAACGATTTTAAAGGGTAAAACCAATTAAAACAGTAAATAGAAATCAAAATTTTAAAAACAGCGGACAACAGAGGACCACACAACTCACGTAGTGTTAAAAGCCAGAGAATAAAAGTAGGTCTTAAAACGAGACTTAAAACACTCCACTGTGGGAGCAGTTCGAACATGGAGGGGCAGAGTGTTCCAGAGCTTAGGGCCGACCACAGAGAAAGGCCCTGTCTCCCCTGGTTTTAAGTCTGGTCTTGGGCACCACAAGCTGGAGCTGGCTCTCGGACCTCAGAGGGCGCACAGGATTGTAAAGTATTAGCCCACATTTTATGCTTTGTTTGTACACACCAAGCTCGACACTATGTAAAAACTAGGATGGTGTACTGCGTATATCATGATCAATATTTTAGTGACTCACTTGATGGATGCAGTTGGTATTTTTATTGATCTAAAGAAAGCCTTTGATACCATTAATCATTCAATTCTACTAGATAAAATGGGAAGATATGGAATTAGGGGGCTGGCTGGTCACTGGTTAAAAAGTTATTTAACAGGGAGGGTACAGTTTCTAAAAATGGGTAAATTTTTATCTGATACTCTTGGCATTGCTTGTGGTGTCCCCCAAGGGTCTGTGTTGGGGCCAAAACTGTTTAATGTATATATTAATGATATGTTTAATACATCCAAAGTACTGAAATGTATACTATTTGCAGACGACACAAATATATTCTACAGTAGTGATGACTATAATGAGCTCATAAATACAGTAAACACAGAACTAAACATAGTAAAAAAAGGGATGGACACAAATAAATGATCTTTGAATATAAATAAAATTAAGATAGTGATGTTTGGAAATCGCAACATAACGTCTGAACAGAAAATAAGTATTGATGGTACCCAAATTGAAATCGTAAATGAGAATACATTTTTGGGAGTGATAATTGATAGTAAACTATCATGGAAACCTCATGTCAGACACATTAAAACAAAAATCTCCAAAAGCCTCTCCATTATAAACTAAGCAAAACTATACCTCAATGAAAATGCACTCCGTACTCTATGCTGCACCTTGGTACTCCCATACCTTACATACTGTGTTGAAGTATGGGGGAATACTTACCACAACACAATTCATCCTCTGATCAATTACAGAAAAGAGCAGTGCGGATCATTCACAACGTTGGTTATTTAGAACATACTCATAATCTGTTTATGCAATCAAAGTTGCTCAAATTTGATGACCTTGTTAAATATAATACATCAATAATCTTATATAAAGCATTTAACAAATTATTGCCGCCTAATTTACAACATTTTTTTATAAGACGAGTGCAGGCTCATAACTTGAGAGGCTTTGGATATTTCTTATTGCCGAGAGCTCAAACCACTCAAACGTTTTTGTGTGTCTGTATGCGGAGTAAAACTATGGAACAAACTGGACTTACAACACAAGCAACGCCAAACTAATAATCGATTTAAACTATTATACAAACATGGGGTCTGGTTCAAATATAGAGATGAGGGTCTTTAATTTGACCTGCTGCTGTATTCTGTCTCAAAGTGTGCTCAATGTTTCCTTACCATTATTGCTATGTTGTCTATTACTATTATTACTTTGTTGTCTATTACCATTGTTGGTATATTCATTATTCCTACATTGTTGATACAAATTATTGTTACAGTGTAATAATTATTTTTACCTGTGGTAATGCCACTATGATACAACATCTGTATTATAATCCTGGGGACGGCGTGGCGAAGTTGGGAGAGTGGCCGTGCCAGTAATCTGAGGGTTACTGGTTCAATCCCCACCTTCTACCATCCTAGTCACGTCCGTTGTGTCCTTGAGCAAGACACTTCACCCTTGCTCCTGATGGGCCTGGTTAGCGCCGTGCATGGCAGCTCCTGCCATTAGTGTGTGAATGTGTGAATGTGTGTGTGTGTGTGAATGGGTGGATGTGGAAATAGTGTCAAAGCGCTTTGAGTTCCTTAAAAAAGGTAGAAAAGCGCTATACAAGTACAACCCATTTACCATAATCCTTGAACAAAGTAAGAGTGAGACTCATGTGAATAATCACTGAATGGAGAACTGGGGGTGGGATTAAATAAATTATCTTCTTCCCACTACCTTTCAGGCAAAACTGGACAATCATGCATTACATACCATACATTACCTTTTGCACTATATTAATTTATATTATTATGTGTTGTCAATTTTGTATTTTTTTTATGTCATTGCCTGAAATAAATAAATAAATGGAAAAAAAAATGGACAATTGTCGGTTTAGGTCATGCTGGCAGGATAATTTGGGTAAGTACGGCATTTATGTTCGCAAAGCTTGGCCCCAAGTTCCACGTTTATAGCTTCGAGTCACGCCAACCTCACAATCGTCTGCTCCAACGTTTTAGCGTTTTTTTGTGCTCTCTTCTATAAGCAGCAGTTCATCCTCTGCATATCCAGGTTCAAACAGATAAGGTTGTGAATCCTCATTTATCCAAAAATAGTCGTCTTCGTTGTCTGTTACCAAGTCTGCCATGATTACAACTAGGGATGTCACGGTATGAAACATTTTTATCGAGGTTATTGTGACCAAAATCATTATTATCACAGTATTTTTAAATGTGCTCAAAATGTTCATAAACTTCTTATACTGAAATATTTTAACCAAGTTTTGTTCTAAAAACCACAAACAACACATTAAAAATGTATGTATGTACCTCAAGTGGAAATTTGATTGAGCACATGAAAGCAATACAAGCATCATAAGCAAAGTAATATGGCAGAAACAAAATAACATAAATAATACAAATAAATGTGAACATTTTGCAAAATGGCAAGTTATGGACATAGGATGTAACTGCACTTTTTGTCCATGTAGATAAAAAATAGTGTTCATGTATGAGATCTTACATATAGGGCTGTTGTGGGGTAGACTGGCTTGTACATGCACATGCATCCCCCTCTGTTGCCATTTCTAATACAAGCTAGCATATAGTTCTAATTTTACATCTGTCAGTAGACTCCAAATGGAAGTGCTAAAAACTACAACATGGTTGACGGGGAGAATGTGCAGTCCCCTGAATACGTAAATAAGACCGCCCACAAAACCCGTCATCCTGAAGAGATAGTCAGAAAGTGGCTTATAGATGGTCTGTCAAGCTAAATCTATGCAAAATTTTGACCAAAGGACCACCATTACATGTTATGTAGACTACAAGGAAGCGTTTTAAATGTAGAAAAAAATCATAAATTGACCCCTTAAAGCGTTGTTTCCACTAAGCTGTACGGTTTGGTACAATTAGATATGGTACACATTGTTGAAGGTATTGACATTTCTGAACAAATGGTCCCACTATTCAGATCTTGGTTTGCTGTGATACAATTGTGCAAGATGGCACTGCTGTGGGTTTATTGGTTGATGCTACTCTCCAATCGTACTGAACTGAACTGTATTGTAAGTTTGGTGTAAATGTGGTTTATAGAGAGACAAATACTGTACACACTCACTGTGTTCAGCTAACCAACTTGTTTAAGGACTAATAGAGGATACTGTCCTGAGACAAAGTTGTCCTCCTATCAGGTCTGAAGTCTGAAGTCTGTCATCAATGAAGAGAGCAGCAATGGACAGTCACACAGTCAGAAGAGATGTTGAAATACCAAGCTGATTATCCGCCAATCCTGACATTTAAAGGTCACGTTTAGATAAAGGAATGTTTCCAAAGGGAATATTAATCACTCTCGTTAATTCGCAAGAAGATATGAAATTGATCCATGGTGAGAATGAGACAAAGAATAGGAAGAACAAGATTTTTTGGGTCGCATTTCGAGGCTTCAATGATGTTCGAGGCTTTGTTTGACTTATTCTCCCTTCAAACATAAGAATATTTTGATATGTATTTCCAGCTTTGTAATATATTTGCATACAAAGTAACACAAAGTGGGGATGGGTGATACTACCTAGCATATATAATCACAATATATATAGCACCCTCCTGTGATAACAATTTATATCACAATATATTATTTGGTATTTATAAATGACAACAGAAGCATTTTAATATGGGTTACAAAAGCTCCTAATTTACATATTCAGTAACATGTAATTTGCAGTTGTATTTTATTCTCAAGACTATTATTAATCTACTTGTTTATTTACTGTTAATGTCTGGTTACTTTCTCTTGTAACATGGTTCTATCTATATGTCTGTTAAAATGTAATAAGCACCTTTTTTTCTGTTAGTTTTGGGTGACACTACAAATTTGAGTATTGATCCAATACAAAGTATATACAGAGACAGTAGTCATACCAATGCTGATACCTTCAAATTTTCAACATGATTACATTTTGGATCACAATTATAATCAGACAAAAACACAGGATGGTGGCGTAACAATATCAATGAAATATGGGACAAGCGGTAGAAAATGGATGGATGGATGTTATTACATAAAATATTTGAGCAAAATAAATCAATAATAAGCCTGGGCAAATAAAAAAAAATTTTCAGGAATATGCTGATAAACGATATTATTGCCAACATTGTTTTGAGACTAAATTAACCACTGATGTAATGATAATACATAATAATAATGCAAGTATACCGTTTCAAATGTGTAAACGTCCATGCATTCATTATATTTGTCATATATTTTAACATTGTAGTTGGAATGTTTTTATATTTTTAATTATCCATGATAAATAAAACAAGCAAATGATTAAAATAAAATATACTCTGTCAGCAACATTTTTTACTTGAATAAAAATCACAACCAAAAGCAATAGAATATGTTCTGTTAAGGGGGTGGAGGACCCTTAAATATAAACAACAAAACAATGAATAATATGGCTAAATAAAATTACTGTGACCAAAATGATCACAGTTACCATTATTATTGCAGTATTGTTGAATGACCTTAACAAGTACTTATACACACTAAAACCTTTTAACGAAGTTGTATTTTTTTAATAACTAAAATAGACACACAAATAAACTTTCTTGGCAGAGGAAACATTAAATATTGTTCTAGCTTCATAAAAGCCATATTATTTTTATCCGTCTGTTTAAATATGTTTATCTGCTCCAATTTTAATTTGTCAACGTTTTAGAATGTTTTTCTAATGAATGCAAATAGGGTGATTAGTTTTCCCCCCACTTCCGGTTTATGTGACGTCACACGAGCTCACTTCCCGTTCAATGGATGTACGTGTGTTTCAACGTAACAATGTCGAGTTTATATCCATCACTTTATGCAAAGACAGCACAGCCTTAATGTTTAATGTGAATACTGTATCTTAGTTGTTTAGACCAGGGGTCCCCAAACTTTTTGACTCGGGGGCCACATTAGAGAAAACATTTTAAAGAATATATATATACAGTATACATATATATATATATATATATATATATATATATATATATATATATATATATATATATATATATATATATATATATCTTGTTGTGTTTGTGTGTGTGCATGTGTGTGATATATACTGTATTATGTGTGTATATGTATTTACATTTCTATCCTCTGCCAAATCTATATCATTTATATCATATATCGCACAACTCCAATAGTGTTATTGTTTGCATATATGACCCTTTTGTATTTTTCTGACTTTAAATGCAGCTAAATGTCAATCAAATTTGTTACTCAACTTGAAACAGCTGACTTCTTGATTGCAGCTGATAATCATCATCATGAAGAAGAATGAACGTAATGCGAGATCTACTTCCACAATCTTCGTCTTTCTATGGGAGACTGTGGGCAAAAACTCGCTTGAAGTTGCTTGTATCTTCTCTGGTCGTTTTTTGACAGCCTCCCCTGAGAGAAACGTCAGGAAAAAAGACATTTTGACAAAAGTGCAAAGCAGATGAAACAAATGTGATTTCTTTGCGGAGACAAGTCAACGTTCTTTCATGCGAGCATGCACGTCGTCTCGCGCAACACAACATTTTCTCTCTAACTGCATGTGTAATCAGAGCGAGGGTGTTTATTTAGTGTAAGAGCAACGAGGACCCTCATTGGAAGACTGCGCTACCTGGATTTCTCGGTCAAGTCATTACATATAACAATACATTTTTTAAACATCAATAGTAATTTAGAGTGCATGAGAAAGGTATGGTGAAGATAAGGTCCTTTTTTTTTTAAATTGATAAAATAAAATAAGATAAATAAGGCAGTAGGCCTAAATGTCTGGCTAGCTCAGCTGTGTACAATCAAAACATGAAATGTGGGATAATACTTTACAGATACTGTAATATGATTGTTCATGTGTTTCAGTCAGTACAGATTGGTGTCCTATCGCAGTGTTGCATCAGTCGGTGACGCCACGCGCCCCGACGTGTGTACATGCAAGATGATCATGCTGGCCCCAATATTGACTGGACTCTCACAATATTAACCGTATCCACCCGGCATCCATTGCACCGGTCACCCAAGGGGGGATTCCCATGTCTGCGGTCCCTTCTCAATTGTTCTCATGGGGTTGAGTTTTTTCTTGCCCTGATGTGGGATCTGATTAAATATCTTGTCTCTTCAGTGTATTCAATTGAATATAAGTTGAAAAGGATTTGCAAATTATTTTATTCTGTTTTTATTAAGGATTTACACAACTTGCCAACTTCACTGGTTTTGGGTTTTGTATTATTTGAATTGATTTTGTTGTAACACTATAGTGAATGAAACGCTGATTTGTAGTTGTTTCCCCATATTTCTACACAATAACTCAGATATGGTAACACTAGAAAGCAGTAAAGAATAGAGTGATTTTAGGTCCAGAAAATATTTAGATTTATTCATTATTAATAAATGAATAAATAATATACTCATACTTGCCAACCCTCCGGAATTTTCCGGGAGACTCCCGAAATTCAGCGCCTCTCCCGAAAACCTCCCGGGACAAATATTCTCCCGAAAATCGGGAGATTTTCAGCCGGAGCTGGAGGCCACGCCCCCTCCAGCTCCATGTGGACTTGAGTGAGGACAGCCTTTTTTCACGTCCGCTTTCCCACGATATAAACAGCGTGCCTGCCCAATCACGTTATTCCATACGAGGTGTCCGGCATACCGCCAATGAGCATGGTGCAGATGGAGAAGATCTTCTCGGCGTCCGTGTTGGCGCACACGTTGCCAAAGCCGACGCTGGTCAGGCTGCTGAGGGTGAAGTAGATGTAGATGTAGCGATGTACGAGCTGCGCACCGACGGGCCGCCGACCGTGTTGTTGACGTAGGGCATCTCCAGGCGTTTGCCCAGCTCATGGAGCCATCCTCGGGGAAGAGACGGCAGGACAACAGGGTGACAAGAACTAAATCATCCAGACTAGAGATAAATTGTATTATTATGTTTATCTTACCTAAAAATAAATATATTTATTACTTAAAATAAAAAAAACCTAAATACATTTTTACTATATTTTGCTAAAAACATCAAAATTAATTGTATTTTTATTTGTATTTTTTCTGACTCCTTATTACATCCAACATATTTGAAATAATTAATTTTAAATGGTCATAATAATTCATTTAAAATGACCATATTTAATTATTAAAATAATTGCTTGTTTATCAACAACTTTAGCATTTTATTCATTACATTTTGAAGCTCTCAGAAGCCAAGTTATGTTATATTCTATAAGATTTATTTATGCAAGTTTGAAGTATCATTTATCCAAACACAGTTTTGTTTGCATATTTTCAGGATGTTAATATATATATATATATATATATATATATATATATATATATATATATATATATATATATATATATATATATATATATATATATATATATATACATATATATATATATATATATTAAGGCTGCAGCTAACGATTATTTTTCTATCGATTAATCTATAGATAATTTTTTCGATTAATCGGTTAATCTATCGATTTTTTTTCCCCCCGATTAATCTATAGATTATTTTTCCTTTTACCGATTATTTTTTTATTCAAAATGAAGATGAAAAAATAAATGTAGGCCAGTTTTTTCAAAAGGCATGGCTTTTATTTACAAAAAAAAAGAAGTATGGCCACTCAGTCAACATTGACAACAACATGACTAAATATTCTGTAACAATGTAAACATTTAAAACTTTTAACCTTTAACAAAATTAAAAGTAGCTTATTTGCTTTTTAATGTGCAAATACAAAAGTCAACATCCAGTGCAAATCTTAATATTCTGCAATAGCATAAGCATTTCAAAAGTAAAAGTATTGCTTATTTTGCTTTAAAATGTGCAAAAATAAAGATAAACATCCAATACAAAAAAGTGTAAAACGAAATATTCTGTAACAAAAGTGTAAACATTTCAACAAAAGTGAAAGTATTGCTTATTTGCTAAAATGTGCAAAAATAAAGATAAACATCCAATACAAAAAAGTGCCAATCTAAATATTCTGGAGCACTGTAAACATTAAGTATTGCTTTTAAAATGTGCAAAATAAACATCCAGTCCAACACAGTACACAATAACCAATTCTACTCATTCCAGTGAGTGACTAACAGTTGTAATGAAGAAAGGTTAGCATGTCTACATGCTCTGGGGCGAGGCTGGTTCTTTTCATGTTTACAATATTCCCAGCAGCTGAAAATAGGCGCTCAGAAGGGGTCGATGTGGCTGGAACTGAGAGGTAATTAGCCTTCACCTCAAGCCAGGACTGCGAGTGAGCTGAGCTGCAGTTGAAGTTTCTAGAAGGTCAACGGGCTCATAGTGATGTTACTAGTAGTTGACTGGGAGGTGTTTATTATCATTTGGGGAGAGTCCGCAGCCTGATGCTCACCTGCTAAACACCTATCTGCTCCACGCTGAAGCGCTGACTACATGCGCTCTGAATACGCACTGTTGATTGGCGGTAGCGTGACATTAATATGCGACGCGTCGACGCACAAAAACGGCGTCGACGTATTTACGTAACCGATGACGTCGACTACGTCGAGGCGTCGTTTCAGCCTTAATATATATATATATATATATATATATATATATATATATATGAAATACTTGACTTAATGAATTTTAGCTGTAAATCTACTCCTCCCCTCTTAACCACGCCCCCAACCACGCCCCCGCCCACCCCCGACCACCCCACCCCCCCACCTCCCGAAATCGGAGGTCTCAAGGTTGGCAAGTAGGAATATACTTAAGTTGTATATTTTTACATGAGGTTTCCAGTTCATTTTATCATTTATCATTACACCCAAAAATGTGTTTTATTTTACTCTTTCAATGTCTACTCTGTCTATTGTATTTGTGTTTGACTTTCCCTTCTACTGTTGCCAAATAGCATTATTTTAGTTTTACTCAGGTTTAACGTTAGTCTTAAGGATTTGTCAAACCATCTTTTTAATTTGTTAATTTCTTCTGTCATTATTTGTGTAAGCTTTTGTGTGTTCTCTCCTGAACAAAACACAGTTGTATTATCTGCAAATAATACTAACTTTAAGTCCTTTGTTACTTTACAAATGATTGATTGATTTGATTGAACTTTGCAGATGCACTGTAGGCTTCCCAGCTTTGCACACGTAAACAGTGCAGGACTGCTTGTATCCGGACATAGGGACACACCTAAAATGCATGATGGTGTTTGAGGCGTACTTTTCCTGGAAATGGAGCTCCAGTTGTGAATTCTACATGTTCCAGTGTGTTTGACTTACGATCCCTGTTAGACTGGCATTAGGGAGCTTAAAGCATCTTTTAAAGCCAAGTCGTACCAAGGACACACTTAAGTTCCATGAAAGCAAGGTATTATCAGCACATCCTACTGAAGTTGTTTATTGAAGTTCTAAAGCTGAGTACATTCCAGCTGTTACTGATACCATTCAGTTGTTACAGTATGAGTCATTTCTTCCATCGCACAATTCCCTTAGTTCTTTGACCTTTTCCTATCTCTCATGCCTCTGCTTTTGCCCACGGTCTCTCTCTCATTGCTAAATAGCCACAAATGCTTCCTAATGGCTACCAATGGAGATGAATTGATTGTCGTGCAAAGGCGATCGATCGGAGATTGCTTTTGTGCACGCAGCGGGATGAGACGTTTGCCGGGTGGGCGGCAGCCTTTAATTAAGTTAACAGTAAACCACCACCGCTTCTGCTTTTATTAGCAGAGTAAAGTTTACGACGATCAAGGGGGACGGAATGAGGGTTTTGATGGAGAGTAAAATAATTTTTTCTGGCTGCTGTGATCCACAAAGCCCCGCCTCAACCTCCTTCTCCATGCTTGTCCTCAATATCTGTGTCGCTCTGGTTCCCTCCCTGTCGGGCCATAATGGGATGAGCAGCAGAATTTGATCAGCAGTTTTTTATTATTTTTTTATATTTTTAAAGGTCACAGAAACGAGCAGAAAACTCTCAGCCAAAGCATGGCGGAATTGCGTCAGCGGTGAGAATGAGTTGGAGGGAGGAAGCAAATGAGGGGAGGGTGGAAGCTGATGAGATCTTTGAGAACAAAAGAGAATCAGTATGGATGAATGTTTATTAAATATTTAATAGCAGGAGAGGAAGAAGGATGACGGTGATGAAGAATGAAACGTGAGAGATGATTAAGACAAAAGATTGCACTCCTGAAGTGAAGCACACAAAAGGCTGGAAATGTGTCAGAACATGCACGGTGTTGTCTACAGGGGTGTCCTAACTTAATACTTCTATTACGAAGCCTTTAGTATTGGCAGATATTGTTTCAATACGACATCAGCAGAAATTTTACTGCACACACTTTTATTATTTAGTAGAAATTGGTAGGAATTAAGCACAGTGGCAGAGGGGTTAGTGCATCTGCCTCACAATACGAAGGTCCTGAGTAGTCCTGGGTTCAATCCCGGGCTCGGGATCTTTCTGTGTGGAGTTTGCATGTTCTCCCCGTGATTGCGTGGGTTCCCTCCGGGTACTCCGGCTTCCTCCCACCTCCAGAAACATGCACCTGGGGATAGGTTGATTGGCAACACTAAATTTGCCCTAGTGTGTGAATGTGAGTGTGAATGTTGTCTGTCTATCTGTGTTGGCCATGCGATGAGGTCGCGACTTGTCCAGGGTGTACCCCGCCTTCTGCCCGATTGTAGCTGAGGTAGGCTCCAGCGCCCCCCGCTACCCCGAAGGGAATAAGTTGTAGAAAATGGATGGATGGATAAAAGCACTAACCTATTTATTATTCACTGTGTGAAATGGATTTATGCTGTCTTTAAATTAAAGTGGAGTAGTAATTGTTTTTTTTTTTGGTGACATCTAGTGGCATGAAATTAAGGTCATGACTGACTTGAATGATGCAGCCACGTTTGTTACTTGATACTTTTTAATACGCTTCTTCCTTGGAGACTTTGTATGTGTAAGTAATATGTAACTATAATTACTTGATACTTGTTTATATTGGCAGATGTGCTGTTTTAAACTGCAATATTGTTCAATAAAAGACACTTTATTGAAGACCGAACGCCTGTGGCAATCCATTAACTTTGAGGTGCACAGGCTCTATCTCAGGGATCTTGTCATCCTACAATGTGATAGTTGAAAATGCCAGATCTGACTATATTCGTTAAATAGTAACAATGAATTAAAAAAAAGTGTTGTTTGGCACCATACGTTCTTTTGTATGTCCTGCTGCTCCAGTTAACCCTGTTTTTGCAAAGCCGACAGCCATGCCTTTTTGAGATTTTTCACTAACAAAATCAAGATTATCAAGGATAAAATCCCACCCCTTCTGTCTTGGAGCCTGTCCCCAGCATGTTGTCCTCATTTAGGACTGTGATGTTGACTGATGACCAAGATGAAGCCTTCTTCTTGTTCATCGGACGTCCTTCCTTGTAGGCTCTTTGAGGAAATTGGTACTTGTGTTTCCAAAAGGGTTAACCTCTCTTGGTCTACTGGTGTGTTTCCCAATGCTTTTAAACATGCCATAGTAGAGCTATTATTAAAAAAGCAGGCTTTGACCCGGCTGATCGAAATAGTTATAGGCCCATCTCCAAGCTCCCGTTTCTGTCTAAGATCCTTGAGAATGTGGTTTGTGAACAGCTGACATTTTTCCTCAACCAAAGTAACATCCATGAGTCATTTTAGTGTGGTTTCCGTAAACAGCACTCTACGTAACAGCCTTACTTAGTGTCCAGAGACATTATTATGTCTGCTTATTGTGGAAAATTATCTGTTCTGGTTCTCTTAGATCTGTCCTCAGCTTTTGACACTCACTACGTTTCCATGTACTAAATTAGTCTGATTTGTTTGTTTTTTGTATTTTCACACCTAAGTGTGAAGTCCAAATGTCCATGCACTCTATCTAATGCAGGGGTCTCAAACTCAATTTACCTGGGGGCCACTGGATGCACAGTCTGGGTGAGGTTGGGCTGCGAGAAAAGATTTCTTAAAAATATATATTTTTAAATGTCTTTATTTTTATTTTCAACACAAAATAAAATCAAAATATAAATGAGCAAAATGAGAATTAAGTAAATAAATCAGTCATAAGTAATAATAATAATAATTTGATTTCTCCAGTCAGCAACAATGTATACACATACTTACTGTGATGTTATGAGCTAGAGAATACAAGAACTACACTACCCAGCATGCAACAGTAGTGACGAGCATGCGCGGTAGCCCCGGTGAAGGTTGTATGTCGCCATGTTGTCAGCTAGAATGTGGTTATGAGCACGCTGTGTGAGTAAATGTTGAGAACTCAGCCAACACGCCTCGTCTGCATTTATTACAATTACACAGACAACACGCTTACTATGTGAGAAGTAACAATAAATGAATCCGTGAACTTGAACATGGCTTCTCTTGCCTACTTCTTGCTGCTAGACATCTGGCAGCGCTTCCACCCGCATAGCTGAGCTGGAGAGGGGCTCGCCGTGGAGTTTACAGTTACGGTAGCACAATTAGCCCCGAACGGGCTAACATCACGACTAACGTGCTACACGTCCGATTCGCCCAGCGACTCTCTGTCGGAGTATCATCGCTGGGGTCCAGTGCACCACAGTTTTGTATTGTCGCTCGGTCCTTCGGCGCAGTGCTTCGGAAGCTACCGGACCACTCGTCTCCCCGGCCCGTACTGTTTACAGAGAGAGCGAGCAGGCGGGCGAGCGAGCAAGGGAGGGAGGGAGGAAAAGCGCGTGCGGCAAAACGTTTCTCTGCTTGCAAGTGACGTCTATGTTCTGCCCTCGAGAGCCATATACCACACCGTGATTGGTAGATTCCTTCAGCTCTGCACAACGCTGTCAAGCGCCATTCATATAAAACTTGCGGGCCGCACTAACATTAAACTTTCATATTAAGGTGGAGGCCGCAAAATAAAGTCTCGTGGGCCGCAATTGGCCTGCGGGCCGCGTGTTTGAGACCCGGGATCAAATGTGACTGTTGGTCACACACCATGTGCCTCCCGTACACTGGGGGACGCTTATTTCCTTTTAGCGCAATTAATTTAATTATTTTCCGGTTTACCTATATGATGTCACACTAAGCGACGGTGGCTTCTAACAAGTTAACAGCCTCGCTCTGTTGCAATGTCAGCTGTTATATTGACACAGATTAGAAATATTACGTCTCTAATGGCTATGCCGATGTTAAATAGCAAACAGCATCAAGAAATGATCTTGGATTGCACTACCAACATGACGCTACTACCAAGAATGTATCGGAGTGGATGCAGAGCCGATACAAAGAAAGACCGGCGGAAGAGTTTTTTTTAACACATTTTTGGACCAAGAATCATTGAAATAAATCTTCTGAATGTCCCAGAATCCATTCATAATGCTCTGTGGATTGATAGAAGGAGTTTTAAATCCGAAAGAAAAGACCATACGTGCCCGACTCAATACTGTTCCAGATGAACTTGGTTGCTATTTTTCTGGACTATGTCGCCAGTTGTGTGGATTACAGAGTTATTGTTAATCAGTTTGGAAATGCTGCGTGAAGTGGTTTGTGTACGCTTTATTATTCTCGAAGGGTACCAATGGCCGCAGACCCCCCCTCGAGACATCTGGTTTCCAATTGACTGTTGACCATCAGGTTCTGCTGAGAACACTAAGGGATCAAGGACTGTAAGGGTCAGTTTTTCAGTGGTTCTCCTCATATTTGCCTGGGCATAGCTTTAGTGTTACAACTAATCAAATAAGGTCTGAGTCAGCAGATTTGTTGTATGGAGTGCCTCAGGGTTTCGTTTTGGGTCCTGTATTATTTTTGCTGTACTTGAACCTTTTGGGAAAGATCATTCAAAGGTTTAGTGATGTTTCTTTTAACTTTTTTGCTGATGAGATCCAGCTCTACTGCTCTTTTATGCCGTCTGAGATCCAGAAGTTTAACTCCTTGCTTTATTGTTTAATGGACATAAAACAATGGCTAAGCAGAAACTCTCTGCAGCTCAATGCAGACAAAACAGAAACACTGGTTATTACACCGGATGATTCAATTCCAGAGATTAAACAGTACTTGGGTGACTTAGGCCAGTCTACTAAACCAAGCCTCAGAATCTTGGAAGTTATCTTTGACAAGGACATGTTATTAGTGCAGCATTGTAAGCAGCTGATGTGAAATTGCTTCTTTTATTTAAGGAACATCTCTAAACTTAGGAAAACGGTGTCACAGAATGATTAGGAGCTGATCATTCATGCTTTTGCATCCTCACGTTTAGACTATTGTAGCAGTCAATTTTCATGTATGAACAAGAAGGAGCTCTCTCGGCTGCAACTAGTCCAAAACTCTGCAGCAAGAATTTGGACACAAATAGGAGAACATCCCCTGCTAAAATAAATGGTTTGGCTGCCAGTGTCGCACAGGATCAAGTTTAAAATTCTGCTTCTAGCCTTTAGATCTTTGCATGGTCAGGCTCCTTCCTACCTCAGTGATCTGATCCAGCCTTACACCCCAACTCGGGCTGTGAAATCTGTGGATCAGAATCTGCTGAAGGTTCCACGGACTCGTTTTCGGACTAGAGGTGACTGATATTTCCAGGCTGTTGCTCCCATGCTTTGGAACGATCTTCCGCCCTCATTGTGCTCTATTGACTCTGTTGACATCTTCAAATCTTTAGACTCATTTATTTGTTCATTTATTTGGCTTTTAAATAGCTTCTTTTTGGCTGCTATGATTTGTATGTTGTGTTTTAGTTAGTTTTTATACTTTTATATTGTTTATTCACACTGTTTTTAAATTGTTTTTTTCTTTTATATTGTATATTGTCCTTTTATATAAAGTGTGAAGTCTGATATTTGAACTGTGTTGTGAAGCACCTTGTGGCTTTTTTGTCTATGAAAGGTGCTATACAAAAATGTTACTTACTTACACTTATTACATATGTCTAACATGTGTGCTATTGTGTGCTTAGCTGTTGTGTCGCTGCTAGATCCTAGTAGCCTATAGCCTACCATATTTACCTTTTGTAAATTACTTGACTACAATACAATAACTCTATATCCAGCACAAATATCAATCAATCAATCAATTACAGTGATTGCTGAATGCTAGCAGGTCTGACTAAGCGTTTTTAACACGACCCTTTAGGGGGCACCATATACAGTATGTGTTCACCTATGGTTAGCATAATGTCCTCATAGTACTCTTGGCTATTTGCTGATGTGTTTAATTATGGTTTTGCTTGACATTGTGTACATTAATTTCACTCTCAAAGATATGTTTCTGTGGATCTCTGTATTCACAGCTTTCTCATAAGTGCTTAAAAACAAGATGCGATGCAGCCTACTGCCTAATGTCAGCCCAAAATCCCTGATGGATTAAGATACTCACTTGTCCTCTCCAAAGTGTGAATTCCCCAAATTGTCGAGGTGAGAGAGAGCAGCTTTTAGAGTTCTTGTCCTGCTCTTCATTAACGTTGTGTACAGCATCTCTTAATAGAGATGCTATGCTGCAATAATGCAATAAGACAACTGCTGCTGTCACTGATTAATGATTCCTTGCTGTGGGGCAGCATCGCAACATTTGTCAAGTAAATACTGCAGCGTCCACATCCAGCGAATATAAAGTTGCCAGAAGATGTTTTATATCATAACAAAATGTGAGAGAGAAAAATGAACTCCTGAGAGTGCAGCTTACCTTTATAATTAAGCATTTTTCATAGAAAGTCTTCAATGGATGCTTAAGATCGGCCTCAACTTCGAACAATACAACCTTGCAAGTTCATCAAACAGGTGATTGGTCAGTTTTTCCTACAGGAGTGCAATCTATTTGAGATGGCACGGTTTATGAAAACATTCCAAACTTTTCATTTGACCTGACACAGTTCAAAGTGCGTGTGTTGGATCATGGGTGTAGATGGCACTGAGGATTGTGTCCTCCTCAGATTCATAGTGATACTGATCCGTCCTCCCTACTTGTCATACAAAAGATGACAAACATTGCTGGCAAAACAGAGAATTAATGTTCCGTTATTTATATTTACATTGCCTCGTTCAAGGTAAACAAGAATGTTGGAATTTTAATCGGAGTGCTAAAGAAGAACTGATACCTGTGCCGGTAGAGGTCTACTATAATAGCCACATTGTGACTGTTACATACGGGGGCAAAATTGATAACAATGGTAAATGGGTTATACTTGTATAGCGCTTTTCTACCTTCAAGGCACTCAAAGCTCTTTGACACTATTTCCACATTCACACACACATTCACACACTGATGCCGGGAGCTGCCATGTAAGGCGCTAACCACGACCCATCAGGAGCAAGAGTGAAGTGTCTTGCTCAAGGGGATCGAACCATGAACCCTCAGGTTGCTGTCATGGCCACTCTCCCAACCGAGCCACGCCGTGCCCAAACGAACGAACGAAGTGATAATCATGTAACCCTACAATATTTTGTTTATGTACAAGGAGAGATACAGTCACTGAAACACATTCAATCGCTTTATTAACCAGCACTAACAACATGCATTCATCACCTCGTCAGTCACAGTCACTCCCGCCGACTGCAGCTAATGCGTCTCTCCCTCGCTGACATCACACGTCACTTTGCAATAGGCTACGTGTTGTACTATATTTTGTACTATGTGTTGTACTACGTGTTGCCCAAGTTAATAATGCTTCAGCTCTGCTGGAGTGCCAAAAAAAGCATCAAACTTGACGATCAGAGGAAATAAAAGTCCTAAAAGATTACCGTATGAGAACCTGCGGAAGGATAATTACCTTAGTCAAAGTGAGGGAGGCTTCCTGCCTGAGTGAACTTGTGGGCTGAGGCAGCACGCATGTCCAATTTCCTGCAAGTCCCACCAGGAAGCTCACCCGTGGGGAAGTGAAAGCTCCCTTGCGTTCCAACAGTCCCTGCATCTTCCATGAGCATCTCGGCACAACCTACCAACACCTTCGGCTACGAAGGACTCAATGTTTGACGATTCGGCTGTGAAGTTGATAGTCAAATCAGACTCCTCCGAATCAAATCATTGACTATTCTAAACCATCTCTAATAAAAATTAAAAATAACGTTCTTCCATCTGTCATGTCGCATGATTTTGCGGTAGTCATTTCCCCAAGATGCAGAAGGACTTCTGTAAGCAGTGTGCAGGTAAGAAGGATGATTTATTTCAATAATTAAGCCAAATTACGAAAAATACAAAATGTGCCGAAGGCATGGTAAGCTATGGCAAAGGCTTAGTAAAAAGACTATTTAACAAAAAGAGCAAGAATCAGATAAAAGAGCAAGAATCAAATAAATCCCAAGTAACTGTCGCGTGTTGCGAATAAGACTGCCAAGCAGAGTGTGGCGCGAGGTAGGAATAAATAGCTCTCTGATTAGTCACCTGGAGCAGGTGAACGTCCCGACCACTAATCAGAGGCAGGTGACAACAATCAGCACCCATGGTAACAAAGGAAACAAACAAGGGGGTGAAACAGAACTAATCACCAACTAAAGAAATATAAAACTAAACAAAACATGATCCGAGCAACGGATCATGACAGTACCGATAGCTGCCGTCCTATTCTAAATACTCACTAAATATAACAACAAAGTTGCTAAGTTGGTTTCTTAGATCCCTTTTGGTTTGTCTTCTTATTCTCTGCCAGACCAGACGTGTTTAATATATTATTAATAATAATAATAATACAGTCATACATATAATTGAGAAACAATTGGCATACACTTGGAAGCCGGGGCAGGATGTTCTTCTGGAATAACTGCTGTTGCTAAAATATATGTCATATACACACACACACACACACACACACACACACACACACACACACACACACACACACACACACACACACACACACACACACACAGCGTACTTGAGACGCTCAGGCGTGAGCTTGGCAGCACAGAGATGACGGTGATGAAAGAGGAGGTTAGGAGAGGAAACAAGGAGACCCTTCTGTGTTTTGCAGACCATTTGATGACCAAGGATGTAGTGATATCAAATAATTATTATCATTGCTCCAGTAGGTAGCGAGGCAGTTGCATTGCGTTGTGTGACCACAGTTGACAAGGAAAAAATGTGTCTTTGAACAAAGGGACAAGAAAATTAAATTAAATAACAGACAATAATCAGTGGACATTTAAAGAGTCGCCCTTAACTCCTGCCATCCGACAAATTGCTCCAATTTCATTTAAAGGCCTACTGAAATGAATTGTTTTTATTTAAACGGGGATAGCAGATCCATTCTATGTGTCATACTTGATCATTTCGCGATATTGCCATATTTTTGCTGAAAGGATTTAGTATAGAACAACGACGATAAAGTTCGCAACTTTTGGTCTCTGATAAAAAAAAGCCTTGCCCCTACCGGAAGTAGCGTGACGACACCGGAGGAAGGGCTGCTCACATTTTCCTATTGTTTACACCAGCAGCGAGAGAGATTCGGACCGAGAAAGCGAAGATTACCCCATTAATTTGAGCGAGGATTAAAGATTTGTGGATGAGGAACATGAAAGTGAAGGACTAGCGTGCAGTGCAGAACGTATCTTTTTTCGCTCTGACCGTAACTTAGGTACAAGGGCTCATTGGATTCCACACTCTCCTTTTTCTATTGTGGATCACGGATTTGTATTTTAAACCACTTCGGATACTATATCCTCTTGAAAATGAGAGTCGAGAACGCGAAATGGACATTCACAGTGACTTTTATCTCCACGACAATACATCGGCGAAGCTCTTTAGCTACTTAGCTAACGTGATAGCATCAGGCTTTACTGCATATAGAAACAAAACAGATAAGTCCCTGACTGGAAGGATAGCCAGAAGATCAACAATACTACCAAACTCTGTTTATGTAACTACACGGTTAATGCTTTCCAGCTTGGCGAAGCTTAGCAATGCTGTTGCTAACGACGCCATTGAAGCTAACTTAGCTACGGAACCTCGACCGAGCCATGCTAAAAACATTAGCTCTGCACCTACGCCAGCTCTCATCTGCTCATCACGACCCGTGCTCACCTGCGTTCCAGCGATCGACTGTACGACGAAGGACTTCACCCGATTACCGATGCGGTTGGCAGCCCGGAGACGGAGGAAGTCAAGGTGAGGTCGTTCGGCTAGCGCGTCTGCTATCGTCAAAGTCCTCCTGGTTGTGTTGCTGTAGTCCGCCGCTAATACACCGATCCCACCTACAACTTTCTTCTTTGCAGTCTCCATTGTTCATTAAAAAAATTGCAAAAGATTCACCAACACAGATGTCCAGAATACTGTGGAATTTTGAGATGAAAACAGAGCTTTTTGTATTGGATTCAATGGGCTCCGAATACTTCCGCTTCAACCGTTGACGTCACGCGCAAACGTCATCATATCAAAACGTTTTCAGCCGGAAGTTTGCCGGGAAATTTAAAATTGCACTTTATAAGTTAACCCGGCCGTATTGGCATGTGTTGCAATGTTAAGATTTCATCATTGATATATAAACTATCAGACTGCGTGGTCGGTAGTAGTGGGTTTCAGTAGGCCTTTAAAATATGCATTCTGCCCTCCCTGAAAGTTAGTATTTAGTTTGTCAAATACAGTCCCTTAATTTTGATATGTAGAAAAACTTCCAAGTTAAGATTGTTTATTGGTTGCCTCTAAACTAAATTACTGTTAAACTAAGCACATAAAAAAGACTGATTAATGTTACATGAAATGCCAAATACATATAATAAGCATATTAAATCAACAATACATCCTTGTATGAACTGAAAAAGGCACTTGAAACCATGCAGAAAAAAAGTTAGTACTTATGCCGCAAGCTTGATGCGAACATAAAATGGACTCTACCTTTGACAGGCTAACAAAAATGTGCATCACAATCATTTGAAAGTGTTACAAACTATTTTCCAATCAGATTTTAAGGGAACAAATTTCAAGTAAAACAGCATATGAGGAACCCTGAAATTTTGCGAACATTTAAATAAAATCAATTCTAGGCTCTTTCACGTAGCTTACAGTATAGATGAGACATATTTCAAGCTGGCTGACATAATTTCAATGCTGCCTCTTCTTCTTTACTTATATCGAAAGTCTCCTATTTGTTATTTGATTGAATCACGTATCATGAAACTAGTCGCGCTCCTTTAAGTAGACCACGCTCCTTCCTGTGGACAGAGAATTGTGCATTGCTGTAACGAAACAAACAAAACAGAACCGGTAAGATTCCGGGAAAGAAGGACAAAAGCTGGGTTTCCTTCCAAAAAATGGAAGTTTTGAAAGCTAAGCAGAAGAGATAGAGAGTTTGTACTGTGTGTATAAAGAGAGTAAGTAACTCTCTAAGCAAAAGGCGCCATGACTGCTACCAAGGATGTGTGCGGCTGTGTGCAATCCAATTGCTTTCATTTTGACTTTTTTTTTCTGACAAAATAAACCAAAATAATACGTCAACATATAGTTTTAAGCATACTCTAGCTCATAAACTTTCAATAAAACATGCTTTTATTTCGTTGAAGTATCATTTTGTAGCCGTATTTGACACGCTCTGCTGCTATATTGCTGCAGTGTTTCATGAGCAGCAAGCACTCGAACATGCACCCGACAGCACAATAAACGTAAAAAAATACACAGAACGACCAAAAAAAAAACCTTGTTACCCTCATTTTGCTTAAGTACATAATTTTAACTGTTTGGAAACGCACCAGATCATTGAATTTCAAATTTTTTATTAAACATGCTAAGTGAATAAGTGTACTTTTGTAGTTGTTGCCCATATTTCTGCACAATAACTCAGATAGGGTAACACTGGCGAGCAGAAGAGAATATGGAATGTTATGGAATGTTTTTTAGTCCAGAAATATTTTGCTTTATTCATTATTGAGGTATTTCTTGCCACTTCATGTTGTATATTTTAATTTTATCATCTATTATTACACCCAAAATGTGGTTTATTTTATGTTTTCAATGTGTACTCTGTCTATTTATGTTAGTGTTTGACTTTCTCTTCTGCTGTTACCGAATAGCAATATTTTAGTTTTACTGAGATTCAAGGATGGTCTGTTTTTGTCAAACCATTTCTTTAATTTGTTAATTTCTTCTGTTGTTATTTGTATTAGCTTCTGTGTGTTCTCACCTGAGCAAAACACATACGTTGTGTCGTGTGTTTACCTCGCACAAGACCCTGTTGCTGGTGGCACTCCAGTGTTAATGGAGAACCTTCACTTCCCATATTTGTCTTCTTTCCGGGTTGCAGGGAACACAATGGAAAAGCTTAAAGTAACTCTCGCGGGTGGAGCAGCCCCGTGCTGCACAACAGGGCATTTTCACACGTCGAAAAACTAACGAGTAAGCACCACAATCAGAATCAGAATCAGAATCAGAATACATAGGATCAGCTCAAAGTTGGGAGCAATGATGGCCCCCTGTAGTCTTTTCAAGGGATTCAAGGAGCTTTATTTGTCATACCCGTACATATTTGCACATATACGGTACACAATTTGAGGACAGCGCCTGAAACCGGATTGGCCATATTCTCTCTATACATGCATGTTGCCCCCACTCAAGATGGCCACCATAATGAGCTGCCCTGCTTATGCCTGAAGGACCTCTTATAGTTGTTGAATGATCTTAAAGCAGCCCACTCAGCTGCCTGTTTTAAAAGCATTGTAACTAGCTGATTGTCATTGGTCAAAAGTACATCAAAGAGGCAAATGGAACCAATCACCCAAAGATAACCAAATGTTTCCCTTTGGGTGGGGTCCAGTGTATCCAATCAACAAATGATAAGCTATTGTTTTCCTTTGAGAGGGAATGATTGAGTGTTTTTTGAAGATCTTTAAAAAAAAGACCCATTCATTTCAACGGCATACATAGTCGCAGAACGTGTTGATTTGTGCAAAACATAAGCATTTTTAGGAAAATATTTATAGGTTCCCAACGTGTCCCGGATGATCTTCGTTTTTTTTGTTTTCTGCGATGAGGTGGCGACTTGTACAGGGTGTACTCTGCACCTGGGATAGGCTCCGTATTTATCCGGGAGAGTCTTGATACCATTTTCCTTGCCCCAGCCACTCACAGTTGGAGACCTCCATGATTTTCCAAGTTTTCATCTGTTTTGTCGTGTAGATTAATGTCTGGAGCACCATGTCTGGCAACGTGACGGACGGATAATACTCGGGACCTACCTCTCGACAAATCTTATTTTCGATAACGTATAGGGATAAATTCGATTTTTTTTGCTCGTATCTGCTTCTAATGGTAAGATCTAGGCCGACTGCGTACTCCAATAGTTGGTAGCTGCACAGTAGCTATATTGGTTTGGTGGACCATCTCTTTGTTTCTATACATAAGTCACGTGATGGAATACAACCTATATAAAAATAAATATGCTAAACCACAGACATTTGTTAACTGTTACACTTTCTACTAGCGCTAAAACAAACATGATGCCATAGAATACAACATGGATCTTAAAATAACAGTTCCAGCATCATTTAGATGATACACCGAATTGGAATGAAATGATCGGCTAGCTCTGCTGTTACCATGACAACACTAGAGCATGGACTCCTGTGATCTTTGATATGTGGACCAGCCAGGACACTCCTTGTGTCGTTATGTAGCAGAGCTAGCACAAACACCAGCTACTTTTCTGACTGACTCTCAAAACGTCTTCAAGAACTGTGAATGGTTTGTTTTGTGTGATTGATGACGTCTGTATCGCATATTAGTTGAGTCCCCGCATCCCAGCTGAACCTTTTATTACTGGTGATAAAGAGGACGGAGTCGCCCTCTGGGGGCTTCAGTAATGGGCTGGGAGCCGCCAACCCCCCCAACCCCCCATCCCACGTCTGGTAAGAATTGTTTGTGAGACA
Organism: Entelurus aequoreus; assembly: GCF_033978785.1. Lineage (NCBI taxonomy): Eukaryota > Metazoa > Chordata > Actinopteri > Syngnathiformes > Syngnathidae > Entelurus > Entelurus aequoreus. Next base: position 48,713,980 of record NC_084734.1, on the reverse strand, counting down.
AAATGAATAGCGTTGCTAAATAATGTTGACACTTTTACATAATGAAGTGAAGTTGATACACAAAGAAAAACACGTGCACACATTGTTGTGCCAGCTGAGTCCTCTGTGTGTTCGTGTGTGTGTGTGTGTATGTGTGTACGCGTGCGTGTGTGTGCGTGTGCAATAACAGCAGGCGCTGTCAAGTGCAGGCCACCCAGACCTGTCCTGACGTGTGCAAACACGGTGCACGTGTGGAAGCGCATAATAAGTTAGCACATTAAAGTCATTAGTACGCTTCCACGCTTCTGTATATGCTATACACACTTTGAAAGTAATGACTCTATGTGTGCATGAGTGTGTTGGCTGTGAAAGACTGTAGTGTTGCAATATGGTGCCAAATTAGCACATGCTAAACTAAGCCATGCAGAGGTGTGTGTGTGGTGAGAAAGATATGCAGTTAAGTGTTTGTTTTTTTATGTTTAAAAGGTTTGATAGTGTTGATCTGTAATGTTCATTCATTTATTATTTTTGGAACATGGTAGCAAAAGTTTCATTGAAGTACATAATATGTTTGCATTGACACAACATGTCCAAAAAGGAGCAGGTAAATAAATGAAAGGAATGAGATATATGAACAAGACAATGTGTCGCTCTGCCCGGCAGGCTTTAAAAGTATATTTTACGAGCTTTTGGTGAAATCATCAGAACATAGAAAATATTTTAAAACCAGAAAACAATTTAATCAAAAAAAAAAAAAAAAGAAAAGGATTATAAGTAAATAAATACAAAATATATGATTTAACAAGATGATACATCCATCCATCCATTTTCTACCGCTTATTCCCTTCGGGGGCGCTGGAGCCTATCTCAGCTACAATCGGGGGGAAGGCGGGGTACAACCTGGACAAGTCGCCACCTCATCGCAGCAAGATGATACATTAGTAAATAAATAAATGCAGATTATATAATAGAACAAACTGACAAATCTATACCCGATATGTGATATATGATACCTTATCAAATAACATCTGTAAATATTAGGCGTCCTATCCTCTCACCTCACTTCTTCTTTGTTCTAGTCTGATTACGTGTGTGTGTGTGTGTACGTATATTTAGTAGCGCCACATCACACGCTGCTCCGACTTCATTAATGAGCACAGCAGGAGGCTCCAGTAGGCCAGTCAGCCCTCAATCAGAGATTACTGATTACACTTCAATTCAAGGTTCACCAACTCAAACATTTCATACCCGATTCGAACTGTTACACCATCCACTCACTTCATTCATTCTGGACATCAAGGCAACATGTTTCCCGGTTCTGGAAATTCCTGGATTATTTGGAATTAACAGAAATGTTTCCCCATCTAAAATGAAAGGGAAAGATACAAACTTCTACATATCCCACATTTCTCAACAGCTTTGAACGGTTCTAATGTCAAAATGTTCTTGTTTGTCAACTGCTAGCATATTAACATTAGAATGCTAACTTTTTTCCGCAACTTTTTTTTACCTACCGTATTTTCCGGACCATAGGGCGCACCGGATCATAAGGCAGACTGCCGATGAATGGTCTATTTTTGACCTTTTTTCATATATTAGGCACACCGGATTGTAAGGCGCATTAAACAAAAACTTTTCTAAATTAAAAACATAACATATAATGGTGGTTCTTTGGTCAAAATGTTGCATAGATTGTTTTACAGATCATCTTCAAGTCGCTTTCTGACAGTCTCTTCCGGATGCGCAGTTTTGTGGGCGGTTTTATTTACGTGGCTCACCTTCGGCAGTGCCTTCTCCCCGTAATCTTTGTTGTAGCGGTGTAGCGTGCAAGGATGGGAGTGGAAGAAGTGTCAAAAGATGGAGCTAACTGTTTTAATGACAGTCAGACTTTATTTAAATCAATAACGGAGCAGCATCTCCTCATCCTTAAACAGCAACACAGGAAATGTGTCCCGTGAAAAACCGTCCGACCGGAACTCTAATAACTAAAGTTCTTTGGGTGAATTATGTAAACTCACTATACCAGTATGTTTTAGCACTTTCATGGCGGGATTACTGACAGCTTTAAGTAAGAACTTTACACTACTTTATATTAGAAATGGCAACAGCGGAGGATGAATGTCACATAACAAGAAGATAGACTTCTTCTTTTTCCTCTATCGACTCGCGGACGCTCACAATTTTTCAGGACTCATGCAGATCCCAAATACAGATCAGCAGGTACCAGAAGGTAAGAAAAGTTGCTTTTGCATAATATTGCGAAACAAAACGCCAGATAATGTCTTACCTTATACACACACTATAATAATACTCGTATGTTTACTGCACCGACAATCCTTCAAGCGGTGCGGCTTCATAGCTTACCAAAGTCATAGTAAAACATTTTGATATATTTTTGAGCGCCGTACGTAATGGTCTATATTTTCAATGGAACATTTAAAATGTTGGTGTTGTTTACTTGAGACATATTGCAATCATAGTGCTGTCTTCACTTATCTCTTATGTTTGACTGCCATTTACTGGTCACACTTATCATTACACCATGTACCAAATGAAATAGCTTTGAGGTGAGTAAGCTCAACCAAACGTATTCCTTACATTAGGCGCACCAGGTTATAGGGCGCACTGTTGAGTTTCGAGGAAAAAAAAGATTTTAAGTCCGCCTTATAGTCCAGAAAATACGGTAATTTTTCGGCGCCGTACACCTTAGAGTCATCTAACTTATTAGTACATGACACATGAATGTGGGAGGTATTCTATCGGAAGTAAACAAGTTGTATCAGACACCCCACGTATACATTAGTTTTTAATACAACACTGACGTATTGTAAATATTTTAGAATTGTGAATATGTAAGGATTTACTGAACAGCTCACCTTGCAAAGATGGTTTGTTGTTTGATAAACTCTGAGTTTGAGCCTTAGCGTTCCATTATTGCTGGACATATGAAAAAAAAAAAGTTTTTCTGCATGTTGAAGGTCTACAGTACATTGATGATGTTGGTGTCAAAGTAAAGGAAAACTTTGATGGATACTGTAGATATGAAAATATAAACGTGTATAAAAGTAGATCAAGAAGCTCCTGTTTTAGCATCTGGCTTGTTTTTGCCAATTTAAGTTTATATATTGTTTTCTGTTTCATCTAAGATTGGTTTGGTTGAGCTTTTAGCTGACATTGTTGAGTTAATGTGTTGTGTCTTGTCTAGCAGCTGCCCTGTGTACTGGGGTCCTTAGGTTTTAAGATCAACTTGGAAATAGAAGACTTGTCAAGACTTCAAAACAAGAGCTTTTCATTTTCTTTGGCTTTTTTGTGTTTATTTTCACAATGGTTTTAGTGATAAACCTAAATTAGAGAATAGTGCTAATGATGATAGGATCAAGTTGTTTTTTTTACCATTAAATTTTAACATTACTTGCACAGTACTGCGCTGTACTGCCTCTTCTGTTTGCAGATGGTATTTCTGATTATAATCGTGATTGCTTGACAAGAGAAGCAAATTAAGAACTGCCAAATATTTCTGTATGCTTTAAAATTATATTATATATTTTATATATTAGAAAAAAATAGCATTATGATTTCTATAACAAAAACAATACCTATAATAAAGAATATGTGAAATTATTCATTGATGGCATCAAAATTAGCCTGCTGCTTCTGACCATTTTTTATTATTGTTGATGAAGAAGTATTTTGATTTAAATGTTTTTTTATTTTTTTTAATTATATGTACATTTTATATTATAGTGGAATGTATCCACAATAGTATTTAGGTGCTATTTGACAATAATACCTTTACAATGTATTTTTTAATTAAAACTTCATTCTTGAGAAAATGCATTTTTTCTTCATTTTGCTCCTTTTTTTATAAAAGAAAACATTTTGACAATATCTGATGTGAACATATTTTGTGCATCTAATTTTATGTATAAGTCACGTGACAATGTACAATTATGCTATGCCTAAAGCACAGGTGGTTTTACCAGACTGTAGCTTAGTAGCAAATTTCCATCTGTAGTCCAAAGGGGAATTTTATTTTTCAAAATTATATGTACATTTTATATTATAGTGGAATGTATCCACAATAGTATTTAGGTGCTATTTGACAATAATACCTTTACAATGTATTTTTTAATTAAAACTTCATTCTTGAGAATGATGCATTTTTTCTTCATTTTGCTCCTCTTTTTTTATAAAAGAAAACATTTTGACAATATTTGATGTGAACATATTTTGTGCATCTAATTTTATGTATACGTCACGTGACAATGTACAATTACGCTATGCCTAAAGCACAGGTGGTTTTACCAGACTAGCTTAGTAGCAAATTTCCATCTGTAGTCCAAAGGGGAATTTTATTTTTCAAAATGATACGTACATTTTATATTATAGTGGAATGTATCCACAATAGTATTTAGATGCTATTTGACAATAATACCTTTACAATGTATTTTTTAATTAAAACTTCATTCTTGAGAATTATGCATTTTTTCTTCATTTTGCTCCTCTTTTTTTATAAAAGAAAACATTTTGACAATATTTGATGTGAACATATTTTGTGCATCTAATTTTATGTATATGTCACGTGACAATGTACAATTACACTATGTCTAAAGCACAGGTGGTTTTACCAGACTGTAGCTTAGTAGCAAATTTCCATCTGTAGTCCAAAGGGGAAGGGGTCAAAGTGCATGATGTATACAGTTATCCACCATTATGTACGACATCTCTGAAGCAATGTAGGCTTAATTACAGAGGACCCTCTCTTTGGAATAACTTACCACCAGCTCTTCAATTCACAAATGTGTTTTATTATTTTAAAAACAATTGAAGGGTATATTGGTCTGTAGCGAACTATGATGAGTATGTTTGTTGTGTATGATATGTATTGTATTTGACTTGTTTATCCTGGCTGCTGTGATTATTGTGATGTCTTGGTGTCTTTACAGGACATTAGCGTCTTCTTAACCTTTTTTGTTTGGCTTTACTTTGTATATTCATAGTTTTTGTGTGTGCAAATCAATAAATACAAATAGTTCAGTTGATCGAAGTTGTCAAATGACTTTGAAATCTGGGGATGAATCTTCCTGGAACAAATTGTTTTATAATGATGTTCAACCACTCTGTGTCAACTCAGGTCAGCATCTTGGAGCGTCAGATCGTTGACTTCCTGGGTTACCAGTGGGCTCCCATTCTGACCAACTTCCTGCACATCATCATGGTCATATTGGGCCTGTTTGGCACCATCCAGTTCCGACCGCGATACGTCACTGGGGTAGGTGATCTTCAGCTTTCTTTGCTTGTCTGAAGCAACATGGACTCAAATCTACTTCTTCAAATGAATAATCTGCCAATCAGTTATAGGAGGCTCTTCTTTCCTGCCGCTCTCCTGTTGCAATTGGCTGATCTGATTTTGTATCAACTTTAGCAATAAAATAACTGATGTAACACATCCATTGTTCCACCTGCAATAACATTCCCCTTCCCTCTATAATTAACATTGATTGGTCGCGGCAGAGGAAGTGAACAAACTAAATCAGAGGTCTTCAGCAAGGGGCCCAGGACCCCCGGTGGTTCCACAGAGATACTGCACAGGGTTCATGAGATTTTTGGTCAGTTAACTTTTTTTTAATATATTTTTTTTACATTCCCCACATATTTTTTCCACAAATGTAAATGTCTTTAAATACACATTAACAATGATCCAACACACTTTAGTTTAGACATGGCCCTGACATGGCCACCCTACTAACTGTACCTTGCAGTTTTAGAATAAAAACATTGATAATTATAATATTATATTCATGTTATTAGAGCTGCAGCTATCGAATATTTTAGTAATCGAGTATTCTATCGATTAATCGAGTAATCTAATACATAATATTTTTGCTTAATTAAGGTTTAATTATACATGTTAAGATATGCCCTCAATTATTGCATTTGGCCTAATTGTCTTTTATTTCCTAAACGCCTGTTTTCATCATTGAAGGCTGACACGCACAGCTAAAATGCGTCCGTGGTTGACCGTGCCAATTTGTGTGTGCTATTAAAAACAGGTGCGCTCACAGCCCTATGTGCTGTGTGGTGTGACCGCATAAACGAAGATCTTGTCTCTCGTACGTTTTTGATGATTATTATACGGTGCCGTTTAAACGTTGGTTTCTCCACGCAAATCCGCTGAGCTGTTTTCAACCTGCCAACAATACATAAACAATATAAAAAGACAAACCACTTAATAATGACAACAGCAGTTTTACATTTTAAAAATGCAATACAGTTCATTGCATTCATTCTATGCAAAATAGTAATCAATGTTCATTTTGCCATCACAACATGTTTGAGATGAAAACAAATATATTAAAAAATTACCGGTAGTTCAAAATTAATATTCGCTGAGAAAGTTAAAATAAAAAATAATTCTTAGTATTAAAAATTAAACAATAAGAACAGTTTTCATTATATGAAACATAAAAAGTGGATTAGGTAGTGCCTTTAATACTGCATTTGAAATGTGCAACTTCATATTCAGAACCAATATGGCTGACAGGAACTTGGCACACAAGTGCTACCAATGTGAACAAGGACTTGGAACTCTTACATTCTATAGTGTGTGTAAGTGCAAGCTATCCAAGCAGCATGTGGTTGCATGACTTGAATAATCCGAATAACTTTGCACGACTACTTTTGTGTGGTTACTAATGAAAGGCTAATTAAACACGACAGCTCGGATAGCGTTGATAGTTTTCAACACATTTTGGCGGCATTTGATGACTGCGCGGGAGTGAGAGAACACATCCTGGTTATCATAATGAATAACATTTATTTTACTAACACAAATTTTGCGTTTACATTTGATAATAGATGACTTACCTTGCCTCTGGACGTCCCTCAATCGGATGCTTTCTCTACAGGTGCTACAGCATCGAACTTGTGCTATTGTGGTATCAAGCTCCACTTAGCAATGTTTGCATACTACTGCGTTTTCCCTCCGTTTTAGTGTACAGTGTTCCCACACCTTAGACAACTTTCGTTGCTTCTTAATTCTCGTTTTGCTATGGCTCTTATCCACTGCTTTCTGCGGCGTCTACCATTGCGAGTTACAGTATGTCGGCGAAAAAGTTTACTAAACTGAAGCGTATTTAAAAGAGCGGTGTTGTGCAGTGCAGGGGGCGTATGATCTGTGACGTAAACCTGCTGTGCAACACCTAAACAGTCCGTGCGAAACGTGAGCTTTGACTACTGTTTATTAAACGAGGCAAAATGCCGTAAAAAAATTTTACGAAGCCTTGAGGCAGCGAAAATTCCTCGAATATATTTTGTAATCGAATTACTCGAGTTACTCGAGGAATCGTTTCAGCTCTACATGTTATCACTTAAGATAGCTAGCAATTAGTGTTGTAGTTGCCAACTAGCGATTAGCAGCACAAACTGCCAGCCAGCTATTAGAGGCACTATACTGTTTTATTTCAATACTTTAGATTGCACATTAACAAGGTACCTTTAGGACCAGTTTAATTTGAAACACAATTGTATACAAAGATATACAAGTAAGGGGTCCTTGCTTCACATCTTCATCAGCTTGGGGGTGTTTGTCTTGGAAATCATTAAAGACCTCTGTATTTGGGTGTTAGCATAAAGGCATGTGACATATTTAAAAAAACAATTCTACTATTGAACCGCTGCACACAAAAGGTGAAAATGTGTCAAAACCCTTGCTGTACCTGTGCTATTATTTTGTATTTGTTTCTAAACCCCATAAGTGGGATCGACTTGGGATCTACTTAAAATTTCTCACATCGCTACACCCAACACTAACTTTAATGTGCTCGGCTCACTCACCATGAAAGTCGGTACACACTTTTATGGGACCGACAAGCACACGGTTGTTAAATGTGAGCAAGATTGGTTGAAAAACATGTCCGCCATCAAGCAAAATGTATATTACATGTGTGTTAGTATGTCTTACAATGCAATGTCAATGTCGCTTAAGTACAGTATGTTATGTGCACTCACTGCTCGCTCTGCCTTCATTCTCTTGCAGTACGCCGCCTGGCTGGTCGTGTGGATGACCTGGAATGTTTTCATCATCTGTTTTTACCTGGAGGTTGGAGATCTGTCCAAGGTGATGTTTAAGTTCATTGTGTCGCTCTTCCTCACATGCGAACATGAAGCATCTCTCTTGTCTGCCCCTGTGATTTCATGTCAGCAAAATGTGATGGCAGACATCCTCAACGTGCCGCTTTATGTGCCAGATGCATAATCTTAAAGGCCTACTGAAATGAATTTTTTTAATTTAAACGGGAATAGCAGATCCATTCTATGTGTCATACTTGATCATTTCGCGATAGTGCCATATTTTTGCTGAAAGTATTTAGTAGAGAAAATCGACGATGAAGTTCGCAACTTTTGCTCGCTGATAATAAAAGCCTTGCCTGTACCGGAAGTAGCGTGACGTCACAGGAGCTAGTATTCCTCACAATTCCCCGTTGTTTACAATGGAGCGAGAGATTCGAAGCGACAAAGCGACGATTACCCCATTAATTTGAGCGAGGATTAAAGATTCGTAGATGAGGAACGTTACAGTGAATGACTAGAGAGGCAGTGATGGATGTATCTTTTTTCGCTCTGACCGTAACTTAGGTACAAGCTGGCTCATTGGATTCCACACTCTCTCCTTTTTCTATTGTGGATCATGGATTTGTATTTTAAACCACCTCGGATACTATATCCTTTTGAAAATGAGAGTCGAGCACGCGAAATGGACATTTAAAGTGACTTTTATCTCCACGACAATACATCTGTGACACACTTAGCAACTGAGCTAACGTGATAGCATCGTTCTCAAATGAAGATAGAAACAAAAAAAATAAACCCCTGACTGGAAGGATAAACAGAAGATCAACAATACTATTAAACCATGTACATGTAACTACACGGTTAAAAATTCTCAGCCTGGTAAGGCTTACCAATGCTGTTGCTAACGACGCTAAGGCTAATTTAGCAACTTAGCAACCGGACCTCACAGAACTATGATAAAAACATTAGCGCTCCACCTACGCCAGCCAACCCTCATCTTCCCATCAACAGCCGTGCTCACCTGCGTTCCAGCAATCGACGGCGCGACAAAGGACTTCATCCGTGGGTTTGGCGGCAAGCATCGGCTAGGCGTAGTAAGTAGTCCTTGTTGTGTTGCTGTAAGTATTGTACTTAGCCCATAATACACCGATCAATCCCACCTACAACGTTCTTCTTTGCAGCCTCCATTGTTCATTAAACAAATTGCAAAAGATTCACCAACACAGATGTCCAGAATACTGTGGAATTTTGTCGAAGAAAACAAGAGGTTTTTATATCGGGTCAGATGGGGTACAACCACTTCCGTGGATTTTGTGACGTCACGCGCATAAATCATATCCAAAGGAGTTTTTCAACCGGAACTGTGGCGGGAATTTTAAAATTGCACTTTATAAGTTAACCCGGCCGAATTGGCATGTGTTTCAATGTTAAGATTTCATCATTGATATATAAACTATCAAACTGCGTGGTCGGTAGTAGTGGGTTTCAGTAGGCCTTTAATCCAGGACCAAGTGGCAAACATCAGATTTTTTATCATAAATCATGCCAGTTTCATCCTTCTTGTTCTTAAGAAGGAATTTACAGCACAATGAGATGACTCTATCATAAATGATCTACTCGGGCAATTCATTAGAGCCAATCAGTGCTTCTGTAAACACGAGAAATCAGTAGAAGGGAAGCCCTGATTGTACTTGATTGCGCTCGGCGGTGTAGAAAGGAAAATAACAAGAAAACATTGTTTTTTTATTGTCATTAAAACGTGTTTGCAATCAAAATTATCAACCATTTAGCTTTTTGACACAAGAGTTGTTAGCTACATGAATGTTTGCTGTTATTCATTCTTGTATTGTAGTATTCTGTCAATTTCTTACGTACATAAACATAAAGCACAGTTTGGTTGGCATACAAACCTTGCATACAAATTATGCTTAGAAAATGTCACAAAATCAGTGAAGACCTGCTTGGATTCTTTTTTTATTAAGATCCAGACACCAATCCAAAATTGATATCGGATATTGAATTGAATTGAATTGAAGTATTTAATTCAAACCTGCACAATAAAACAACACACCTTTTTTTTTTACATTTTGGCAGAGACATTTATGGTCCGATATCAGCAAAAAAACAAGTATGGGATTGTATTGGCTTCAATGTAAAATGTCCAATCCAAGCATTGCTTGTGCCATACATCATGTTAGCAACAATAGCATAGCTACTATTAAAAAAAATCATGCTACGGTAGCATATTCGCAGAAGAAAAACAAAATAAAGTGGCAACTGCCACATTCGTAGCTGACTGGCTGATAGTTGTCAGAACTTCATGCATTAATTAATGTGGTTTTATATGCTTGCATGTAAAATGTGTGATATAATGTCCGATACAAGCAGCCCTGCAGTGTGTTTACTTGTGCAAAGCTGGACAGCCAGTTAACATCTAAATGTCCTCCAATAAGCACACAAGGTTGGTCTTTTTTGTATTTTAGTCAAGTCATTTACAAAAGGTAAACATGGTAGGATATAGGCTACTAGGAGCCAGCAGCCACACAACAGCTAAGCACACAATAGCACACAAGCTAGACATATGTAATAAGTGTCCTTAATATAACAATATTGTAGTCCAAAACAGAACATTTGTTAATATAAACAAGTATTAAATATTTATAATTGCATATCACTTACACATACAAAGTATCCAAGGCAGAAGTGTATAAGAAAGTATCCAGTAGCAAACGTGTCCTCATAATTTAACTTATTGTGGCCACTATAGTAGGTGTTTCATCCATCCATCCATCCATCTTCCTCCGCTTATCCGAGGTTGGATCGCGGGGGCAGCAGCCTAAGCAGGGAAGCCCAGACTTCCCTCTCCCCAGCCACTTCGTCCAGCTCTTCCCGGGGGATCCCGAGGCGTTCCCAGGCCAACCGGGAGACATAGTCTTCCCAACGTGTCCTGGGTCTTCCCCGTGGCCTCTTACCGGTCGGACGTGCCCTAAACACCTCCCTAGGGAGGCGTTCGGGTGGCATCCTGACCAGATGCCCGAACCACCTCATCTGGCTCCTCTCGATGTGGAGGAGCAGTGGCTTTACTTTGAGCTCCTCCCGGATGACAGAGCTTCTCACCCTATCTCTAAGGGAGAGACCCGCCACCCGGCGGAGGAAACTCATTTCGGCCGCTTGTACCCGTGATCTTGTCCTTTCGGTCATAACCCAAAGCTCATGACCATAGGTGAGGATGGGAACGTAGATCGACCGGTAGATAGAGAGCTTTGCCTTGCGGCTCAGCTCCTTCTTCACTACAACAGACCGATACAGCGTCCGCATTACTGAAGACGCCGCACCGATCCGCCTGTCGATCTCACGATCCACTCTTCCCTCACTCGTGAACAAGACTCCGAGGTACTTGAACTCCTCCACTTGGGGCAAGATCTCCTCCCCAACCCGGAGATGGCACTCCACCCTTTTCCGGGCGAGAACCATGGACTCGGACTTGGAGGTGCTGATTCTCATCCCAGTCGCTTCACACTCAGCTGCGAACCGATCCAGTGAGAGCTGAAGATCCTGGCCAGATGAAGCCATCAGGACCACATCATCTGCAAAAAGCAGAGACCTAATCCTGCAGCCACCAAACCGGATCCCCTCAACGCCTTGACTGCGCCTAGAAATTCTGTCCATAAAAGTTATGAACAGAATCTGTGACAAAGGGCAGCCTTGGCGGAGTCCAACCCTCACTGGAAACGTGTCCGACTTACTGCCGGCAATGCGGACCAAGCTCTGACACTGATCATACAGGGAGCGGACCGCCACAATCAGACAGTCCGATACCCCATACTCTCTGAGCACTCCCCACAGGACTTCCCGAGGGACACGGTCGAATGCCTTCTCCAAGTCCACAAAACACATGTAGACTGGTTGGGCAAACTCCCATGCACCCTCAAGGACCCTGCCGAGAGTATAGAGCTAGTTCCACGACCAGGACGAAAACCACACTGTTCCTCCTGAATCCGAGGTTCGACTATCCGGCGTAGCCTCCTCTCCAGCACACCTGAATAGACCTTACCGGGAAGGCTGAGGAGTGTGATCCCACGATAGTTAGAACACACCCTCCGGTTCCCCTTCTTAAAGAGAGGAACCACCACCCCGGTCTGCCAATCCAGAGGTACCGCCCCCGATGTCCACGCGATGCTGCAGAGTCTTGTCAACCAAGACAGCCCCACAGCATCCAGAGCCTTAAGGAACTCCGGGCGCATCTCATCCACCCCCGGGGCCTTGCCACCGAGGAGATTTTTAACCACCTCAGCAACTTCAGCCCCAGAAATAGGAGAGCCCACCACAGATTCCCCAGGCACTGCTTCCTCATAGGAAGACGTGTTGGTGGGATTGAGGAGGTCTTCGAAGTATTCCCTCCACCGATCCACAACATCCGCAGTCGAGGTCAGCAGAACACCATCCTCACCATACACGGTGTTGATAGTGCACTGCTTCCCCTTCCTGAGGCGGCGGATGGTGGTCCAGAATCGCTTCGAAGCCGTCCGGAAGTCGTTTTCCATGGCTTCCCCGAACTCCTCCCATGTCCGAGTTTTTGCCTCCGCGACCGCTGAAGCCGCACACCGCTTGGCCTGTCGGTACCTGTCCGCTGCCTCAGGAGTCCTATGAGCCAAAAGAACCCGATAGGACTCCTTCTTCAGCTTGACGGCATCCCTCACCGCCGGTGTCCACCAACGGGTTCTAGGATTGCCGCCACGACAGTCACCAACTACCTTGCGGCCACAGCTCCAATCAGCCGCCTCGACAATAGAGGTGCGGAACATGGTCCACTCGGACTCAATGTCCAGCACCTCCCTCGTGACATGTTCAAAGTTCTTCCGGAGGTGGGAATTGAAACTCTCTCTGACAGGAGACTCTGCCAGACGTTCCCAGCAAACCCTCACAAAGCGTTTGGGCCTGCCAGGTCTGTCCGGCATCCTCCCCCACCATCGCAGCCAACTCACCACCAGGTGGTGATCGGTAGAAAGCTCCGCCCCTCTCTTTACCCGAGTGTCCAAAACATGAGGCCGCAAATCCGATGACACAACTACAAAGTCGATCATGGAACTGCGGCCCAGGGTGTCCTGGTGCCAAGTGCACATATGGACACCCTTATGCTTGAACATGGTGTTCGTTATGGACAATCCGTGACGGGCACAAAAGTCCAATAACAAAACACCACTTGGGTTCAGATCCGGGCGGCCATTCTTACCAATTGTGAAGTAGGTGTTTCAAAAATAAGTTATTATTTTAAAGACAGCATAAGTCCATTCCAGATGGTTATTGATTAATAACATAGTTGTTTTTCACATCTATAATTGTGTTCTGTTTGACAAATGTAACTTGATCAAACCTTTTTTAACATTCCATTCTACTAAATAATAATGTATTGCTTCTGATATCGTATCTGATCAATATCAGCATTGGCCATAGTTAAGGCTCCTATATTGATATCGTATTAAAAGTAAAAAAATGTATCAGGACACTCCTAAGTTACTGAAACCCCAAGTTTTATCATATCTGTTCACTTTTTCTCACATTTTTTGAAGGCCTTAACGAGCATGAAGGAAAATATGTAATCAGTCCAGAACACCCCTAAAATTTGTACTGAATAATGTCCCCTATACATTTGCATAAAAACCCATCCCTTTCCAGCGGTTGCAAAATTTGGTTGAGACGTATTTGAATGACAGGACTCATCAAAAAGGGCTAAGAACCATGAAGTTAGAAAAACTCCTCCTGGGGACTTAGAGCAAACATGGCATCTATTTTTTCATCCATCCATTTTTCTACCGCTAGTGCCTCACATTATGAAAAATTATTTCATCATACAATTAAAAAAATTAACTGCTCAAATATTTGTAATATTAATACAAATGTGTTGTGTACAACTCAAGGCCAAACACCTGCAGTTAAGTAAATCAACAGCCTTTGCCGCTCTATAAGTCAATATGATCAATGAAATAATGTAAGTGTGATTGTTTGGTTGCGTCGCTCTTTTCTTTGGTTTTGAACATTCCCAGTGTGTGGGAGCAACACAGCTGTCGTAATATGAGCCCCCATCACCACCCGCACTGCTAATTAGCTGCACCTTCATCAATTAAAACGGCGTCCAATCAAAGTGCAGGCATTCAGTGAAAGTGTGTTCTGCACGACTTTCTTTTATGACCTGAGCCCTGCGCGTGCGTGTGCGCGTGCGTGTGCGCGTGCGCGTGCGTGTGTGTGTGTGTATGTGTGTGTGTGGGTGTGTGTGCAGGCGTGTGTGTGTTGTGCTGAAGAGCTTATTAACCTTGACCTAGTTATTACGGGGTACCCACAATCCATGCAGCTGCAGCAGCTGTTACATGGATCCATCAGCAACTTGTTTACTGAGCCATTGCTCTGTATCACATATAAAACAAAGCCCCATAAAAATGTGTTAGTTCCACATTAAAAGGAATTCCCTCACAATAAAAATAAGGAGAAAAGTGCCTCATTAGCATTTTTTACCTGCAGGCTATTAACGGTAACGAGCTTTGGCTTAATGCTTCCTCTCTCTTTGCTTTATTGTTGCCTTATCGGCTCATCTAGGGGCTAAACCTGAATCCGTGTGTCGGCGATCTCCATGGCAACTGTACATGTAAAAGTGAAATCAAAGATGCATGAAAAAGTTGTGGCTTGAAGCGACGAGCTAAGCTAATTGAAGCGCACAAATGGTTCATTGGAAAAGGAAGTAGGAACGGTGTAAAAATACAACGTTGTCACAGTTTGTTTGATTTTGGGTAAAGTAAGAGAAGAAAATGACAAACATAAAAGTGCTTAGACTTTGTCTAAATGTGACACACACTCGCAAAGCCTCACTGATTGACAGTTAAGTGGCGCAGCGCGGGCCAATGAGCTGACAGCCCAAACTGTGAACTCATTGTCCAGCATCCATTAGTGATGTTTACGTAACATACTTGCATACATCTGTTAGCTAGCATGAATTTTAAAATGAAACCTAACAAACTGCTATTAAGTAAACAATAAATACAATATTTTCAAATGACAACTAATAAATGTAAAAACACACATTACTTCTAAATTTAAAAACACTCATTACTTCTTAATACCAACATTGCAGTGCCTTCTCCCTGTTTCCGGGAGAGGACGCAAACAGGAAGAACTGTGCTCTCGAAACCACACTTTTGACTAAAAACAGAATTTTCTCGACCACTGATTGTAATCACAGCTACAGGATAGTGTAGTGGATTATCCGAAGCTTAAACAGGCAACAAAAGTAGTTTAGTACAACAAATTTATTTACCCATTATCAGAAGTGCAGGTTGAATTAAGTTGGCCGTGCAGACAGACCACATGTTACTCTGGAGCAAACAAGACACACACAAGCCAAAATCACTGTTGAGTTCCGGTCTTCTGCCATTTTTTATATGTCTCTTGTGCGTCATTGTTTTTTATCTAGTGCATCATAATTGTTTTGTTCTGGTTTTGTCTGTTCCAAAACAACCTTGTATCTCTTAGTCATATTTGGAAAATCTAAACATTCTGTAGACAGGTTGGCATAACTCCATATTCACCTTTGTCCCACAACTGGTCCATTCAATGGCACAAAATAGAAGAGAATTGAAAATGAGCGGACATTCTTAAAAGACAAGAAATATAGGTCAAAAGGTCAGAAATTGTACTACATACCCGCCTTCCAGGGTCTTAAGACCCTGGACCAAAACAATTTCTGATGTAGACCACTAAGTTAAATCTCTACCACAGATAGAGGCAAAAACCTCAATGTTTTTATACGAGGCAAAAATTCCGTCTATGACCCTCCTTCAGAGCGATCGCTGTTACCAGCCTGCAGTAAAACCATCTCACAGAACACAATTAGTGGCCTACCCTTTGATTTAGTAAAGGAATAACAAATACTTTGATCATGAACATCATTGAACATAAATAGATGAATGTATATAGACTTATGACTGTAAGACATTTGCAAAAATATTTTTCCCGGCATTTGCAATGAATGTAGTTACCAATATTGTTAATTATCAATTGATTTTGAACACACAACTGAATTTCGTATGAGTCCATGTTCGATTAGTGCTCGTATAGATGGCTCGGTGGTGCCTCAGGCTGGTGGCCTGCCGACACCTCGTTGGCCTTTTGGCTGCCTTGGTGAAGAAAGAGATCCACTCAAACAGTCTGTCTCTGTCTCTTCTTGGGGTGTGGTTCAGTCCATTGGGCAGACTGTGCAATGGCATGTGCGCGCTGGCCGCTTTGGGGAAAACTCAGGTAGAGTTGGAGCTGTGGGGGCTTTGGGGAAGGCTGGGGCAGAGTATGGGGCGTGGGGCTTTGGTCCAGGCCCTCGGCTTGCTTCCGGGCCTCCTTCCACAGCTGCTGGAGTCCCGACGGACACATATTGGCTGGCAACCTTAGTCGTTCTCGTCATTTTATTTAACCAGATAAGAAAACCCATTGAGATCAAGATCTCTTTCACAAGGGTGACCTGGCCAAGAGGTCAACAGCACATGTCACAGAGCAGTTTCAAAAATAATACATTAAGACATACATTTTAAAATACATAAGAGAACTGTAAAACAACAGAGATTTACATCTTTAAAAACACAGGCACTGTGCAAACGTCTCTCGCTGTTTGTCCATCAGGACAGAACGGAAGGCTCCAAATGGAAGTAGTTCTGTAAGTTTCAGTTTAGTCTGCAATGCATTCCATGCCATAGGGGCAGCAATGCCAAAAACTCTTTTGCCAAATTCAGTCCGTACATGAGGAACAGTTAAAACATACAAATTGTTAGAACGTAATGCGTAAGAGCTGCTTTTTCTTTGTAACAGAGTACACAAGTATGGAGGTATTAAACCTAAAAGAGCCTTATAAATGATAGTCAGCCAATGTGTGTATCTGTGTGCACTCAATGAAGATAAGTCTGACTTCATATACAGTTGACAATGGTGGGTGAGACTACGACAGCCAGTAACAAATCTTAGTGCTGAATGAAAAACAGTGTCCAATGACTGGAGGCATTTAGATGAAGCACTAAAATAAAGCACGTCTCCATAATCAATTACAGGCAAGATAGTTGCTGTCACCAATTTCTTTCTGACTTTAAGAGAGAAGCAGTTTTTATTTCTAAAAAAGAAACCAAGCTTTACCCTAAGCTTATAGACCAAGTTGTTAATATGGGCTTTAAATGAAAGCTCCTGATCAAGAGTAAAACCCAAGTACTTGTAATTTAAGACCTGCTCTATAGGGTTTCCATTTGATGTTACAATATTTGGAATATATTCCAGTAGCCCCCTTGAATGAGAGAAAACCATTACCTTGCTTTTATCTGTATTTAAAACCAATTTAAGATCAAATAAGCGAGCCTGGATGGCATCAAAAGCAGCTTGTAAAAACTCAAAAGCCTGAGTGATGGAGGTTGAACAGCAATAAATAATGGTGTCGTCTGCATAAAAATGGTACATTGCATTTGACAAATTATTACAAAGATTATTTATGTAGATAGAAAATAAAATGGGCCCCAGCACTGAGCCTTGTGGAACGCCTTTGGTAATGTCCAGTAATGAAGAGGTGGTCCCAGCCACCTGTACACGTTGTGTTCTGCTGGAGAGATAGTCTGTGAACCAAGCAGCTGCATTTTTAGATAATCCAACGTGATGAAGGGCTTGAATTAACAGACTGTGGTCTACTGTGTCAAATGCTTTTGACAAATCAATAAATAGGGCGACACAATATTTCTTGCCGTCTACAGCCTCGATTAAATCATTGAGGACCTTAAGAGCAGCTGTAATAGTGCTATGCTGTTTTCTAAAACCAGATTGAAATGTTTGATTCTAAAAAATCCTCTAGCTGGTTACTGATGATCTTCTCAAACAATTTTGCTAAAATGCATAATTTAGAAATTGGTCTGTAATTATTTATATTTGTGGGTTCACCCCCTTTTAGCAGGGGAAGAACAAAGGCCGATTTCCAGATTTTTGGAATGCTTTTACTTGTTAGACTTAGGTTAAAAATATGCGAGAGAGGCTCAGCAACAAAATCAGCAGCCAATTTTAAGAAAATGGGTTCAATTTGGTCAGGTCCTGCTGCTTTAGTTGTGTCCAGGCTCTTTAGTGCACTGTTTACCTCGGATATTGATACAGGTGTGAACTCAAAAGTGCAGGTGCTGCGTCTATTTACAGCCTGTGGTGTATTTGGTATATTAACATTAGTTAAACCAACATTTGACAATTGGGGATTCAATGACTCAAACAAGGATCCGGCAGAAACAAAATACTCATTAAAACAATTTTATATAGTTGTCTTATCAGACAAAGTACCAGATTGAGTAATTAAAGGACTTGGAAAGTCATTTGTGGTCACATGATTTAAAGAAGCTTTTATGGTTTGCCAAAACTTTTTGGGATCATTTATATGTTTTTTGCATTCATGCAGGTAAAAATCAGACTTGGCCCTCTTAACAAGCGAAGTACATTTATTTCTAAGCTGGCGAAAGCTAAGCCAGTCAGCCTCTGTCTTTGTTTTTCGAGCCCTGGCCCAAGCAACGTCTCTCTCTTTGATAAGGTTTCCAATTGCAGAGGAAAACCAGGGATTATTTCGACCTTTAACTCTAAGTTTTCGAAAGGGAGCATGTTTATTGACTATACGTTGAAATTCATTATAAAAGTATTTCAACGCTATCTCAATATCATCAATTAAAGCAACTCTGTTCCACTGAAAGGCAGCTAAATCGTATATAAAAGTTGGGAGGCAAAAGTTTTTAATATTTCTTTTGCATGTAATAGTGGGTTTTGATTTTGGTAGCTTGCAGTTTCTTACAGCTGCAATTGTACAATGGTCACTCAAGTCATTGGCAAACACCCCAGTGCCAGTGTACTTAAGGGGAGCGTTGGTTAGAATTAGATCAAGTAAAGATGATTTTGAGGAGTTTTTAGTATTGGGTCGAGTTGGGGAAGTGATTAATTGAGTTAAGTTTAGTGAGTTGCATACAGCTTTAAGGTTATCAGAAGAGGAAGTCAACCAGTCAAAATTTAAATCACCAACCAAGAGAAGTTCACTAGCATTTAACCCACTCATAAAGGATTCAAGCGAGGCAAGGGCTTCAGTGGAGGCAGAGGGAGGTCTATAACAGCCTACAATTGCGAGAGGTTGGCCATGTGAGAATTCAAGCTGCAGGGCAAGGAGTTCAAATTGTTTAGTCATTGCTGGCAAGGTGTTGTCTCTCCTCTCGGTTCCTTCCAGTCAGGTATCGGGTGTTGGTCCTGGATCGGCTTTGACCGTGCCCCTCTTAGCGAGTGCAAGGGAATCTGGGGTGGCTTCTTTCATCCTCAAATCTGCACAGAGGAACTGGCACACAAATTCTACATTTTGCAAACTTACCATTTTGGTCTCATGGTCTTTCCACCTTCCTAGGAAGCTGCTGGTCCTGACAAGTGCTGATCTTGTGACTGAAGAAGATTAACCTGTTTTCTTAAATTAGGTGCCGTTGTTTGACCTAATCTTTTTGGGGAAACCATGTCGGGATATTAGATAATTCACAAAACATTTAATTACTGAATTGGCACCCTCCTTTGAGGTTGGGGTTGCTTCCGCCAACCACTGCAATTGTCAATCTAAATCATTACGTTCCTTTATCCTTGTACCGGATTGATCATATCGATTAAATAAAACCTCAACACGCTCAAACTTGACCCAATCCAAACTCACCTCCCCCCTCTGTCCCTCTCACAGGGACAGTGTTAGTCGTAGTAATAGTAATAGTAATAGTAGTAGTGGTAGTAGTAGTAGTTTCAGAAACATCCAAGAAAAAGAAAAGGCAGCTGATAGTCAAGTGCAGCAAGAACAGAGGCGGAGGACAGGTCATGTTTGAGGTCACTGTTCGCTTTTGCAATAGTACTTTGATATTTTACAACACCTAGTGAATTATTGTGGCATCAATAATTCACTAAATAGTTGTATTTAATTTAGTCTATCTATGATGGGACAATGCACAGAAACATTAAGTTCAGAAACAGATATGTTCTGTACCAGATTATATCTAAATAGCTACTTTCCATCTGTAGTCCCTGGCTACCTAAATTAAAGGGATCCACAAATCAAGCAATAGAATTATGACACTAATTAATCATAATAAATATATGCATTCATAATAATCAATAATTAATCAAAAATAATCATACTGTAGCATGTAATCAATTTTATGAAAAGTCACCAAATGCCCCTTTATGGACACATACTTAACATACAATACAACCACACCTTATTTACATCATCACACAAAGACAATACATGCTCTTGTTCCCATCTGTCATCATTCATAACAACAACCAAGCTTTTAACAGCCATACCTCACAATTTACAACAAAAATGCTCTCATGGATAAATATACTACACATTAAGTTGATGTGTCAACATAATGCCCCTCTTAGTGACCGTGTGAGCAGCCTTGATTGCTCCAAAGCCACTTTTTAACTTCACATTTTCTATTCCTTTTGTTATAACGGGGAGAAGGCTAATTGGTCTGTACATTGTTCTGGTCTTCTTTATTTCCTGCTTTATGGTTTTAATTATAGTAGCAGTTTCTCGACGTGGTAGGGAAAGTGTTTTCCGTTATTGATTTATTTATCAATTGTTGTTATACGAGCAATAATACAATCCTTATATGTTTTTAGGAAGATAGTGTCCAACCCATATATATATCTCTAGATCGTGAGTCTGATAATGCAGTGAAGATTTTGTTTAACTTTGTTTCATTTGTTAATTCTAAAATTAGTCCATCCTGAATAAATGACAATTATTTGCACTGATTTTGAGGGATTTTTTATTCAGGGTTTGTACAGACCGGATGAAATGTTCATTAAAATTATTACTTATGTCCAGACTGTCTGCGATAGTAGCGCCATTGATATTTAATGTTATAGTGTTGTTTCTTGTTTGCTCTCTTTCCGTAAGTTTGTATCTGGTTTTCTATAATTTTCTAATGTTCCCTTTTGCAGCTTTGATTAATTCTAAGGGAAAGTCAGCCTTAGACTTCCGCATAAACATTGTAACTTTGTTCCTCCAAACTTTTAAAATCATACGATCTGTATTTAGACCTGTTTTAATTGCTCTTTTGAGAGCTGAGTCCCGATGTCTTTATTAGAATCCAAATTGTTTTATTTTAGCACTCTTCTTTCTGGTTTTATATTAGTGTATTTACAGATTGTCTCTTTGATTTTTGTCATCCAATTGTAATTTTAGTAGGGCTGCTTATCATTTGTATCATGTAGAAGCCGTTTATAATATCCTTAAGTTTCTTTCTTCGCGTCTTATTTAACCAGTCCAGATTAACGTCCCCCATGACGTTACTTCTTTCATACTATGCTATTTGAGGATGTCTGAAAATGAATCAAGAAAAATGTCTTTATCTGTGGTTGGTCGGTATACTACAATTACCTTGAAATACATTTCTGAGGAAAATTAAATTAAATTAAATTTTAACATACTCAAATTGATCTACTTTTAATGTTTTCTCTTTCATAAATCATAATTCCTCCCCCCTTTGTCACTCGATCTGTCTTTTCTGTATTCTTGTCCCCCGGTACATTAATTAGAATGAAAGGTGTTGTGGGTTTTAACCATGTCTCTGATAGACAAGGTAATCCGGATTAGAGTCTGACAGTAACTGCTGTATTTGTTCAGTATGTTTCCTGTGGTAGAAAGTTTAATAATGCGGACACGTTTGTTACTGAATACTTTCTACAGACTTCTGTCTCTAAGCGACTTTGTGTATGTAATAAGCAACTATAATTATTTGATATGCTTAAATTTGTTATTTTAGCTCAGCTGTTGTGTAGCTGCTAGCTCCTTGTAGCCTACAGCAGGAGTGTCCAAATTGCAGCCAATAGCTATGTTTTTAACAGACAACCAAAATAATTAAAAATGTGGTATTTGCGTATCGGTCCTATCAGCGGCAGCTACGCCCTGTTTTATCATTTGACCTAAATTTTTGGTTTCGTAGGCAGGACAGAGAGCAAAGGAACAATGTGGGTCATTAGTTGTCCATCTTATACCATTCTAATTGTTGTAAGGATAGTTCACATGAGCGGCCATACCTTGAGTTCCACCATATATAAGAGTCAAAAGGCTCCTATTATGAGTCGTCTAATTGGTGATCATACACTTTGGCGGTTTGGGTGGCAGGGCACACGGACGCACCTCAGTCAGCCAGTGCTAGGACAGTTGGAGCAGTCCCCGTCCTCCATTCGTTCCTGGGAGGCGTCCCCAGTAGTTGTCAGTTGATGTCGTGCTGTCAGGCAACGTCAGGAAGTTCCTTCTGTGCGGTATTGAATTGTCAGGGCACAGTTCGTAAAGCAGGTCATTACAAGGTGTGTGCAGGTTGACCACAAAGGAATGCTTCAAAGATTGTGTTGAACATTGTCCGTTGACACTTATGTCCAGCAGGGGTCTGTTTGTATCCTGCTGTTCGTCCTGCTCTCACACCTGTATTTTTTGTGAGCATGTTCTGGCTACAACTTTGGAGCTTGTCTTGTTCAGAGAAGTTGGCAGTCCCCGTGCTGCATATCCTTTCCACCCTCGCTTGACCTAGCACAACCGTGGCTACCAAAAAAGTCCGTCTCTATGGTTTTACGTTTTGTTGAGGTTTTTTCCTCCAGAATCTGGAACTCAAAACATGTACACCCATCGTTTTCATATCCTCTCGGTTAGTTCAATTTTGCATATCACGTTTTAAAATTACAGTCTTAACCATCCCATTAATTGCTAATCAATAACCTTAATTCAAAGATTATACGTACTACTTCATGTGTATTTAAGTACCCTTTTAATTCACTTAAAGATTATCTATAAGTTAATTTAAACTATCATTTGTCTATCAGTAGCCGCGAGCAAGCTGTCATGCTTGCACTCTGACCTCCCGCTGTGCGTGATATTCTCCAAAACAAAAGAATGTTTTTATTCACGTTTCTCCTTATCTTTCAGCTAAATCTTTTAATCTTTTAACGTCCGCACTGTGTTTATTTTTATTGTCTGCATTTTAATTTTGCTTTTATTTTCTTTCATTTCACTTTGTTGCATGAAAAACGCCACACAAACAAAGCTGCCCCGCCTTGCCTTGCCTGTCTCCGACTGGTTATCCAACCTAGTCACAACAAACACACAAGGCCATGCTCTAAGCGCCAGGCCTAATCACACTTCTCCTCTTTTTAACACTTTACATATCGGCTCTTATTCTAATTATTAATGTAGGCTGTTATTTGTAATTATTATTCAACACTATTCACACCAAACAGTTGTAAAGTTATAGTTATTTGCATTATACTCTCAAAATCTATAGCTAACTGACAGCTGTTGAGATTTGGTTTGCCTCCTTCATCTCAGTGGCCTAGTGGTTAGAGTGTCCGCCCTGAGATCGGCAGGTCGCAAGTTCAAAACCCCGGTCGAGTCATACCAAAGACTATAAAAAATTTGGGAGCCAAATCACCAAAAATGATTCCCGGGCGCGGCACCGCTGCTGCCCACTGCTCCCCCCACCTCCCAGGGGCGATCACTGGGATGGGCCAAATGCAGAGGACAAATTCCACCACACCCAGTGTGTGTGTGACAATCACCGGCACCCCAACTTTAACTCTAACTTTATTCTGTCATGCCATTATCCTCTTCTAGCTCAACATCCAGAAGTATGGTGTACTGCAATGTCTAAATAAAAATATAAATGACTCCAAACTAAAAATGTCAGACTGCACTTTAAAGTTACCTGACTTAAACTTACTTTTATTAAATTGATTTCCAAACTAACCACCACCACAGCAGACATCTTCCTCAATCCTATCCCAATACTCCCATAAATTAGAAAGTGTTTCACAACAGTGGTTAAGTAGTTATTTTAAGTAATAGATCTCAATATGTAGAAATTAATAAGACTAAATCTTTACCAGAAATAGTAACTTGACAGAGTATATGAACTAACTTCTTCAGAATAATAATTGATCATAAATATGTTGGAAGCCACATATTGAACATATTAAAGAAAAATATCCAAATCCATTGCTATTCGGTATAAAGTAAAACACATGCTGAATAAGAAATGTCTGCACATGTTATATTATTCATTTATTTTTCCATATGTAATATTGTTTTGAAGTTTGGGGAAATGTTTATAGAAGAAAATTAGACCCAATACTTAAACTTAAAAGGCTCATTTCAATATTACACAAAGCATTATTATTATGATCATACCAATCCATTTTATAAGTCATAATGTGTTAAATGTTCAGATAATTTAATTTTAAAACAATGGCAATTATGTTTCCGAGTAAAGAACAACAGCCTTCCAGTTTGTATTCTTAGCTTATTTACATTAGAGGAGAAAACTATCATTTACGGGGGATATTGATTTTTGAAATAGGTCAAGTAAAATAAAAATAAAAACACAAATGTATTTCAGTTTTAGGAGTTAAATGATGGACCATCCTCAGTGATGAGCTGAACACATGTAGTTTTTTTTTTATGGTTTTGGAGACCCTTGAAAAGTAAAGTTTTTTGAACATTTATAAAATATAGTAACAATTACTTTCATCTTTTAACGTTGATGTTCCAGGTAATTTAATGTTCAGTAAATGTATATCATAGGGCAATATAAGCTTTGGCTTCCGCCTATTCTTTTTTCGGTCATTCTTTTTCTTTTCTTTTCTGTGTGTAAATGTGTATGATTGTTAATATGTCTAATTTACTGTTAAACTGCTCACACAAATTGGTTGATGGTTGATTATATGACCAAAATGAACTTATTTCATTTATTCATTCATTATCTATCGCACTCATAGTTTTATTCCATTTTGCATGTAATTATTCCTATTGATTTCTTCCCATTTCACTCAAACAACTAAACAAACAAACAAATAAGCAAACTTGCAGCTAACCACAATCAACAGCATACCATTTACGAATACTTTCATTTGTCACTTTCTCATCTTTTCTTCACTTTCGTTTTCCTTTACAAACAACATCCTGTATCCATCTCTTCCTTACACTTCACACAATGTTTCTATTTTCTGTTCTCCTAGAAACCATTCACATAACGTAAGGTTATAAACATCCTTTTCCCATATTTTCTCAAACCATCCTCTTCTACCTCAATCTGTTTTTTCACCTGCTCTCTCTTCCTCTCTCTCTCACTTTCTCCCCTTCTCTCACAATACAAACACAATAATCCAAAATAATCAGTCTTATAAAATAATTTTAGCTTTAGATATGATTTAGGGCAGTGGTTTTCAACCTTTTTTTTTTCCCAGTAAAATAAAAAAAATAAAATACAGCATAATGTCATCATTTTCTGATTTATTAAATTGTATAACAGTGCACCATATTGCTCATTTGTTGTGGTCTTACTTGACTTATTTGGACAAAAAAATATAAGAATAACTAAAACGTTTTAAAAATTAAACAAGTGATTAAATTATAATAAAGATTTCTATACATATAATCAATCATCAACCTTCTTTGGATATTGTAATAGAGATCCATCTGGGCTCGTGAACTTAATTCTAAATATTTATTTTGTTGAAGAATTATTCTTCTATAATTATATTTATAAAGGATTTTGAATTGTCGCTAAACAATAACAGTACAATACTTTTTTATATCATTGTCGTTAATGCCTAGTTTCTCTTATTATATTCTTATTTTACTGTTCTCTTTTTATTCTCGTTGTAATATTTTTCTATTTTGTTTCCATTTATACCCTTATTAGTTACTATTTACTTTTTACTTCTTCTTCCTGAGGGAACTCTCCTGAAGGAATCAATAACGTGTTATCTGTTCATCTATCTATCTATTGTCAACCCGAGCACAATTCATGACGTCATGCTCATCTTGCAGACAGTTGTTTCCATTTTGTTTTATTCTCTACTTGTAATTCTACATGCACCAATGTCACATAGAAATTTGCTTTCTTTGTTATTTATTTACATTATTATTTCTGGTTTACTTGCTGTCCGTTTACTTAAGTTCTCATTTTTTGGTCTGTCTTCCTTCTGATTAGAATTTGTTTAACGCTTCTCTACGTTTTGTTTTGACTATGGCGCTGAGTGTTGGCGACTCTTATCTGTACTTCTTCAGACTCTATGTTTCACAGTTTGCACAGATGCCCTAAGATGTTTTTAGAATATAAATTTAACTTTTATTTTATTGTGTGTTTATTCCTAAAAAAAATTAAAATGTCAATGTATAATCAATTTATTTTTATCAAATTTAAATTCAATATTATTAATTTATTTGTTGTATAACTATTAATTCAAAGTTATAATGTGTCCTACTCTATGATGTGCGTGTGTGTGTGTTTTTGTCTCAACTTCCACACAGGAACTGGATGGATCAGATAAGCAACCAGGCTGTTCAATACAGTATATTACACACGTAATTAATGACTAATGAATTTAACAATGCTTCAATGTCCCAGTCCAAATGTATGTATTGATATTTAAATGTTTATTTATTCATATACAGTATATTTTATTTTTCCTATTATCAAAACCAACCTGTCAGCCTTCTCTTCAGATTTGAGTACAGCTGTCCACTATATATATATATATATATATATATATATATATATATATATATATATTTTTTTTTTTTTTTTTTTTTTTTTTTTTTTTTTAAACTAGCTCAATGCTAATCTAATCCAATGCTATGCTAACTCAATGCTAACCTAGCTTAATGCTAACCTAGCTCAATGCTATGCTAACTCAATGCTATCCTAGCTCAATGCTATGCTAACAGTGTCACACCTCTTCGGCCCACGCCTCACGCAGCTGTCACTCACACTTCTGACACACTCTTATCTCAAAATGTCTCCCAGCTGAGACTCCTTTTTTTTTTTCTTTTTTTTTTTATATGCGTCACACAGTCACTCACACACAGAGAATTTACCAGCGAACAAGAGCCTTTTTTCCCATACTCAAAATCTCAGTGTGTAAAACAACGGTAATATCGCACAGTCACAATCACCAGTATAGTTAAAAATAAATTCAAATGACTGGAATTCGCTCGCAGCGCCAAAGAGGGGGAGCTTCCCTGCTTAGGCTGCTGCCTCCGCGATCCAACCTCTTGACAAGCGGAAGAAAATAAGTATATGGATGGATCATTCACTCGTGTGTTTTCTGTACATAACTTTGTCTATTTTCTCACAGGCATACACATTTTAGACAATTTCCCAACTTTTACAGATAGCGGGGCTGTGAGAAAAAGCGTGAAGGGAGGTTGCGAGAGGGGGGGAGGAAAAGGAAGGGGGGAATTAAACCAGATAAGAAACCAGGTGCTACACAAAAGTTATTAAATTACGCATATATCTAAATGTACCAACATAAACTGACTCACTCAATACACACACATTTCAGCACTCATCATTATACACACACATTGTTAAATTACCATACCACCCCATTGTCCGGACAAATATAAACAACTAATGCACGCGTGCTTTTGTGGAATCGGCCGTCTCATATCACAAAAACCAGGTTCCATCATTGCTCATAAAACGGTGATTAACCCGTTTCATTGGAGCAGCACTTGCGTTATCCCTGACCAACACGGAAAAACCTGGCCTAACGCCCAGTAGAACCACTGGAAATCACCCAGCAATCCTACAGACTCGTGTCTGGTCAGTCCATACAGTTTCACCAAGTTTCACCAAAGCTCTACCATATGCAGCCCGATCAATACCTATCTATTTGCAGCAAATTTCCAAATTCGTTGTGACAGCTATCCGCTCAGTTGATCTCCTTTACCGGAGTCAATGAGCGGTCACCTATAAGAGGCTTTTCCCACCGCTGCAGTTTCCACATAAACAGATATGTCGCACCTTCATAGACGTCATCAATTTATATGGGCCAAATGTCACACCAGTTAGCAAATCTTGCCTATAATTTAGCTGTATCCAACTCTGACTAATCTGATGCACTTGCAGAAAGAAGCATCCTCTGCCAACAACGACAGAGGATGAAGAGGTTAAAAGAAATTTTTCGTCTCACATCTCCTGTGCTTCTACACTCCAAACCACCAAAATTCTAATAACAATCCCCTTATGTTAAAAACAAGAAATCACAAGTTTTCAACAAACACACAGACAAATGATCACATATAAAACAACTCAATCCAACCATAATTTACCCCATTCCAGGTTGTTTTTGGAGAACCTGACTAAACCTATCTTTTATCAAAAATAGATTCAGCAATTAGTCTTATCGATCCGGCTCTCTCCAGGCAGAAAATGTTTACACTTTAAGCAAACTGCTTACCTTGTGATGCGCGCGTGCAACACACTGTCTGCCTGACAGAGAGAGCGGGAGCGGCTGTCGACCTGTAGCTTCTAAACCATCCTGTTCGTGACGCCAATTTGTGTAGTGGATTGTCCGAAGCTTAAACAGGCAACAAAAGTAGTTTAGTACAACAAATGTATTTACCCATTATCAGAAGTGCAGGTTGAATTAAGTTGGCCGTGCAGACAGACCACATGTTACTCCGGAGCAAACAAGATACACACAAGCCAAAATCACTGTCGAGTTCCGGTCTTCTGCCATTTTTTATGTCTCTTGTGCGTCATTGTTTTTTATCTAGTGCGTCATGATTATTTTGTTTTGGTTTTGTCTGTTCCAAAACAACCTTGTATCTCTTAGTCATATTTGGAAAATCTAAACATTTTGTAGACAGGTTGGCATAACTCCATATTCACCTTTGTCCCACAACTGGTCCATTCAATGGCACAAAATAGAAGAGAATTGAAAATGAGCGGACATTCTTAAAAGACAAGAAATATAGGTCAAAAGGTCAGAAATTCTACTACAATAGCTTGCTAACATATTCAACTTGAACTCTGCCCGACGGGAGACACAGATTTTCTACAGCAAGCAAAGCGAAGATGCCGAAAGCCAAGGGCTATCTAGCTAGCTAAAAGCTAGCGCAAAGCCGTTGCCTAGCAACTCGAAGCTAATCAACAAAACTGGGAGAGTTGGACACATTTTAAGCATTTGTGACCACACAAGTGACCTCCAAGCCTGCTCAGTGGCCTTGTGCTTAGATCTGAGATCGGTAGGTCGTGAGTTCAAACCCCGGCCGAGTCATACCAATGACTATAAAAATGGGACCCATTACCTCCCTCAGCATCTCAGAACCAGAATAAAAAATAAATGGTAAATGGGTTATACTTGTATAGCGCTTTTCTACCTTTTTTAAGGAACTCAAAGCGCTTTGACACTATTTCCACATTCATACACACATTCACACACTGATGGCGGGAGCTGCCATGCAAAGCGCTAACCAGGACCCATCAGGAGCAAGGGTGAAGTGTCTTGCTCAAGGACACAATCCAGCATCAAGGGCTGGAATTGGGGGGGTTAAATCAACAAAATGATTCCCGAGCGCAGCCACCGCTGCTGCTCACTGCTCCCCTCACCTCCCAGGGTGTGGAACAAGGGGATGGGTCGAATGCAGACGGATAATTTCACCACACCTAGTGTGTGCGTGACAATCATTGGTACTTTAACTTTAACTTTAAGACAGGTTGACACAGCTCAACCCCATGCAAGTTACGTGGAAAAAACATGTTAGAAGCGCCACTCTATGCCAAAGCTAACAACACCAACGGCTTCACTTGGTTGCCAAGCAACCATGAGCATGATAAGACGAAGTCAACGAAGCAATACCGAAATTGCCAAACAAAGAGGACCTGGATTTAAGAGTGTTAATTGGAACTCTACAAGGTGATGTTAATGGTACACAAAAACATGTTTAAAATCTCCAAGAACACATTGTCAGAGAGAGAAAGGAATATCGTAATGATATGATGGATTGACGAAATTAAGATTGTCATTGTCAGATTGAAGACAACACAGCACTAAGACAGGAGATGAAAATGATGGCAGAGGAGAATGCAATATTGCACCAAGGGTTGAATGCCAAGCAGCAAGATAACACCCATTGGGACAACAGCAGTGTTGTGGAGAACATCAAAAAGGAGATGGCAGCAGTGTGCCAACAGTTGCATGCTCTGCACCAAGATAACACCAATCTGGGGAATATCAGTGTTTTGGAAAACATCAAAGAGGAGATGGATCAGTTTACACGAAATAATGACATCATCGTTGGAGGGCTGAGCATCACTCCTCGATCCTATGCAAGAGCAGATGACAACAGAGGAGAACCAGACGACATGGACGCTGCTTCAACTGAGCAACAAGTGGTCAACCTTCTGCAATCAAAGGGAATTGATGTCGATATTAACAGTACATGCCCTGTACTGACACCCCCTGCCCCCCCTCTCCCGCTTCTCAGTGCCCACCCACCCTGGGCTTCTTCTCTCTTTTAGGTCAAGGGTCAAACGCTTATCCCTCAAACCAGTGACAGCGTCTGGTATCTACTTCCTGAGGGGAGGTTAGGGCTTGTAGCTGTGTGACTGTGGAGGGACAGCTGCGTCTACCAAGACCGCCACTTCCTGTCCTTCGTCCATTGAGACCTCCGCTGCCAGCTACTTGTCCAGTGAAGCCGCCACCTCCTGCTCGGCCGCCGCCTCCAGTGCTCCGCCAAGTCTGGCCGCCGCCTTAAGTGTTATGCCCAGCTCGTCCACCACCACCAGCTACTCCAGTGGGTTTGCAGATGCCACCAGCAACTTCAGTGGGTTTGCAGACGCCACCAGCAACTCCAGTGGGTTTGTAGATGCCGACAGCCCAATCGCCTGCTGCTCCAGCTGTGCAGACGCTGACAGCCTAGCTGCCTGCTGCTTCAGCTCTGCAGACGCCGCATCCTGTCCTGGAGTCAGCTTCTGGGTAGTTGCATCCTGTCCTGCAGTTGCCACCGCGACCTCCAGCTTGCCTGCTGTACAGGCGGCCGTCAGGGGCCCGCAAGCGGCCCCCTCGTCAGCCAAGAGTGTGGCCGTTTCATGGACGCCCTCCACGCTATCAGCAGCAATGCCCAGGACCTGGACATGGACTGTTACGGCTGCTGGTGCGCCGCAGGCGCTAACGTCCACCTCCTCGTCGGCCACGAATGTGGTCGTCCTCTTCACCAGCTGCAGCAACGATCTACTCGCCGCCGCCATCTGACACTTCCCTGCTGGCTGCAAGGACACAGGCTGGGCCGCCTTGTCCTCCCTCCTCCCTCCCATGACTTTGGACCCTTTGTTGTTTTCCCAAGAACGTCTGGAATCTGTTATGTTGGGGGGCATTCTGTCATGATCTGTTGTATCAGATCATGCCTTATCCTGAGTTTCTTGGTATTTTTCTGTGTAGTTTTAGTTCCTGTCTTGCGCTCTTATTTTGGTGGCGCTTCCTGTTGTCTTGGTGTATTTTCGTAACCGCGTCACATCTTTCACTGAGCACTGATTCACGCACCTGTTTTCTGTAAGCAATTTGGTCTGTTTAAGTTGAGACTGGGCTACCATTCTTTGTTGGGACTTTGTTTTGAATGAATAGTCATTCATGTGGACGCTTTATCCTCCTGCCGTGAGATTTTGCTGTGTTCCAGCATCCCGTTGTGTTTTGCAGCCTGTCAGTTTTAGTTTAATTTTTGCATAGCCTTCCCTATGCTTCGGTGTATCGCCGTCATGCGACCCGAGCACCACAGATGTCAAGGATCTGCACAAATATTGAAGCTCCCAGCGCTACGAGTCTGACGGAAAACAAACATCGACATTCAACTTCAAAACTGAAACGCTCCAAGGGATTACTGAACAAGAAGATCTGTACCGAGGAGCACATTCCTCCACACATTCATAGAGCAACAACAAAGATTGCTGAACAGGAAAATATGAAACTGAAAACCTTCTGCAACATAGATAATAATAGTCTGGAATTGGAGAAAGCTATAGATCCAAATACAATATTAAAACCAGCAACAAACTGGCTGTTATTCATTTTAACAGCAAAAGCTTGTATGCAATTTACAACAACATGAAGCATTTTTTAGAACAATTCAACTAACCCTTCATAGTGATCACTATCTCAAAAACATGGATTGATGCTAAAAAAAGAAATTGATTTTGATCTGGAAGGATATGAACTAAATTATATCAACAGAACCAACAAGAACTGAGGAGGAGTAGCTGTGTATGTGATGAAAAACTTCAACCACAAAGTGGTAAAAAAACATTTCATTAGCTATCGATAATCTTTTAGAATGATTAACCATTAAAATACGTCATGAAAAAAGCTAAACATTTATTGACCAGCTACATACTGTATATAGATCACTGAAGTCAAACATTGAAACGTTTGAGAACTGGATTAAGGCAACTTTTATTGAAATCTTCGAATCTCAGTAAAA
Source organism: Entelurus aequoreus (assembly GCF_033978785.1). Taxonomy (NCBI): domain Eukaryota; kingdom Metazoa; phylum Chordata; class Actinopteri; order Syngnathiformes; family Syngnathidae; genus Entelurus; species Entelurus aequoreus. The sequence continues at coordinate 48,681,603 of NC_084734.1, read as the reverse complement.
CCAAAATAATGCTATTTTGTAACAGTAGTCAAACACAAATACAAATAGATGGAATATACATTTAAAAGGTAAAATGAATCACATTTTTGGGTGTAATAATAGACAATAACATGAACTGGAAATTTCATGTAAAAAATATACAACATAAAGTAGCAAGAAACACGTCAATAATGAATAAAGCAAAATATGTTCTGGATCAAAAATCACTTTACTGCCCGCTAGTGTTACCATATCTGAGTTTTTGTGTATAAATATGGGGAAATACTTACAAAAGTACTGATGGGCACTTCTTTCACTAACTGTGTTACAAAAAAAGATCAATTAGATGGTGGACCCAAACCCTTTATTTAATTAATCAAAAATATTGAAATTCAATGATTTTGTGTAAACAGCTTAAATTATGTACAAAGAATGTACAACAATTCTTCTCAACAAAAGAGGAGAAATATAACCTTGGAGAAAAATTTTGTTTACAACATTTGAATGCACGTACAACACTTTAAACGTTTATCTTATCAGTATGTGAAATTAAATTATGGACTGGATTAAGCAAATAAATCAAAGAAAGTACTAATAATTCAGTTTATGAAACAGTTCAAACACAGTGTTCACAACGTACAAAGAAGAAGAATTATGATAAACATCTGATAATCTAATTTATCTCATAGGTGAACCATAGATTACTTAACTATTTATTCATGAGAACTTTAATTATTGTTTCTGTATTTAATAATTATTGACTTACTCATTGTATATTCATTTATTTACTTATTCATTTATTCACCATTGTGTTACAAACAGAAAAAAAACACAAATGGGTTACAACTGCTATAATACGAAAAGAGGTAGGATTAAATAAACTCTGCTTCTTCCTACTCCTTTTCGGACATGCTGTAATGAAACAACTGGAAATAGGTTATTTATTACATTGTAGTTGTTTGCATGTTCAAAATAAAGTAACACCAAACAACTAACCAACCAAATGTTTTAGTTTTAGTTTGTATCCCAACAAACTTGTAAGTTGAGGTACATATAAAATTAATGTACCTGAAGTGTATTCTCAATGAGAATACTGTATTTTTCGGGCTATAGAGTGCACAAGTTTTTAAGCTGCACCCTTCAAATTTTAGAAGAGAAAAATATTGTCACATATGTTGGCAGCACTGGACTATAAGCCACAGATATATAGCGGTACCTGAGATTTTGTAAATGTTTATTGACATACCTTAATTGTTTCCGAACGGTGACTGTAACACGGCAGTAAAATGGCTGTTTAAACAAAGCAAAAGTCATGACCCACAAGCTGTGGAGGCTAGTTCTCAAGACTCAATAACTCCATGGTGATGTTTGGTGAAGTTATGGAACTGAAACAATACAAAAAGAATGCCATTGTAAGTTATTAATAATAACACAGACACTTGTAAACGTGTTACCATATTCGCTAAAGCTAGCTACGCTAGCTTGATTACATTACTGTAGCACGTACAGATATGCATGAAAAGACTCCTATGGGACGATTTAGTAAGTATGAATTGTTTTAGTAATATTGTAAAACTTACAAACGTTGCTTGGAGTGATGAATAAAGAATCCCTTTGAGCAGGAACGCTATAAACGGTTTTACTTACAGTTTAAGGCACAAAACAGGAAATACATTTTCAACTCACACCACCTGCAGTGAGCGAACTTTCCAAAATATGGGGCCATAGCACAAACAATAACACACCTTTTCAGTGTCTCTATCGGTGTTATATAAAAACTATTAGTTGAATACTAAACATTGTGGCCATTAGCGAAGAAAAATCCATAAACTCGCCACACCATTTAATAAGCCGCAGGGTACAAAGCGTTGAAAAAAAGTAGAGGCATATCGTCTGGAAAAAACGGTAGTTAAATGTTTTAGTTCATCTTCTGCTTCTGTGTTTACAAAGTCAAAGTCGAGTCAAGGTATTTATGGCCAATTGTAATTTCCAATATGAGCTTTTATGTAATGGCCACTTTAAAGTCAATCTGGTTATTACTTTGGGTCATTTGACAAAAAGCAAACGTGACAGACTCCATTTTTTTCCATTAAAAAGCATCTGACATCCTTCTTTGTGTAATTTTCCACCGCTAAAGGCCGTGTTTACTCCCGATGTCCAGATTAGGCATCACTACTATTGCCGCAGGCGCTGTACGTTTATTAGCACAGCGATCTGTGACACGGGTAAATACTTTGGAGGCTGAGGCTTCACAGCACATTAGAAAGACCTCATTTGCATGCGGATGAAAGAGAAGAGTCCATTCAGCACCCTGCCCACACGATGACAAATAAATGATCAAATTAGCGTCAGCAGTGTTGTCCTAAATGCATGTGGCCACCATGAGTCACTTGTCACTACAATCTGTTTATTACATGCTGGTTAACTTCTTTTTACACTTGTACCAAACTTTAATTAAAGCAGCTAATAAGATTTTGCATAAGTTGGTTTTGCTGTCAGCACAATTTGACCCTGTAACAGATTTTGTCTGTTTTTCATGACTTCACAAGGAAACATTGTTTTTAAATCAGAACAAATTCATGTTTAACCCTGGCAAATGTGCTTAGTTTGCTGAAATGTGAGTTAATATCAGCCATCACACTTTCCCTCCAGTATTCTGGAATGATATGGAAATACATTTCTGAGATTTGGTGTAAAGACTGTGGAGCAAGAAGCATACAGTACTGTATTATCTCACACACACTCACACACACACACACATACACACACACACACACACACACACACACACACACACACACACACACACACACACACCACACACACACAGGCAGCCAACTGTCAGCAGTCCACAGTGTCATAATACATGCAGCCACCTCCTGAGTGACAGATGCGCACACACACACACACACGCATATTTGTCTCACACTCAGCTGTCAATCATTTGCAGAGGGGGTGTCATGCAGCACGGGGGTTCCAAAGGGAGGGGGAGTGGTATCATCCTGCAAGCTTTTAGCATACTGCATGTGTTATTGCGCGATTGTGGGTGTTTTTGTTGCTTGTTCACCGTGTGGTTTGTCATGAATCATAGGCACACAGACACACACATACATACACACAGACACAGAGAGTATGTGCAACACTCAAAGCAAAATTGAAAGGGTCTCCAGTATGTACATAAAGTGACGCATTAGGACACACTCGAGTCACACTTAGTTCAGCACTGAGTTCTTAGTTTAGTGATCACGCTGGTATTTTGGTCATGTGACCAAAGGCTGCACAGTAAAGAACATATTCATAAAATAGACTTGATTGGACAACTTTCACCCCCCGCGACCTTGAAGGGAATAAGCAGTAGAAAATGGATGGATGGATAGACAACTTTCATGATATTTTAGGTGGCGTAACTCCAATATTTCAAACTAAAATGGTGCCTGCTGTTGGAATATGTATATCATTTGTATATGCTGTATTAAAATATATTCATAGGAAGAAGATGATATCAATTAATAGACACAAATATATAACAGCAAGAAGCTGATATCCTTTAGTACAGTGGTCCCCAACCACAGGGCCGCGGCCCGGTACCGGTCCGTGGATCGATTGGTACCAGGCCGCACAAGAAATAAAAAAAAATAAAAAATATATATATATTTTTTTTTTTTTAAATTAAATCAACATAAAAAACACAAGATACACTTACAATTAGTGCACCAACCCAGAAAACCTCCCTCCCCCATTTACACTCATTCACACTCATTCGCAAAAAAGGGTTGTTTCTTTCTGTTATTAATATTTCTGGTTCCTACATTATATATCAATATAGATCAATACAGTCTGCCGGGATACAGTACGTAAGCACGCATGATTGTATTTTCTAATGACAAAAAAAACTAAAAAAAGTTCAATGCAGCAGACAACATTTTGTGTGCAATATTTGAGTTACGTTATGTAATGAGTTACAAAAGCTCTTAAAAGTGTATTCTACAAGCTTTTAGTCAAATCTAAGCAGGTAAAATTTCAGAATATTAAAACTTTGGTTTGAAATATTTGAGTTACATCACATCGAGTGTCACTAAAGCTCTTTAAAAAGTATCTTTTGCAAGCTTTTGGTGAAAAAGAAGGTAACAATAACAGAATATAAAATAATATACATATTCAATTCAGCAGACATTTGGTTTGAAATATCTGAGTTACGTCATGTAATGTGTCTCAAAAGCTGTCCAACTACGCAGCGTCGGTGGCACTTCAATGCACTTTCACATTCATTTTTGTGTATTAATTGTTGTGGAGGATAGTGTTTCAAAGCAAAGGGGACGTATTAAAACAACAGGAGCTAGAAATGAAGACAAACATAAGAAGAAAAAATAGGGGGCAGAAATGTACTGAGATTTTTAATCATTACAAAGAGGATCAGAGGACATTACTCAGAGCTGACCGCTAATGAGGCATTAAGTCATTACACTAGAATAGAAGGAGAGGAAAAAGCAAAGTACAAAAATAGTTAGTGAGGAACATTAGCTGGAAAATGAACATTTTGGAAAGGATGTGACACAGCTGACTTATTATGAAGACAACCCAGATGAGTTGTCTTGCTTATGCAAGAACTGAAACTACTACAGTATATATTATATTTGTACTACATGTATTGGTTGCATTTTATAGTAGTTATCAAATTACTGGGTTGCAATCACGCGACCAAGAGGCACTTCCAGCCTGTTCAGGGGTTTCAGCCTATGGTCTATTCGGCTCAGGTGCAGACCGAAGGAGAGGAGCACAGGGCAGACTTAACTTCAGGGTCAATGTTTTCGTCAGGTTAACACACTTCACTTTACCCGTCAGTGGGTCTGTTAAGCTCCACTTTCAGGTCAGAATGACGAGGCCGCGGAGTTGTGACAATTTGGTTGCTTTATTGTTAGTTTTGCAGGGCACAACCAGACCCGTTTATCACTTTACTGCGCAGTGAAGCGCTTCCGCTGACGTCACTCAGACAACACGTTGCCATTCTCACAAACACACATACACTACTCTCATGAGTTAACCAGCTCCTCTGCTGTGCACATGTAGATACATAACATGTAGATACATAGACGCACACAGCTGCTTGGATTGATGCCAAATATTAGCGGATTTAAAACTGCGTGGGTTCCCTCCGGGTACTCTGGCTTCCTCCCACCTCCAAAGACATGCACCTGGGGATAGGTTGATTGGCAACACTAAATTGGCCCTAGTGTGTGAATGTGAGTGTGAATGTTGTCTGTCTATCTGTGTTGGCCCTGTGATGAGGTGGCGACTTGTCCAGGGTGTACTCCGCCTTCCGCCCGATTGTAGCTGAGATAGGCTCCAGCGCCCCCCGCGACCCCGAAGGGAATAAGCGGTAGAAAATGGATGGGATGGATGGATAAAACTGCCCAATTAGCAGTCGACTATTACAAGTGAAATGTCTATTTTGTAACAAATTGCAACAATTTGTGTTTTATCTTTAACAAATGTTTTATTTTACCTGCTACATGGCTTATTTGGGTACATTTATCCATAGTTTTGTTTTTATTACTTACTAATAATTGTATTTTTCTTAAAGCACAGACCAGGAGTGACAACCATAAATCATAAAGCATTTAATATAATGTAAATAAAACTTTTTTTTAAATTATTTTCTAACCTAATCCTTGATTATGGCAGACTAAATGTAATATAGAAAATTAGTCTGTCATCTACAATTCATGTCTGCACTTGTTTTTATGATGTGAAGTTCATATTGTGTCTCATAATTTAGCTAGATGTCCCTGTTGTTTAGCAATTTTTGCTAGCGATATTAAGATTCAGTATATGCTGTTGAGTCTACGGGAGAATTATTCATCCAGTTTATTAATACTATTAAGAATGTTTTCTTGTGCTAACAAATATCACCAATGGCACTATAATGTGGTCACTCGTGTCGAATAAAGCACTTGTTTTTCCTGCACAACAACAACAAAGCTTTTAGTTTCTGTTATAAAAATCAACAACAATATACGGTGGATTGAACCAACAATCACAATATTTATTTATTGGACTTAACAAGACGTTAGTTGATTTGCACAACCAGGTCTTCTTAGTTATATTTAGACATAGCAACCACAAAATAACACAAACTAATGCGATATTTTGTGCTTTCTTTAGTTCAGCTCTCCAACACTACTAATATAGTACAGAATAAACTCGATTGCATCACAGAAAGTTTCTCAAACAAATCAAATGTTCAAACAAATATTTTACAAAGTGATCGCTGCAGACATGGACATGGTCCGATTGTATTTCTTGTAATAATAGTGACATGTTTGCGAGCTTTTCTTTCGACGTGCTTTCGTTTTTTCCCTGACTTTATTACCTTTATGAACCATTTCTTTCGGGGCTACATGAAAGCTCTTTCCTATCGCTCTATTTGAACGACTGGAACACTCAAGAACAGAACACCAATGCAGCATTTTCTGTTCAAACTCAACACTCACTCTCACTTGTTTTAATGTTACGCTCAAGCTGCTTGACCATCGTGTGAATTAAACCGCAAAGAAGAAAAACGGACGTGACGTCATATGTAACCCAGCAATTTCCACCATATACTGTATATACACTATAAGTATTTGGCCACCCATCCAAATGATCGGAATCAGGTGTCCTAATCACTTGGCCCGGCCAAAGGTGTATAAAATCAAGCACTTAGGCATGGAGACTGTTTCTTCAAACATTTGTGAAAGAATGGGCCTCTCTCAGGAGCTCAGTGATTTCCAGCGTGGAACTGTCATAGGATGCCACCTGTGCAGCAAATCCAGTCGTGACATTTCCTCGCTCCTAAATATTCCAAAGTCAACTGTCTGCTTTATTATAAGAAAATGAAAGAGTTTCGGAACAACAGCAACTCACCCACGAAGTGGTAGAACGGAGACTGAGAGCCAGGCCTTCTCGACTAACATCAGTGTGTGACCTCACCAATGCGCTTTTGGAAAAATGGTCAAATATTGAACCCTATGGGTTAGGAATGGGATGGCACTTCAAGTTTATATGTGAGTCAAGGCAGGTGGCCAAATACTTTTGGCAATATAGTGTATATTGTCTGCATTTTATATACAAAATATTTTATACGTGAATCAACGCTTGTGAAAAATACTGGTTTATGTGTTTTGAATTACTCTTTCACTTAATACATTTGGGAATTGCAGTTATTTAATGGCAATATGAATCATAGTTCCGTGTACAGTCGTACCTTGCTTTTCTATTTCATACAAAAACCAAAACAATTTTTCAATAAGAAATCATATACCTGTAAATCCAAAAACAGGAACCCAAAACACATTGAAAAGAGAATAAAGATAGCAGAAAGCAGAAACAAATGTAAAATAAATAATGATGATAAAAAATAATAAATGAACATTTAACATCACTTTTACCTTAGTTGAACAATGTTGGTGATGAGCAGAGAAGACTAGGGGTACCTTCATACTTTGCTATGAGTTCTTTCTTGAATTCAATAGTGTTTCTCACCGTCTTTATTCAATTCCCGGCACTCACAATTGTCTTTGGCCCCATGGTGAATTATTTTGCAGTTGGTACCATGGCCGTAACTACCATTGAGAACACTGAGATCATGTCCTCAGTACTTTTTGTAGGTGACAAAAAGATGATGATATGACTGACTGTACTTGTACTTTGTGTACAACGTTGTGTGCGCTGTACATCACCGTGCGTAGATCATCGTCTCTCACTATACGATCTTTGGTCATGCGTAGTCCGCTACAACTCCAACAACGTAACGCAAAGAAGTCCACTTGATCCGATCCGAAATGTGCTGTCAACATAACGTTAACATTAAATCATGCTGATGTAGCTATTGTTGCTTTCACCTGAATCAAATTGATGTGAAACGCGGTCGGTATAATTCTGTCTAAGTGTCAGTCAGGTGCTGCCCCGCCCTAAATGCAGAACACGCGGGGGGAATTTTGCTTGAAGAAGCACATTAAAATGTAAATTATTGAGTGACAAGGCGCTTCATATGATATTTTACCCCAAACATATTCCTGGCCACGTCATGCTCTGTCACGGATTAAAATATGAAGGCAACATTTCCCCCATCACTTCCGGTAGCTCCGTAGCGGATGTCATTCGTACTTGCATTGCAAAGCAGATCTTGAGTTTGAACCCTGGTTCTAATGGAAAATTTTGTATGTTTTTTAAATTTATGTTTTAATGATGTTAAAATTGCTTAATATGCTAAACGTCACGATATTAAAAAGTTGATTGTCACAAAATCATGCTGAGATGTTACATGAGTGATAGATAGTTATAGCTCAATTAAAGCTTTTGTTACTCTGGAAATTAATTGTGTTGCTGAAGGTCAGTGGCGGGCCGTGCGTTTCCCACCTAGGCCTTCAGTGATGGCCGACTTCAATGATTACCTCTCAAAATACCATCATTTATGTCACCACATGACCATTGCTGGAGAAATACTATACAGAAAGACATTTACTGGGCATGGAATCACCTCAACAGTGTACAAAACAGGTTATTTTGTGGCGCATATAAAACTCAATCAGCAATTAAAATACCCACTTTGGAGTGACAAGTGAGTATCTAATCACAGTCTCGTTAACGTCAGGCTACCAAGATAGGCTACTGTCAACAACTTGTGATCTGATTGGCTATCCCAACTGTCTATCAACTGTATGTGTTCTGTTCGTTTGCATTGAATTCATCTGCTAACGGTCCGCGGTGTGGATCTGCTGATCTGCATAGCACCGCCGCGGCTCAAACCAGTGAGTATCCAATCACAGGACGCGTAAATATCACTTTCAACCTTAGGCCAGCTAGAAAACCTTACTGACAACAACTCGTGATCTGATTGGCTATCGCAATTATCTATCAACTGTATGTGCCCGTCAGTGACGTGCGGTGAGGTTCATGGCTGGTGAGGCACTGACTTCATCACAGTCAAATTTACAAACATATGAACCCTAAAGAGTATCTTATTCACCATTTGATTGGCAGCAGTTAACGGGTTATGTTTAAAAGCTCATACCAGCATTCTTCCCTGCTTGGCACTCAGCATCAAGGGTTGGAATTGGGGGTTAAATCACCAAAAATTATTCCCGGGCGCGGCGCCGCTGCTGCCCACTGCTCCCCTCACCTCCCAAGGGGTGATCAAGGGATGGGTCAAATGCAGAGGACAAATTTCACCACACCTAGTGTGTGTGTGACAATCATTGGTACTTTAACTTAACTTTAACTTTACACATACAAACTGTAGCACACAAAAAAGCATATTTAATTAAAAAAAACGTTATTATGGTCTTACCTTTACTTATAAATGAAGTCCATGCCCCGCTGTTGTGCTGGATTAATGCACCCCTGTCGTAGAATGCACCCCCTGACGGGAGTGTTATATCAACTAAAGCCCACACTTAAACTTTCCACGTGCAAGATTTAATCTATTTAAAAAAGTTATTTAATAAGAAGCCAAAAAGTGAAAAAACAATAATGTTCGTGTTGGAGGAGTTGTGAATGAATGAAAAATGAAATCCATGCTGCAGTCTACAGGTGTACCTAATGTTGTGGACCTGCGGTCATTCACAACTCCTCCAAAACAAACATTATTGTTTTTGCACTTTTTGGCTTCTTATTAAATAACTTTTTTAAATAGTGTAACCGAGGGTTTATAAATGTCGCATATACTGTATGAAACTACAAAATAATAAACACGGAGGCTCCAGTTTACACGAGGACCACTTTATTTACCTTCTCCAACGTGTCATCACTTCCGCTCTTAGCGCCTTCAAAATAAGAGCGCAAGGCATATACTGTATAACAGCGTGTAACAGGAATTAACATCACAAAGAGGAAAGCCCATAAAAATAGGTTACAATAGATTCAATCTTGCACGTGGAAAGTTTAAGTGTGGGCTTTAGTTGATATAACATGGACCCCCAAACCCCCCCCCCCCCCCCCCCCGCACAAGAAAAACATTACACACATACAGTTGTTGACAAAATACACTGTACATTATATACCTCAGCTAACTAAACTATGGAAATGTATAATATAGTTCATATAGCAATACGGTCTCACTGCACAGCAGGCCAGCAGTTAGCCGAGTCCGCAATCCATGTTGAGGCTCAACGCAGTGACGTGCCTCAACATTCTGATTGGATACAAACTCTAACCTAAAAACAAGAGCACTGGACAGAGCATAATATGACATGAAGAGAATATGAATACTTTTAGATATTTAGGGAAAGTAAATTGAAAATTACTTGTATTTATTTATTTATTATTGTTTTATTACTTTAATTATGATCATGATTTATGGTTATGTTAGGCCAGCAGAGGAGGCTTTGCTGGCCCTGACGGCACACCACTGCTGAAGGTAATATATAATTTATATGGTGCTGGGATACACCATGAGTTCAGCCTTTCAAAGTTCCTCTTGGATAACCAATGTTTTACCTTGGTATTGGTCAATTTCTTGTTACGGCCCTGTTTGGTACACGCAATGTTTGGCAGTACGGTAATTGAGACAGTACACAAAAACCACAGCAAAATTTCTGTTGAAAACCGAATCCTACGAAAAGTGTGGCGTAAAAAGCAGTACAACTACTGTATTATTACATATAAGCTTATAAGATTGATAACCTCAAAATCAGTTAATAAATGATAAAGATACTCATTCTAACCAAACGGTCTAAACAGCGCCACCTTGTGGTTTGATGCGCTTGATGATCCTGAGTCTTCATCTTTTGATGGATTTTTAGTCCCTCATCTTGCTGAGCGGGCGTTTAACCTGGCTTTCCTCTCTGTAGGACTCAGACCTGGTCCTGACGTTCAACCTGTCCATGCATCGGTCCTGGTGGATGGAGAACGGGCCCGGGTGCAGGGTGACCCCCGTCACCCCTCCTCCCTCCTGGGCTCCCGAGGACCACCGCTACATATCGATATCGGGCTGCCTGATGGATTTTCAGTTTGTGGAGGTGGCTCACTCCTCGCTGCAGATCTTGCTGGCTGTAAGTACTTTTCAAATACTACAACAGTACTTCTTTGGTGTGAGGTAGCTTGTCTATGACAAGAGAGTGTGTGTGTAGCTTTAATGCTAATGAGCTCTTTTGACATAAACACTGTAACTTTGCACTTGTAATAATAATAATAATGGATTAGATTTGATATCACACTTTTCTATTATTAGATAGCGCAAAGCGCTCACAGAGAAGTGGGAACCCATCATTCATTCACACCTGGTGGAGGTAAGCTACATTTGTAGCCACAGCTGCCCTGGGGTAGACTGACGGAAGCGAAGCTGCCAGTTTGCGCCTACGGCCCCTCCGACCTCCACCTATCATTCATTCATCATTCATTCACCAGTGTGAGCGGCACCGGGGGCAAGGGTGAAGTGTCCTGCCCAAGGACACAACGGCAGCGATTTGGATGTCAAGAGGCGGGGGGCGAACCTGCAACCCTCAGGTTACTCACTACGCCATACCGCCCCATCTATTACAACGTAATAGATGTTAAAGTTAAAGTTAAAGTCCCAACAATTGTCACACACACTGGGTGTGGTGAAATGTGTCCTCTGCATTTGACCCATCCCCATGTTCACCCCCTGGTAGGTGAGGGGAGCAGTAAGCAGCAGCGTGCGCCACGCTCGGGAATCATTTGGTGATTTAACCCCCAATTCCAACCCTTGATGCTGAGTGCCAAGCACAAATCTTGTTTGTCCATTTTTTGTAGTCTTTGGTATGACGCGGTCGGGGTTTGAACTTGCGACCTCCCAGTCTCAGGGCGGGCATTCAAACCACAAGGCCACTGAGCTGGTAATGTCATACATATATCACATATAACAGCGTAACATTAAAGAGTGGGACAGGAGGACACACATGTTAGCAACATTAGCAAAGCTATGTAAGCTACAAGCTCATGCTAACATTACATTTGACCAACTTCTTAGGTTAGCGACACTAGCTAAGCAATGTGAGCTATATGTTTTAACGTAGTCCTACTGTAGGTAACAACATTAGCATAGCTATGTGAGCTACATGCTAACATTATATGTTAGATTCACTGAAGAAAAACCGACGCGATCAAACTTATCACCTTCACGTCTTTAACTCACTGATGAATAGTCCAGTTGGCATTTTAAGACCTGTAGAGAAGCCTGCACCATATCATTGCACATAGTGTATATTATTGTTAAATAATAGGGATGTAACGATATCAAAATCTCACAATACGATATTATTAAGGATATTATTGTAGAATATTATGCAAAACATTTTCTTCTTCCTGGGGGGGAGCGTATCAGAAAATAATTGAGAACCACTGCTGTAATTGAACACAAAACATAATACTCAAATGTTGTAATCATATTTATTACTACAAACATGTACTTTTAAGTGGAAATAATTGTGCAGAAGCATCCACTGTTTCAAGCAAATATCTGACAATTAAATTTTTTATAATGTAAACACCTCAAAAATGTATGTTTAGCTTAGCTGGCTTCACATATCTTTTCTGGTTGATGGTTTTATCAAGTAGCTTGTCATTATTCCCACGGTGTGCAGAGTCCGCTCTCCCATCGGACGCTTTGGGACCTGCATTGTTGCCTTGGAAACGCTCAAGATAAAGATACCGCTTTAGTACGCATACTTCCACCAGAGGTTCTATTTTCGCCAAGCTTTGTTTGTCTGTTTGTTAGCAGTATAACTCAAAATGTTATGGATGGATTTCGATGAAATGTCCAGGAAATGTCCATAGAAAAAAATTCCTCTTATCTACACCGATCACAGTTCTCTCGCATGCTTTCTTCTCTTCTTTCTCCCTTTTACCGCGTTCCACGCTCACTAAGTTTTTGTATCTCATCATCAGACGACACGGCATTATTGTGATGATTTGGAAATCGCAACACCATAGTATCTACAATACCATTACGTCCCTATTAAATTAGCTTCAAAATGTCTGAGTTTGAACCACAGCCATGAAAGTGAGGCGAAACAAAGTACGACACAAGTGTTCAGTTCAGAGCACTTCGAAAACACAAAATGTTGCCAGCTTGTAAATAAACACAATTGGAACCTTTAACATTAAACATCACTGATGTTAGGAAACATACGTCTACTGTATTATAATCATACAGCGACATAAGTAGATATGAGCCACATGCTAACATTACATTTTAACATTATGCTAGGTTAGCATCATTAGCATAGCTATGTGAGCCATATGCTAACATTACATTTTAACATTATGCTAGGTTAGCATCATTAGCATAGCTATGTGAGCCACATGCTAACATTATGCCAGGTTAGCATCATTAGCATAGCTATGTGAGCCACATGCTAACATTTCAATGTGAGCAACATGCTTACATTACATTTTAACATCATCCTAGGTTAACATTAGCTCAGCTATGTGAGCCACATGCTAATATTACATTTTAACATTATACTAGGTTAGCAACATTAGCATAGCTATGTGAGCCACATGCTTACATTACATTTTAACATCCTGCTAGTTTAGCAACATTAGCTTAGCTATGTGAGCCATATGCTAACATTACATTTAACATCCTGCTAGTTTAGCAACATTAGCTTAGCTATGTGAGCCATATGCTAACATTACATTTAACATCCTGCTAGTTTAGCAACATTAGCTTAGCTATGTGAGCCATATGCTAACATTACATTTAACATCCTGCTAGTTTAGCAACATTAGCTTAGCTATGTGAGCCATATGCTAACATTACATTTAACATCTTGCTAGGGTAGCAATATTAGCATAACTATGTGAGCCACATGCTAACATTATGCTAGGTTAGCAACATTAGCAGAGTTATTTGAGTCACATGCCTACATTACATTTTAACATCATGCTAGGTTAGCAACATTAGCTAAGCTATGTTGCCACATGCTAACATTACATTTTAACATTATGTTAGGTTAGCAACATTAGCTTAGCTATGTTGCCACATACTAACATTACATTTTAACGTAATGTTAGGTTAGCAACATTAGCATAGCTATGTGAGCCATATGCTAACAATACAGTTTAACATCATGCTAGGTTAGCATATGACTTGAAAAACAATATCATCATACTTCCCCGTCTGTAACTGACTGACGGATTGTTGGCCTGGCTGCATGTTTAAGATGCGTAGCAAAGCCAGAGGAAGACATTTCTTCGGAAATCAAGTGTATGAACGCCTCTTCTGTCAGAAGTGTATCAAACAAAGAGAAGATGATATATTTGATGTTCATAACACTTTTTATTCTTTGAACATCTAAAAAAGTACTTTGGCATAATAGTGGACCTTGAAAGACTTCTTTACCTCTTGTTTAATCTGTGCCAAAACGATTTCCCGTTGCCCCCCCCCCCCCCCTTTCCACACCAGCGCTGTCAAAGTGGTCATTAGCAGGATCAGAGGAGAGCAGGAGTGATGGAGGTCTGTCACCTTTCATCACCGTCTTCCTCCTGGCGTCCTTGTGCACACCAAACATTCAAGTACATGTGGACACTTCAGGATTAAATGGGCAGAAGCAGTCTGGGTAAGCAGGTGCATCTGCATCCTGGGCTCCACCGTCGCTGCAGATTACAGTGATACTTATAGCTTGGCTGAGCGCCAAGCCGCCACACAGCTGTACCACTATCTGCACGTAATTGCTGTGCGGAAAAGCTGTCATGCCTCTCTCTCTCTCTCTCTCTGTCTCTCTCTCTCTCTCTCTCTCTCTCTCTCTCTCACACTCTCTCTGTCTCTACTCGATCCTGAAGGCTTCGCCGGACGGCTTAAATTGCTGGAAACGCTGTCAGAGATCCTAATAGCGTCCGTTCTATGCGTGGACTTGCTAAAGGACCTGTATTGTAGTTTGGTATGCTGGACTTCTGCTGTGCTTTATTTTTTTCCCATCAAATTTGAGAAGTGAGGGCTGCTCAATGGAGAATTTGTGGAGCAAAAAGTCAAGCATTGTTTGGTCAAACTGAAGTGACTTCATGCACCATACAGTATGGAATGTCTAATAAAGTTATGCATTTATTTAAAGACAAATCTTTGTCATATTATTACTTCTTAGTAGAGATGTCCGATAATATCGGACTGCCGATATTATCGGCCGATAAATGCTTTAAAATGTAATATCGGAAATAATCGGTATCGGTTTCAGTAAGTAAAATGTATGACTTTTTAAAACACCGCTATACGGAGTGGTACACTGACGTAGGGAGAAGTACAGAGCGCCAATAAACCTTAAAGACACTACTTTTGCGTGCCGGCCCAATCACATAATATCTATGGCTTTTCACACACACATGTGATAGCAATGCATACTTGGTCAACAGCCATACAGGTCACACTGAGGGTAGTCGTATAAACAACTTTAACACTGTTACAAATATGCGCCACACTGTGAACCCACACCAAACAAGAATGACAAACACATTTCGGGAGAACATCCGCACCGTAACACAACATGAACACAACAGAACAAATACCCAGAACCCCTTGCAGCACTAACTCTTCCAGGACGCTACAATATACCCCCCGCTACCCCCTACCCACTCCACCTCAACTACGCCCCCCCCCCCCAACCCCGCTCACCTCAACCTCCTCATGCTCTCTCAGGGAGAGCATGTCCCAAATTCCAAGCTGCTGTTTTGAGGCATGTTAATAAAAATAATGCACTTTGTGACTTCAATAATAAATATGGCAGTGCCATGTTGGCATTTTTTTCCATAACTTGAGTTGATTTATTTTGGAAAACCTTGTTACATTGTTTAATGCATCCAGCGGGGCATCACAACAAAATTAGGCATAATAATGTGTTAATTCCACGACTGTATGTACCGGTATCGGTTGATATCTGAATCGGTAATTAGGAGTTGGACAATATCGGAATATCGGATATCGGCAAAAAAGCCATTATCGGACACCTCTACTTTTTAGTATTAACATTTCAGCTTTTTTTCATGTTGTAATATGCCTTTTCGGTTTTGGTTGTTTTTTCCTGTTTATTGTTTTTCTACAATGTTTCTGTTACGATCCGTTGCCCGGATCATAGTTTGTTTACGTTGTATGTCACTTGTTGGCTTAGTTCTGTTTCAGCACCCCTGTTTTGTGTCTCTTTAGTTGCCATAGTTATTTATCAGTGTCACCTGCCTCTGATAGTGTTCAGGATGCTCACCTGTTCCTAGGCACTAATCAGAGAGCTATTTAGTCCTGCCTTTTCGCCTCACTCGTTCTGGTGCTTTTGTTTGCTCTCATGCAACTGTCACGTGTATTCCTTGTGTTTCTTGCGCTAAGTTCCACCTTAGTTTCCCTGTGTAGCTATCCCGTTAGCTGCCCGTGCTATAGGCATTCCCTGTGCACGCTCTCCTTTTGTTTTGTTCGTTTTTGTATTTTTTAAAAATTATTTAATGGAATAAATAATTTCCTACCTGCACGCTGCCTCCGGAGTTCCTGCAGCATACCGTGGAAGAACAATCTGCGTATCACCGCCGCCTCTCCGTTACAGTTTCACGAACATGTTAAAAAATTACAACATGGTCCTCAAATGGGCCCCGGCCGCACGTTGGACACACCTGTTTTTCATATTTTTGCAGGGAAGTTAAAAGTCTCAGCAAGCGAGGTCAGAGTGTCTACAATATGGCGTCAGAAATCTGCCACAATCAGTGCCAATGGATTCGGCGCAACGGGAAGTTTTTCTCGCGTTATTTATCCATCCATTCATCCATTTCCTACCGCTTGTCCCTTTCGGGGTTGCGGGGGGTCGCTGGAGCCTATCTCAGCTGCATTCGGGCGGAAGGCGGGGTACACCCTGGACAAGTCGCCACCTCATCGCAGGGCCAACACAAATAGACAGACAACATTCACACTCACATTCACACACTAGGGCCAATTTAGTGTTGCCAATCAACCTATCCCCAGGTGCAGGTCGCTAATCAAATAAAAACGTTGAAAAAAGGCCAAGTATTGGCCATGGGAGAAGAGATCGAGACATGCAGAGTGTGCTTTACCACCGCCGTGAAAGGTGAGGTGTGGAAGTGTACAGAATACGTTTTTGACTGTGTTTCTCTGTTTCTGTACGCATGGGGCGTTCCACCTTTTTGAACTTAGGCGGCATTGAATACACGGCCCAGCAACTCCCCTCCTTTCTGATTGGTCACTTTGAACGCCTGCTGTCTCCTGGTCAGAGCCAATTGGAGTGCACTTACCGGCAAACTGTTCGCAAACAGAGCCTGCACAAGCGCGCAGAGACTGGATTTTGGCACGGTTTTGACATCATACTTCAGTTTTGTCTCGTTAGCACTAACACTAGTCATGATTTCAACTTGTCAAATGCTTGTGTAGTTGCCTTTTGACACAAACAGACTATCTTTGAATCTCAGTAAAACTAAAATAATGCTATTTGGTAACAGTATAAGAGAAAGTCAAACACAACTACAAATAGATGGAGTAGATATTGAAAGGGTAATAGAAAACACATTTTTGGGTGTAATAATATATGATAAAATGAACTGGAAATCTCATGTAAAAATATACAACATAAAGTAGCAAGAAACACGTCAATAATGAAAAAAGCAAAACATGTTCTAGATCAAAAATCACTTCTTATTCTTTACTGCTCACTAGTGTTACCATATCTGAGTTATTGTGTAGAAATATGGGGAAACAAATGTGCACTTCATTCATTAACGGTGTTACAAAAAAGATCAATTAGAATAATACATAATGTTGGATATAGAGAACATACAAACTCTTTATTTATTGAATCAAAAATATTGAAATTCAATGACTTGGTGCATTTGCAAACAGCTAAAAGCCTGTACAAAGCAAACTATAACCTGCTACCCAAGAATGTACAACAATTCTTCTCAACAAAAGAGGAGGAATATAACCTTAGAGGAAAATCTAATTTAAAACATTTGTATGCTCGTACAACACTTAAAACCTTTAGCATATCTGTATGTGGAATTAAATTATGGAATGGATTAACCAAAGAAATCAAACAAAGCACCAATATGATTCAGTTTAAGAGACTGTTCAAACTACAAGTGTTCACAAAGTACACAGAACAAGAATTATGAACATCTTGAACTCTTTTTTTCTTTTTCTTTTTTCTTTTGAGATAATGATTATTTATGTATTTAATATTTGTTCACTTACTATGGTATATTATTTATTTATTATTGATGTATTCACTGTTCTGTTACAGAGAACAAGGAAATTGGATAACATTGCTATGGTATGAAAAGAGGTAGGATTAAATAAGCTCTACTTCTTCCTCCTCCTTTTCGGACGTGCTGTAATGAAATATGTGATGCATTACATTGTATCGTATGCATGTTCGAAATAAACTGAAACTGAACTGAACTGAACTGAACGCTTCCACACCTCACCTTTCACGATAGTGGGAATGCTTGTGGAGCTTCCCTGCGTGTCTGGATCTCTCCTCCTGCGGTGAACAAATAATGAAATATATGAGGAACACAGTAATGTCATTTTGCTAAGGAAGCCTTAGAGACGCAAACATGTGGTCAGCCATGTTTGTTTTGGTCATGACATACTTGCAGATAAGTACGTAACATGCTATCGTGCACAAAACGACGTCTCATTTGTGCACACGATGTCGTCAAGCCCCGAATTTGAATGTTGTTTGGGCCCGCAGGGGTTTGGTGCTTTGCTGAGTCAGCAGCGTAGGTTCTGCTCTCTGCAGCCTCATCACCCCTGAAAATGACTTTTGCTGCACATAGAACTCTTGCTGCAATGCACATTAATATCCTGTTAATATTCCATCTTGCTGTTGCTGCATGCTAACATAATATCCTGTTGACACATAAGAGGGGGGGTGTGCTTGTATTGTGAAGAAACAGAAAAGTAAAATATTGACAAGCAGCAGCAATATTACACTTTATCTTGCTTTATGCTAATCAACTGTTTCATATTTGCTTTTATCCTTCATCAGCACATTTGGATAAAATAATACATAGTCAAGAATGTTTGTCATACATACACACATTTATATAAAAACACATTTAAACATTTGGAAAACATAAATATACAACTTGTTTACTTTCGATATAATACCAATATTGGTTTGATCCCATACAATATCAGCAGGAGTCATACATACTTTTATTATTTTGTAATGTGGAACAATAGAAGTTTTGATTTGATCAAGTGAAGTTAGTCCGAGAAGAATGGTAGGTATGAAAAACACTAACCTATTATCAACTTACACTATCAACCGTCTGGAATGGACTTGTGCTGTCTTTAAAGGGGAACTGTGCTTCTTTTGCAATGTTGCCTAACCCTTATGTAAGACAAGAACACATATGTTTTTGTTTTGTTTATGCATTCCAAACTTTAAATACATGTGATCAAAAGTCTGCTTACAATAGAGCCTACAGGAGTCGCGCAAATTTGCCTATAAAAGCCCTTAAAAACATCCAAACACCTCCATTAAGGTTTTATATACATGATGTAAGTATATATATAATGTAGTAATGGGCGCAATATTAATAACATTTAATATTTACTTATTTTGATCATTTTAAGCATACGCAGCGCATTATTTTATTTTTTCTTCATCACTGATTTCTTCTCACTTCACACTTCCTGTACAATGTCTGCTGTTATTAGGATGTTAGGATGTTCAAAATCTCATAATCCTCGGGAAGAAAAGGGGGGTGGAACCAAGCGTCCATTCGTGTCGTTCTCGCCATTACCGGATCCAAATTGACTGCCAAAGTGCACTAACTTGTCAGAATACCTCCTCGTCTTTTAACTATCCAGGTGAGAGGCATGATTTTTGATCTACAATAAAGTTTCACAAGCAGGCAATCGATGAAACTGCTTACCACTCGATGGTGTAAACATAGGGACACAAGCTAGTGATCACAGTGCCGCTATAAATAGTTTGAATGCGTTAGCGCTTATAATAACAATATTACTAATACTTAGTTAATATTCAAATCACAAAATGTAAATCGAGTATTGGTAGCACTTTTTGAATGGTTAGTTATCAGGTTTTATGGCCAGAATAGAGTACCTCCCATTGGCTACGCTGTAAACTGACTTTTTTTTACATTTATTTACGAGTTAGGAATGCATTAAAAAAAATAAAAAATCCGTCATCCTGTTTTTCATAATGATTGTGAACGATAGGCAAAATTCCAAAAAAAAAGTGCAGTTCCCCTTTAAGTTGAAGTTGTTTTTCTGGCTAGACCTAGTGGTCACAGTAAATCATGTTGTTATAATGATAAATAAATGATAAATGGGTTATACTTGTATAGCGCTTTTCTACCTTCAAGGTACTCAAAGCGCTTTGACAGTATTTCCACATTCACCCATTCACACACACATTCACACACTGATGGTGGGAGCTGCCATGCAAGGCGCTAACCAGCAGCCATCAGGAGCAAGGGTGAAGTGTCTTGCCCAAGGACACAACGGACGTGACTAGGATGGTAGAAGGTGGGGATTGAACCCCAGTAACCAGCAACCCTCCGATTGCTGGCACGGCCACTCTACCAACTTCGCCACGCCGTCCGTTAAGCTTATGATGCAGTAAGTTGAATGGTATGGACACGTTTGTTACTGTATACTTTTAATACGCTTCTGCCTTGGAGACTTTGTATGTGTAAGTAATATGCAACTACAGTATAATTATTTGTTACTTTATTTATATTGACAAATGTGTTGTTTTAGACTGCAATATTGTTCAATGATGTCAGGCTTGGGCGAATGAAGGGACTCAGATGCAGAGAGGGGAGGTTCTAAATAAGGCTTTTATTTTGAAAATAACTCTTAACCTCCAGAGCAGAAAATATACAATCACTATGAGGTTCTACTATATCAAAAAACGTTTCCAAAAAGGGAAAGAACCAAAAATCACTCCAACGGAGGAATAGACAAAAATAAGACAAATATAACTAGCAACGAATCTGCTATAAAAAACTTTAACAAAAAGCGCTCCAAACGGAGGAAGAAATAAAGGACTATCAAAACTTACTACTCTCACAATTATTCTAACATTTATATAAACAAAAATCACTCAAACTTTGAGGAAGGAAATAATTAAAGAAAAATCATAACTCACCACTGCGGTTGAAAAAGGTTAAATAACAAAGGTCGCTCTAAGGGAGGAAAAGGTTAACTCAAAATTACAGCTTGAAAAACGCTGGATAAACATACGTGGTCGTGGGACGAGGCAAGACAAGAACATGAACTAGGATGCAAGACAGGCACGAAGGATCGAGACAATCTGGCACAGAACAAGGGGAGGGATGGCCTTATATGGAACATGAGGGTAATGGGAAACAGGTGGAAACAATCAAGGGTCAGGGATGACGTCAGACTGGTGACACAAGAGGAAGGGCCCGTGATCTGAAACAAGAGGAGATGCTTTTTCAAAATAATACATGCAAATCACAAGACAGAAAAAACCAAGACAAGACTCTCCTCACCGCGGTGTGACAAATGAAGGACATGTATTATGTACAGTATGTCTAGATTCTGTAAAATTTGGTAAAGAGGTTGCTTGTTCTTGATGTACAAACCCCGTTTCCATATGAGTTGGGAAATTGTGTTAGATGTAAATATAAACGGAACACAATGACTTGCAAATCCTTTTCAACCCATATTCAATTGAATGCACTACAAAGACAAGATATTTGATGTTCAAACTCATAAACTTTTTTTTTTTTTGCAAATAATAATTAACTTAGAATTTAATGGCTGCCAAAGTAGTTGGGAAAGGGCATGTTCACTACTGTGTTACATGGCCTTTCCTTTTAACAACACTCAGTAAATGTTTGGGAACTGAGGAGACAAATATTTTAAGCTTCTCAGGTGGAATTCTTTCCAATTCTTGCTTGATGTACAGCTTAAGTTGTTCAACAGTCCGGGGGTTTCCGTTGTGGTATTTTAGGCTTCATAATGCGCCACACATTTTCAATGGGAGACAGGTCTGGACTACAGTCAGGCCAGTCTAGTACCCGCACTCTTTTACTATGAAGCCACGTTGATGTAACACATGGCTTGGCATTGTCTTGCTGAAATAAGCAGGGGCGTCCATGGTAAAGTTGCTTGGATGGCAACATATGTTGCTCCAAAACCTGTGTGTACCTTTCAGCATTAATGGCGCCTTCACAGATGTGTAAGTTACCAATGCCTTGGGCACTAATACAGCCCCATACCATCACAGATGCTGGCTTTTCAACTTTGCGCCTATAACAATCCGGATGGTTCTTTTCCTCTTTGGTCCGGAGGACACGACGTCTACAGTTTCCAAAAATAATTTCAAATGTGGACTCGTCAGACCACAGAACAATTTTCCACTTTGTATCAGTCCATCTTAGATGAGCTCAGGCCCAGCGAAGCCGACGGCGTTTCTGGGTGTTGTTGATAAACGGTTTTCGCCTTGCATAGGAGAGTTTTAACTTGCACTTACAGATGTAGCGACCAACTGTAGTTACTTACAGTGGGTTTCTGAAGTGTTCCTGAGCCCATGTGGTGATATCCTTTACACACTGATGGGGCGGCGTGGCGAAGTTGTTAGAGTGGCCGTGCCAGCAATCGGAGGGTTGCTGCTTACTGGGGTTCAATCCCCACCTTCTACCATCCTAGTCACGTCCGTTGTGTCCTTGGGCAAGACACTTCACCCTTGCTCCTGATGGCTGCTGGTTAGCGCCTTGCATGGCAGCTCCCACCATCAGTGTGTGAATCTGTGAGTGAATGGGTAAATGTGGAAATACTGTCAAAGCGCTTTGAGTACATTAAAGGTAGAAAAGCGCTATACAAGTATAACCCATTTATCATTTATCATTTACTTGTTGATGCAGTACAGCCTGAGGGATCGAAAGTCACGGGCTTAGCTGCTTACGTGCAGTGATTTCTCCAGATTCTCAGAACCCTTTGATGATATTACGGACCGTAGATGGTGAAATCCCTAAATTCCTTGCAATAGCTGGTTGAGAAAAGTTTTTCTTAAACTGTTCAACAATTTGCTCACGCATTTGTTGACAAAGTGGTGACCCTCGCCCCATCCTTGTTTGTGAATGACTGAGCATTTCATGGGATCTACTTTTAAACCCAATCATGGCACCCACCTGTTCCCAATTTGCCTGTTCACCTGTGGGATGTTCCAAATAAGTGTTTGATGAGCATTCCTCAACTTTATCAGTATTTATTGCCACCTTTCCCAACTTCTTTGTCACGTGTTGCTGGCATCAAAGTTAATGATTATTTGCAACAACAAAAACAAGTTTATCAGTTTGAACATCAAATACAGTATTTCCTTGAATAGCTGCAGGGGCGCTAATTAATTTAAAACCTCTTCTCACTCCTGCGCTTACCAAAAGCATGCGGGATGGGCAAGCATGCGCTAAATATTTTAAAACCTCTTCTCACTCCGGCGCTTACCTTATCATGAAAAGCACATTTAATAAAAAAAAAACGTTATTATGGTCTTACCTTTACTTATAAATGGTGTCCATGTGCAGCTGTTTCTGATCAAAGGCAGTCTTCCTTATCTTT
This sequence comes from Entelurus aequoreus, assembly GCF_033978785.1. NCBI lineage: Eukaryota > Metazoa > Chordata > Actinopteri > Syngnathiformes > Syngnathidae > Entelurus > Entelurus aequoreus. The sequence continues at coordinate 48,658,079 of NC_084734.1, read as the reverse complement.
CTTCAGTTTTAAAAGTCTCTGGAGATATTGCTTTAATTATTACCTCCTGCTTCGATTGAAAGTCCAGTTTAGAAAACTGTTTTATTTTAGATATATAATCCTCCATGGTAAAAGTGCAGGCAAACGATCGCTGCTCATGCTTGCTGCTTGTTGTCTTCTTCTGCAGTACCGGTCTTCTGCAGTACTGGTAGTCGCAAGAAAGATCACTAGCGCCCTCTACCACCAGTAGGCGGGAGTCATTTAATGACTCATATTTGACCTGGCGGAAGTGCCACGCATGCGCTAATTATTTTGCGAAACGAGTTTGACTCGGCTGTAATTCTAGGCAGGCGAATACTATATTCCTGGCGGCAATTCAAGGAAATATGGTATGTTGTCTTTGTAGCATATTCAACTGAATATGGGTTAAAAATTATTTGCAAATCATTGTATTCCGTTTATATTTACATTTAACACCATTTCCCAACTCATATGGAAACGGGGTTTGTAGATTTATTACTTGAAGAACTTTGGTTAAAAATCCTCACATAGACTTCAAGACAGAAAACAGGTTCCTCTTTTTTATATACTTTTCTGCCGACAATTTTTAAAAAAATGTATAATACTAATGTATAAAAATGTACAATAAAATAATTTAATCATTAAAAATTTTTTTCGGTCTTTCAAAGTGAAATTTTTAGCTGTTTCAACACCCATGGGTTCACATTTTTAAGCTACATGCTAATATTAGCAGGCTAACATATGCTCAAAGTTTTTAGGTTTTTTTTCAAAATTGCTTTCAGGATTTTTGATATAATATTTTTTACAACACTTACAGACATTTATACCTTGCACCGTACAAAATATTATATATTTAGAAAAAGAACAAAATAAATGAATGAATATATACAGTATACATTTTTTTTATTTTTTTTTTATTTAAAAAAGTAAAAGTTGATAGAAACGTAATTGCTGTATAGACGTGTCCAACGTGTGGTCTAAGGATTATTTGCTGCCCGCACTTCCTTTTTTTATCTGCGTGCCTATTCTACAAATGAATGTGAAGACTTAATGCACACAAGCGTTAGAATTTAAGGTTTGGTTTTGCTTTGGCACCTCTAACACAAAGTTAAGATGTAGGCAATGTTTTTTCAATTAATTACCGTATTTTTCGGACTATAAATTGCAGGTTTTTTTCATAGTTTGGCCGGGGGTGCGACTTATACTCAGGAGCGACTTATGTGTGAAATTATTAACACAGTACCGTAAAATATCAAATAATATTATTTAGCTCATTCACGTAAGAGACTAGACGTATAAGATTTCATGGGATTTAGCGATTAGGAGTGACAGATTGTTTGGTAAACGTATAGCATGTTCTATATGTTATAGTTATTTGAATGACTCTTACCATAATATGTTACGTTAACATACCAGGCACGTTCTCAGTTGGTTATTTATGCGTCATATAACGTACACTTATTCAGCCTGTTGTTCACTATTCTTTATTTATTTTAAATTGCCTTTCAAATGTATATTCTTAGTGTTGGGTTTTATCAAATACATTTCCCCAAAAAATGCGACTTATATATGTTTTTTTCCTTCTTTATTATGCATATTCGGCCAGTGCGACTTATACTCCGAAAAATACGGTATATTGAATATGTCTACCTTCACTATATGAACATGTTTAACCAACAAAATAAGACAGGACACCTTTTAGAAAGGTCTAAAAGCCACCTTTAGGTTGGTTACCCAATAAGACACAAATTTAGCAAAGTGATGCTGCTTTTTCCTCCTGCTTAAGAAAGAAACAGTGCCCCCCGCCCCCTCAAATTCTATAATCCCGGTAAAAGCCAGGTCATCATCTGTGAAGATGATGACAATATTTAAACTCCTAATTGATTCCATCCCGTTTCCTGCTTGTAGACGTTGATAAGTGTGTTTAGAATCAGATGATGTCGTCTGTTTGCGCCTGATAATCATACTTTTTTTTCCCACTGCCAACATCCTCAATGCCTTATCGTTAATCCCACACGTCCTTTTGCTGCTGATAAACAGTGCTGTCACCAACGTATCTCATTCACACGATTACATTTGTTTATTTGGCGCTAATCAATGCTTCAGCCCAGACGCTCTTTTGTGTTCTGGGTTAGCAAAATCATTCTTTGATGTTTATTTAATCCTCATTTAACTACTTTAACCAGCAAATAACAAACTTATTTACAAACTAAAACCAGCAAATACTACATTAATTTAACCACTAAAACCAGTAATTAATAAAGTCATTTAAATACTTAAACCACTTAATAATAATAAAAATTTAACTACTCAAGCCAGTAAATCATACACGTATTTAAGTACTAAAACCAGTAAATTGTATTTATTTCAAACATGTTTAATAACCGAAAAGGACAGAAAAAAAACAAAACAACAAAAAGAGTAATGAAAAGAAAATAATTATTATTGTGATGTGTTTGGAACATGTGTACAGTTACAATGTTGACGTCACATGTTACACTTTCACATTCTAACATGTCTGAAAAGGAGTAGGAAAAAGCAGAGTTGAAATAGAATAGATAGTTAAATTGCTGTATGGTCCACATAATTTACTGAATATGTGATAGAATGTCATTCATCAATAAGGTTCAAGATGTTTATCAGTATTCCTCTTCCTTGTAATTTGTAAACACTTTGAGTTTGAAAAGTTTCTTAAAAGTAGTAATTTAGCTCATAAAAGCAGTAGTTTAGCTTGTAAAAGCAGTACCTTAGCTAGTAAAAGCAGTCATTTAACTAGGTAAAGCAGTAATTTAGCTAGGAAAAGCAGTAAATAACTACTGAAAGCAGTAATTAGACTAGTAAAAGCAGTAATTTAACTAGTAAAAGCAGTAAGTTAGCTAGTAAAAGCAGTAAATAATGATTAAAAATGATTATAAGACAAAGTGAAATAGAAATGGTTTAGCTCGAATAAGACTCTGATTGGTTGCAAACGTAAAATGTTATTAGACAAAGCAAACAAAAGACTATTAAGACTATAATATTCTTGTTTATTCAACAAATATGAAATTAGCACAGCAGAGTCTATACATTTCGCTGTTCTTTCTCTTTTCTTGATCTGTAAGTAAGAAGCAGAAGGAAGCTTAAATTAGTGTTTCCTATTGTGTGGATTCGTCTTCACATTTCAGTATATTTTGGGTGCAGTAAAGAAACAAAATCCAAAACATAAAATTACTTAACTTTTGTGTGAACTGCTTTAATAATGTGTAAACTGAATCAAACATTAAAACAAATACTAACATTAAAATAAGAATGGGGAACAATTTGATAGATTGTGTTCAATAAAACTGCTAAAACAATTTAATGTAATTCAATATATGCTCAACTATCTCAAACTAAACATCTTGTGTTATAGCTCAGTGGTCCCCAACCTTTTTGTAGCTGGGGACCGGTCAACGCTTGAAAATTTGTCCCACGGGGTGGGGGGATTTTTTTTTTTCATAAAGAAATACAATCACGTGTGCTTACAGACTGTATCCCTGCAGACTGTATTGATCTATAGTGACATACACAATATGTATATATTGTGTTTTTTATGTTGATTTAATTTTTTTAAAAAAATTATTATTATTATTATTTTTTTTTTTTTTTTTTTTTTTTTGCGCGGCCCAGTACCAATCGGTCCACTGTTATAGCTGACAAAGCAAATTAGTTTAGTCCTGTATATAATAATTACTTATTTTATGATTATAATATACAAAAACATATTGTGAATATACATTTACTGTTACACCCCAAATAGTACTGCTTTTTGGCTCAATTTGAAGTTCAGGAGCATTCATTTATTTAGTTATTTATTCATTTACCTGCTTAGTTAGAGCTTTGATTAGTGATTGAGTTAGTTTTTTAAAGCTAGGGTTAGTTAGTGTTAGTCAGAGCTGGGATAAGTTAGTGTTATGGTTGGTTTGTCTTATGTTACTTTGTGTTGTTTTAGTTATGGTTACTGGTAGTTAGTATTGTTAACTGTGAGCAAGGGTTAGTTATTGTTGGGGCTAATTAGGTGTAGTTAGAGGTAGGGTTAGTTCATGTTTGTTAGTGTTAGTTAGCGTTATTTAGTATTAGGGTTAGTTAGTGACAGTGTTATGGTATGTTTTGGGGCAGGTAATTGTTAGAGGTATGATAGACCAGTATGTTAGTATTATGGTTATGGTTAGTTTTAGTTAAGTTAAAGTTAAAGTACCACTGATAGTTGGAATTGGGGTTTATATCACCAAAATGATTCCCGAGCGCGGCCACCGCTGCTGCTCACTGCTCCCCTCACCTCCCAGGGGGTGGAACAAGGGGATGGGTCTAATGCAGAGGATAATTTCACCACACCTAGTGTGTGTGTGGTTGTGTTAGTTAGTTTTCCTTAATGCTAGTTTGTAAGCAAAGTAATTATTGCCGATGCAGTAAAATCACTAATATAGTTGTCGGTGCATATTAGTTGGGGGCGAGCAAGATGGCAACAGAGGCGAGGAAGGAGTGAGGAACATATTTCCAAGTAAATGAGGTGTAGACCTTGAAATAAACGAACATCAATGAATACCAAAACAAGGTCGTAACTAAAGCCTCATTGCAGAAACAAACAGTAAGCCTTTTCGGTGTTACACTTTAATTCTTCTGCCAACGTCTTCTATCTGTCCTCCTTTTTTGAGGTTTTAAAAGGCCAACTTTTTATCGACCGCCCTTTCCTGCATCTTCGCCCCAATCTGCTACCTCCTCCTGGTTGCCAAGGAGCAGCCAATGAGAGGAGAGATTAGAGAGCAAAGGTGTTCTAGTCTCGGCGTCCAAACAAGAATGTTGGTAGCTAAAGAGACCACATGAGTGCTTTTTGTGAAAAAGCAACAAAAAAAAACAATTTTGTGTAACACTAACTCAACAAAGCTTTGGTGTGCGTTGACACAATATGCTCTTCATTCCACAACAACGTCTCACTAATGTCTGCTTCCTGTCTCCTCCAGTTGGTGGGGTTCATCTATGCCTGCTACGTGGTCAAGATCATCTCGGAGGAAGAGGACAGCTGTGAGTGCACACACACACACACACACACACACACACACACACACACACACACACACACACATAAACACACACACACACACACACACACACACAGAGAGAGACACATTCATTGAATTTGTTACCTTCTTGAGACCTCCGAAAAATGCCTACCTCTTTAGGACCACCCTTTCCAGATATATAAAGATTTGTATTTACAACATTAATAATATATACATACTATGCAAATATAAAAAAGCTTGTTGTGAAAAATGAGTTGGAATTTCACAAGAACAAAGTCACAGTTCCACAAGAAAAACGTAGAATTTTGGCAGTATTATAATAAAAATCGTAATTTTACTCAACCCATCCATCCATCTTCTTCCGCTTATCCGAGGTCGGGTCGCGGGGGCAGCAGACTAAGCAGGGAAGCCTAGACTTTCCTCTCCCCAGCCACTTCGTCCAGCTCCTCCCGGGGGATCCCGAGGCGTTCCCAAGCCAGCCGGGAGACATAGTCTTCCCAATGTGTCCTGGGTCTTCCCCGTGGCCTCCTACCAGTCGGACGTGCCCTAAACACCTCCTAAGGGAGGCGTTCGGGTGGCATTCTGACCAGATTGCCGAACCACCTCATCTGGCTCCTCTCGATGTGGAGGAGCAGCGGCTTTACTTTGAGCTCCCTCCGGATGGCAGAGCTTCTTACCCTATCTCTAAGGGAGAGCCTCGCCACCCGGCGGTGGAAACTCATTTCGGCCGCTTGTACCCGTGATCTTGTCCTTTCGGTCATAACCCAAAGCTCATGACCATAGGTGAGGATGGGAACGTAGATCGACCGGTAAATTGAGAGCTTTGCCTTCCGGCTCAGCTCCTTCTTCACCACAACGGATCGATACAGCGTCCGCATTACTGAAGACGCCGCACCGATCGGCCTGTCGATCTCACGATCCACTCTTCCCTCACTCACTCCTAGGTACTTGAACTCCTCCACTTGGGGCAGGGTCTCCTCCCCAACCTGGACATGGCATTCCACCCTTTTCCGGGAGAGAACCATGGACTCGGACTTGGAGGTGCTGATTCTCATCCCAGTCGCTTCACACTCGGCTGCGAACCGATCCAGTGAGAGCTGAAGATCCTGGCCAGATGAAGCTATCAGGACCACATCATCTGCAAAAAGCAGAGACCTAATCCTGCAGCCACCAAACCAGATCCCCTCAACGCCTTGACGGCGCCTAGAAATTCTGTCCATAAAAGTTATGAACAGAATCGGTGACAAAGGGCAGCCTTGGCGGAGTCCAACCCTCACTGGAAACGTCCGACTTACTGCCGGCAATGCGAACCAAGCTCTGACACTGATCGGACAGGGAGCCGACCACCACAATCAGACAGTCCGATACCCCATACTCTCTGATCACTCTCCACAGGACTTCCCGAGGGACACGGTCGAATGCCTTCTCCAAGTCCACAAAGCACATGTAGACTGGTTGGGCAAACTCCCATGCACCCTCAAGGACCCTGCCGAGAGTATAGAGCTGTTCCACAGTTCCACGACCAGGACGAAAACCACACTGTTCCTCCTGAATTTGAGGTTCGACTATCCGGCGTAGCCTCCTCTCCAGTACACCTGAATATACCTTACCGGGAAGGCTGAGGAGTGTGATCCCACGATAGTTGGAACACACCCTCCGGTCTGCCAATCCAGAGGTACCGCCCCCAATGTCCACGCGATGCTGCAGAGTCTTGTCAACCAAGACAGCCCCACAGCATCCAGAGCCTTAAGGAATTCCGGGCGGATCTCATCCACCCCCGGGGCCTTGCCACTGAGGAGCTTTTTAACTACCTCAGCAACCTCAGCCCCAGAAATGGGAGAGCCCACCACAGATTCCCCAGGGACTGCTTCCTCATAGGAAGACGTGTTGGTGGGATTGTGGAGGTCTTCGAAGTATTCCCTCCATCGATCCACAACATTCGCAGTCGAGGTCAGCAGAACACCATCCGCACCATACACGGTGTTGACAGTGCACTGCTTCACCTTCCTGAGGCGGCGGATGGTGGTCCAGAATCGCTTCAAAGCTGTCCGGAAGTCGTTTTCCATGGCTTCCCCGAACTCCTCCCATGTCCGAGTTTTTGCCTCTGCGACCGCTGAAGCCGCACACCGCTTGGCATGTCGGTACCTGTCCGCTGCCTCCGGAGTCCTATGAGCCAAAAGAACCCGATAGGACTCCTTCTTCAGCTTGAGGGCATCCCTCACTGCCGGTGTCCACCAACGGGTTCTAGGATTACCGCCACGACAGGCATCAACTACCTTGCGGCCACAGCTCCAATCAGCCGCCTCGACAATAAAGGTGCGGAACATGGTCCACTCTGACTCAATGTCCAGCACCTCCCTCGTGACATGTTCAAAGTTCTTCCGGAGGTGGGAATTGAAACTCTCTCTGACAGGAGACTCTGCCAGACGTTCCCAGCAGACCCTCACAATGCGTTTGGGCCTGCCAGGTCTGTCCGGCATCCTCCCCCACCATCGCAGCCAACTCACCACCAGGTGGTGATCGGTAGAAAGCTCCGCCCCTCTCTTCACCCGAGTGTCCAAAACATGAGGCCGCAAATCCATTGACACAACTACAAAATCCGATCATGGACCTGCGGCCTAGGGTGTCCTGGTGCCAATTGCACATATTGACACCCTTATGTTTGAACATGGTGTTTGTTATGGACAATCTGTGACGAGCCCAAAAGTCCAATGACAAAACACCACTCGGGTTCAGATCCGGGCGGCCATTCTTCCCAATCACGCCTCTCCAGGTTTTCACTGTTCACAGTAGGACAAGGGAATCACCTGGGGGAGCACTTTCCAGTACTCCCTCAAGTGTATCCAAAAAGGGTGGGTACTCTGAACTACTGTTTGGTGCGTAAGCACAAACAATAGTCAGGACCCGTCCCCCCACCCGAAGACGGAGGGAGGCTACCCTCTCGTCCACTGGGTTGAACTCCAACATGCAGGCTTTGAGCCACGGGGCAACAAGAATTGCTACCCCAGCTCATCGCCTCTCACTGCGTGCAACGTCAGTGTGGAAGAGAGTCCAGCCCCTCTCGAGAGAACTGGTTCCAGAGCCCTTGCTGTGCGTCGAGGTGAGTCCGACTATATCCAGCCGGAACTTCTCTACCTAGCGCACTAGCTCAGGCTCCTTCCCCCCCCAGCGAGGTGACGTTCCACGTCCCAAGAGCTAGCTTATGTAGCCGAAGATCAGACCGCCAAGTGCCCTTTCTTTGGCTGCCGCCCAGCTCACAATGCACCCGACCTCTATGGCCCCTCCCATGAGTGATGAGCCCATTGGAGGGGGGACCCACGTTGCTTTTTCGGGATGTGCCCGGCCGGGCCCCATGGGGATAGGCCCGGCCACCAGGCGGAAAAATCTGAGTCCTTGTTGATGCATTCCCATAGAAGTCTTCGAGAAGTCTTCGAGCTGCTCTTTGTCTGATCCCTCACCTAGGACCTGTTTGTCTTGGGAGACCCTACGAGGGGGCATGAAAGCCCCCGGACAACATAGCTCCTAGGATCATTGGGACACGCAAACTCCTCTACCACGGTAAGGTGGCAGCTCAGAGAGGAGATTTTTACTCAACGCAAGTCAAAATATTACAAGAAAAACTGAACATTTGTGCAATATTATGATCAAAGTTGGAATTTTACTCAGTAACAATCGCAATTTTACAAGAAAAGCTTGTCATTTTACTGGACAAAAGTAACAATTTTATAAGAAAACTTAAAATTTTTGGCAATATTATAATAATAATCTGAATTATTACTTGGCAAAATAATGAAAAAAGTCATAATTTTACTCAAAAAATTTCACTATTTTACAAGAACAACAAACAAATGTGGTAATATTGTGATAAAAGTCGGAATTTTATATGACAAATGTCCCCATTTTGCATTCAAAAGTAATAATTTTACATAAAAAAGAGAAATTATTGCAATATTACAGAAACAGAAAGAATATGAGAAATTGTTCCCAATTTTATAAGGAAAAAGGTGACACTGTGAGAAAAAGTTACCGTATTTTTGGACTATAAGTCGCAGTTTTTTTCATAGTTTGGCCGGGGGTGCGACTTATATTCAGGAGCGACTTATGTGTGAAATGATTAACACATTACCGTAAAATATCAAATAATATTATTTAGCTCATTCACGTAAGAGACTAGACGTATAAGATTTCATGGGATTTAGCGAATAGGAGTGACAGATTGTTTAGTAAACGTATAGCATGTTCTATATGTTATAGTTATTTGAATGACTCTTACCATAATATGTTACGTTAACATACCAGGCACGTTCTCAGTTGGTTATTTATGCGTCATATAACTTACACTTATTCAGCCTGTTGTTCACTATTCTTTATATATTTTAAATTGCTTTTCAAATGTCTATTCTTGGTGTTGGGTTTTCCATCCATTTTGTACCGCTTGTCCCTTTCGGGGTTGCGGGGGGTGCTGGAGCCTATCTCAGCTGCATTCGGGCGGAAGGCGGGGTACACCCTGGACAAGTCGCCACCTCATCGCAGGGCCAACACAGATAGACAGACAACATTCACACTCACATTCACACACTAGGGACAATTTAGTGTTGCCAATCAACCTATCCCCAGGTGCATGTCTTTGGAGGTGGGAGGAAGCCGGAGTACCTGTAGGGAACCCACGCAGTCACAAGGAGAACATGCAAACTCCACACAGAAAGATCCAGAGCCCGGGATTGAACTCAGGACCTTCGTGTTGTGAATTTCCCCAAAAAATGCGACTTATACTCCAGTGCGACTTATATATGTTTTTTTTCCTTCTTTATTATGCATTTTCGGCTGGTGCGACTTATACTCCGGAGCGACTTATACTCCGAAAAATACGGTAATTTATTTTATTTTAAAAAAAATGTTTGTAATTGGTTTTTAATCTTCATTATCTATTTCAAGTTATTACAGTATGTCTCTATATACATATTTACTTTATTTATTAACTTTGGTCAAAGGGGGCGCATTTCAATTTCTTACACACACTTGTTATAACATATGTTGGCCTGAGGAGGAGCACTTCAAATTTTATATAAATGATAAATGGGTTATACTTGTATAGCGCTTTTCTACCTTCAAGGTAATCAAAGCGCTTTGACAGTATTTCCACATTCACCCATTCACACACACATTCACACACTGATGGCGGGAGCTGCCATGCAAGGCGTTAACCAGACACACACTTGTTATTTCATATGTTGACCAGAGGGGGAGCACTGTTAAAACCGACACACAGTCAATTTAAAAAATCCCTCCTTTTTGGGACCACCCTAATTTTGATAGATTTCACCACCAGGGGTGCAAATGAGACATTCTCTATTAGATGCAATGGTTTTCCATATTGGGACCATGATTTCAGTCTTAACTTGTTCACCGGCCCTAATATGGAAGGTACTTTTCCTTGTTAATGTCTCAAGAAGGGTAGAAATACAATATTATACATACACACACACACAGATCAGAAACCAGACATACCGATTTTTTTACACACACAATTACAAACACAGACACATAGATCGGAAGAAGGATGGGCAGATTTTTTACACATAAACACAAACAATCATGAATTTGTTACCTTCTTGAGACCTCCGAAAAATGCCTACCTCTTTAGGACCACCCTTTCTAGACATCATAGGGGAAAATGAAAGACATCACTGAACTTGGAAAAAAATCTATTTAAATGATATCACCTCAGATTTAAGATACACCGACATTCCCTATCAGATGCAATGGTTTGCCGTATTGGGACAAAGATATTGGTCCTAACTTGTTCACCGGTCCTCATATGTAAGGTACTTGTCCTTGTCGGTGTCTCAAGAAGGGTACAAATACAAGAACACCTGCACAACTTGTCGAAACAAGGTTTTGTATTAAAAATGCTTAGTAAGACGTGCTAGCATACAAGTCATACACATATCAATATGATCATTATCTATTGATTACAAAACATTGATATCTTTATAACATGTATGCTAGCATGTCTGACTGGGGATCTTAACCACAGCCACCAACAAGGTGTCCTGCTAGTTTGACATGATGCCATCGGAGTACAGTATGTAATAAAACAAAAGGAATGTCAGCTTGTGTTTTACATATTACATTATAAATCACACTCTCTAAAAGGATGTGTGTTACAACATATGTTTAATCCATGAATGTGTGGCGCTTTTCCTCCTTATCGTCGCTTCATCCTGCCTTGCTTTTGCTCTTCATCGTCTTCGGAGCAAAGGCACTGCATAAAATCAAGTCAGAGATGAAGCCATTTTTACTGGCACTCGCAGTCAATTCAAAAGGAATCTCATCGCCTCCGCATTTTGCAGCTAGGCTCATTCATTTGCGAGGTGTATGTTTCCGTGTGTGCGTGCGCGCATGTGTGAGTGCGCGCATGTGTGTGTGTGTATGTGTAAAGAAGATGCCGTTTAATGCTGCCGCCAAGCTACTCCAGTCCACATCATGAAAAGGAATGATGTTGTTTATGATTAATCAGGCATTTTGACTGTCTAAATGAAGTGTTAGGTGGAATACGTGAAGTATGTGATGAGTCGTGCTTGAAATAGTCTATGTACATGTACATGGATGTGTGTGTGTGTGTGTCAGCTCTAAAGTCAATGCACCATCATCACCCCAGGCAGTGAGTTTAGCTAAAGCGTAGTTTAGATCAATAAGCGTCCTGCTCAGCAATAAATGCTGCATGACAGCCAATAAAGGAGACATCCATATTCACACGTAATACATCACAGTGTCCTCATTCAACTTATGATCGATCTTAGGTTCAAGCTCAGGACATGCCTTTTTTCCAGTCGGAGTATTTTACATTCAAATGTTATGTTTGTGTTTATTTGCAGAGCATAGGATTAGCCAGCATTACAGAAAGAGACTTATTATTATTATTATCAAACAGAGTCTTATCCCCACGGAAGCCTCCCCTGTTGAAATCTTCACCAATTAATCTTGTGTTCATGGGCTGTAAAAGCCACAGTGATAAAAAAAAAAAAATAGTTACAGTAAGAAAGTACGGGCCGAGGAACTTCCAATTGAGCATGGTCGGTGCAAGGCGTGCTTAGTGGGGGCTCTGTGGAAATGTGACCTCCTTAATAGTTTGACACTTACTAATTCCAGCCGTCAACTCTACCATACTTTTTGCTGACCTGTCGTGTGTAGTTTCTTTTTTGTGGATTGCGCCTGCGAATTCCGTGATGTCTGACCGAGAGAAATACGACAAGCCAGGCCGCTCCAGGTCTCGTGCTGGCCGCTCCAGGCCACATCCAGATCCCATGAAGGAGTCGGTCATAGACTCGGGCCCTTGTAATTGGATAAGTCAGAAGATGGAAGAAATGCGAGCCGACATCCTCGACAATCTTAAATCCGTTGCCAGAGGAGAAATAGCGGTTGTTATGGAACCATTCAAGAGTATTCTCTCATCCTATGGCGGAGCCATCACTGGCCTGGAGTTCATGCTAACGTTAATGCTAGCGAGCGCCGCACTGACATCAACAAGCTAAATGTCACAGTTGATCTCCTCTCTAAAAAAATGCGATGATCTAGAGGGCCGCTCGAGGTGCAATAATATCTGGGTGGTGGGCCTTCCTGAAGGATGTGAGGGCCCCGGTGTGACTGAGTTCACTGCTTATTTGTTACAAATAATATCTCTCTTAGATAACTTGTATTCCACCTCTTAAAACCCAGGCACTTATAAGGAAAGGCTCTCTCTACAGGCAGAACTTGATGTCCTTGCGACCGTCTGTGCTACTGAACAAATACTTTGTTCAGTTGTATGAACAAATACTTTGTTCAGTTTTATGAACATGGCGGCAAAGCTGGTAAACTATTAGCTCATCAACTGCACAAGATATCAGCATCCCATTGTATTCCGCGGATTTAATCCGATTCATGTATAGTGATGATCTTGAGATCAATAATGTATTTAGTAATCTCTATGCATCCCTCTACTCATTTTCTCATTGTTCTACCCTTGAGTTTAATATTTTTTGCCAGTCTGGACATTTCCTTGGTTGATCAGTCTGCTCCGGTAGAGTTAGAGAGAAAAATTACTGCTGCAGAATTAAATGTTGCAGCGTTATCACTACAAAATGGAAAATACCTCTGACCAGATCGCTATCCTCACAATTATTTTCAAAAAATATTGGCATAATCCAGCCCCCCTATTATTAGACATCTACAATTAATCGTTTGAATCTGTTCGCCTCCTGCAAACGCTCAACCAAGCTTCAATTTCTCTTTTCTTGAAAAAAGGAAAGGACCCTTTGTCCTTCACTTCGTATCGCCCAAGTAGTCTGTGAAATGTGGACATTAAATTATTATCCAAACTGCTGGCTTCATGTATGGATACTATTCTCCTTTCTATTATTATTGCGGATCAAACTGGGTTAATTCAGAATAGGCACTCCTTTTATAATCTTTGACTTATTTTCAAAACATTGTATAATATGCCTGCTCTTAGCATTAAAGAGGCAGTGATATATATGGATGCTGAAAAGGCATTTGACCAAGTGGAGTGGAATTGTCTATTTTATGTCCTGGAGAGATTTGGCATTGGCAATAGATTTATTTTCATGGATTAAGCTCCAATTATCATCTCGTGAAGCCTCGGTCAGGACAAATAATATTAAATCTGAATATTTTCGCCTTTACCGTTCCACACGGCAGGGCAGCCCCCTGAGCCCATTGCTTTTTGCTCTTGTAATTGAGCCTCTCTCAATAGCGCTTCGTACAAACCTGCTTATTATGGTGACATGTAGACACAATGTGCAGGTGAAAGTCTCTCTCTATGCAGATGACTTTCTACATGTCCCGGACATCTCCGTCTCGTTCCCAGCTGCCTTAAGTAGTACTCTCTAAGCTGCTGTACTTATGTCTGGCTACAAATTGAACTTGGGTAAAAGTCAAATATTTACTATAAATTCTGCTGCTAAGAAATATCCTCGGCACAATTTTGTCTTTAAAATTGCCTCACAAAGTTTTACATATTTGGGCATCCAGGTCACATATACACTTGCAGAGCTTTATAAAGCCAACTTTGTTCCACTGTTGTCCAGAATCCAGGGAGATTTTGATCGCTCGTTGTTACTTAATTTATTTACAGTAGCCCGTGTCAACTCTGTTGAAATGAATGTACTTCTATGATTTTCATATTTGTTCCAGTGTATACCACTTTTTCTCCCTCACTCCTTCTTTCGTAAAGTAGATGGTCAGATTTAAAATTTCATTTGGAATAAAAAGACACACAGGTTATGTAAACAATATTTACAGAAACATAAATCATTAGGAGGATTAGCACTACTTATGTTTTACTACTGGGCCACCGACATTACAATTCTTAAATATAGGCTGCAATATGAAGCCTTTGATCCCCCTCCATTATGGAAGCTAACTCAACTAAACCAGTATCCTTTAGGGCTCTGGTTCACTCTCCTTTCCACTCTTCTACTTCCGCTTTTACGAAAAATCCAATTGTAAAATCCTCATTCAGAATTTAGGTTCAGTTTAAGTGCTATTTTGGCTTATAGACTATTTCTAGTCTTGCACCCATCACTGCTAATCATGCTTTCCCTCCATCTCTTGTCGATAGTGCCTTTTTAAGATGGTCAAGTCTGGGGATCAACAGCAATAAAGATTCATACATTGACAAGATTTTAGCCTCTTTCCAGCAACTTTAAGATTAATTGTCACTTCCTAATCAACACTTTTTTTTAGATATCTACAGAGCTGAAGTTTTGTTCGTAATGCTTTTCCCAGGTATCCAAACTTACCAAGGTTTTAGGTTTTAGATACTTTTTTGACACCACTTCCGACTTTAAAAGGATCATTTAAATATATTTACAATCAAATTTTTAATTTACGCCTAGAATCTCTGAATTCAATTAAGTCACTTTAGCAGGGTGACTTATGAGTGACCCTATCTGAGGAGGGGTTTTTTTTGATTGATTGAAACTTTTATTAGTAGATTGCACAGTGCAGTACATATTCCGTACAATTGACCACTAAATGGTAACACCCGAATAAGTTTTTCAACTTGTTTTAAGTCGTAAATTGATTCAGGATACAGATATATACTATCATCATAATACAGTCATCACACAAGATAATCATCAGAGTATATACATTGATTTATTTACATTATTTACAATCCGGGGTGTGGGATGTGTGTGGGGGGGGTGTAGGTTTGGTTAATATCAACACTTCAGTCATCAACAATTGCATCATCAGAGAAATGGACGTTCTTTTAGTGCGGTTTTGAAGGAGGATAGATATGCCCTTTATTTTACACCTGTAGGGAGTGCATTCCATATTGATGTGGCATAGAAAGAGAATGATTTAAGACCTTTGTTAGATCGGAATCTGGGTTTAATGTGGTTAGTGGAGCTCCCCCTGGTGTTGTGGTTATGGCGGTCATTTACGTTAAGGAAGTAGTTTGACACCTGTAGACGCTGCCTCTCTCCTTCCTCCCTCTCTCTCTCTCTTTGCGGCGAGCTCCTCACGTCCGGGATTCACACAGACATCTGCAGTCGCTGCCGGCACCTTAAGTGTCCTTTCCCTCCCGTTCAATCTTGACAAAGTCTGGGTTTGTTTACATCTGTCAAATAAAAACTTTTAAAAAGAAACAACTAGAAAACACCGGAGAGCAGCGGCAGCTTATCGCGCCAGCGTTCATCCAAACAGAAACCGGAAATTGACACATTTGACAAAGTGCTGTAGAATAATAATTGAAAAAAAGTTTCATCTACGGATTAATATTTACGTCCAGCCAGATGATGGAAGCTTTTGTAGTGTGCATACACACACTACATCACCATGGCGACAAAAACTGCCTTTTCAAACTTAAAGTGTTATCTTTTTCTCAGATTTCAATGACAGTCACAAGTGGCGTCACGGCAAAGTCTGCCTCATTTGTAATGAGTCTGCCTTCATCACAAATTTAAAGTTAAAGTACCACTGATAGTCACACACACACTAGGTGTGATGAAATTACCCTCTGCATTTGACCCATTCCCTTGTTCCACCCCCTGGGAGGTGAGGGGAGCAGTGAGCAGCAGCGATGGCCGCATTTAGGAATCTTTTTGTTGATTTAACCCCCAATTCCAACTCTTGATGCTGAGTGCCAAGCAAGGAGGTAATGTGAGGTAATGGTTCCCATTTTTATAGTCTTTTGTATGACTCGGCCGGGGTTTGAACTCACGACCTACCGATCTCAGGGCAGACACAAGGCCACTGAGCTGGCTAAACAACTTAACCACGTTTGCTTGATTTACCGTGATGAGCTTGTCCGCAGGCTGGATGGGAGAATACGAGTAAAAGAAACGTGCGTAATTTAAAACACTTAAGCGCAAACGGGAGAATAGGGCCCTTATCATGGTCATCTCTGGAACTCATTACCAGCGATAAACTAGGGAATTACTGTATAGATGTACTGGCAGCACAAGGGATCAAGTAGCGGTACCATGCTCAAGGTGGAATGGTAACTTTTACCTTTGAATCGATATGGTACCAATTCATAGTACCTGGAAATCAATACCTGTACACCAGTGTACCAATGTTCAGTACATTTGTGTGTGTTTGTGGTAATACATTTTTATTTAAAAATTAATAATAATGATAATATCTTATATATATATATATATTTTTTTTTAATTTATTTTTTTTTTTTCCAATGTAATACTTAACAGTAAGCGAATGATAATAACTCTTGTTTTCTTCTAAGTATAATTTACAAGTATTGCTTTCAGTTTGTAGTCAGGAAGTAATCTTTTCCATTAAGTTGAATGTGCCAGTCTTGTCTTTTGTTGAGTCCTACAATATGTGTACACTGCAAGTATTTTACTTACGGTACTTCATTTCTGCTGTGTGATTGTAACGTGCAATTTAGTTGTAGTTTTCATTAGCACTTTTAGAAGTGTCAATGCTAATCAGTAGCATGTGTATGGCATATCTAATGTAAATTATCATTGAGGTAGCGCATTTTAAAGTGGAGCCTCACTTTTAAATAAGTTATAGCAGACATGCTTGCTTTGTTGACATTAAAAATTACAACATTACCTTGAAACAGTCCTCTATTGTGCCTGTTTGGCTGCCAAGTACTTCAGTCTGCAACTGGACATGACGTCACGTGCAACAAAAGTATCAAAATATGGCACTGTTTGATTTTACATGAATTAGTATCCGGTAGTACCGACAAAATTTGGTAGGTGCCTATTAAAGTATCAAATTTGGTACACATCCCTACGCACAAGTGTTGTCCGCACTAGGAGAGCTGCGGTTCATTGAGTGGCATATTGACACTTTAGCTACAATGTGGACATGTTCACTGTGAGGTGTACTCACTTGTATTGCTAAAAAAGTACACCATACTACTTGTGTTTTGACAGTAAATATATACTGTAATACAAGCTGTACATTGACTCCTCTAAAGTACATCCAAGTTTCCTTTCTATAGTATTGACTTTTGATATTTTTCATACACAAAGTTAGCTTCCGTGTATGTCTATCTATTATTCATCAAAGTTTTAAAGCCCAACGAGGCGTCACAACTTCACTAGGCTCATAAATGTCTCAAAAATAATCTCTACCAAGAAAAAACATTTTGTCAAAGTATTTTTCCATTATGCTACAGTAATTCACTGTTTTGATAAGCCTTTATACTAGTAGATGTGTCACCTAAACCTACTTTGGAGGATTACACTGTATCTGAAGCAAATCATCCCAGCTAATGCAGCGTCCTGTATTCTACCAAACATGGACTATCATTTTTGACAAGTTTGGGGTCTGAACCAGGATTAGAAGTTGCACAGTAACTCACGATATTACCGCAATATTTTGTAACCAATTTGAATAGAATCAGCGTTTATACTTGTGGAAAACCAGCTACTGTATATTATTTTGAATTTTAAATATTCACTATTCAGTGTTTCCCAAAGGACTGCAATCTATTGGTGGCGGTGGGATCGCATAAATTGCTATGATGCATATGCATGTCATTTTTATGGATGCTGTGGTAGACAAAGTGAGCTCCAGTACATGCTAACATTGCATGTTATTATTGTAGGTTAGCAACAAAAACATAGCTATGTGAGATGCATGCTAACATTGCATTTGGACATCATACTGGGTTAGCAACACTAGCATAATTATTGAACCTACATGCTAACATTGCATTTGGACATCATACTGGGTTAGCAACACTAGCATAATTATTGAAGCTACATGCTAACATTACAATCCAACATCATGTTAGTTTAGCACCACTAGTATGGCTTGACAGTTGGCAAAGAACATGGCGCTGTTTCAAGACGTGTAGCAGTTTTAAGATGTGTAGCAAAGCCCAACCAAGAACATTATGAGGGGTTGTTCAAGCACCTCTTCTCTCAAAGTAAAGCAAACACGTAAGGAAGATTATGGATTTTTGTTGCATTTGTTGTTCATAAACAGACTTTAGAGATGTACTGTATATAATCGATATTAGCACACTTTCGCATAATAGATAATTTTTAAGAATCCAAAACGCTTGCGACAAAACGGCTCATATTATTTTCTCCTGAAATCATTTTGTGGATGGATTGTAGCCTCCTTGAAGCTCCTGAAATAGCTCGATAACGCAGAGTCTGAACAATAAGCACGGCCGAGTCGGGGAAATGGGCCTCGGGTGTGAAAGCTAATGCTCGCTGAGGGTCCTCATGAAGACTTGCTGAGGAAGCTAATTAGTCTGATGATTATTCGTGTATGGCTGACTGACTTGCTGTAATCGCACCGATTCCAATCAACACTTGAACACACACAAGCTCAGGGGGACGGGCGTTGTGTTGTTTGTGTGTCAGAAAGCCGCCTGGGACAACTCAACTTCAGTGTGAGTCAGCAGGAAGAATCTCTCATAAAGAATCCCCCAAAAGGCGGAAGGAAATCTGCCGGTGGCGGCGTTGATTGTCGGAAAAATTATCCAGAATTTTGCTATCCAAGGACACTGCTGACAGTTGAAAGATTAGCGCTTGTCCTGTTGTGTTTCATAATCACACAAGCTGATGAATACGTGATTATGGATTATTGGATATGTGAGCACTCAGAGGATAAAATGAATGAAAAGTTGCACGATGAGGAATACTTTGACCAGAAATTAACTGATTAAATGTTCAACGTTTTATAAGAAATTAGAAATGTGCAATTATCAATAATTGTTAGAATTGATCTTGAGGTTGGTTTTGGTTCTTTGTGGTTATGTCGTGTTGTTCAATTCTTACTTTGAGGCCTGAAACACAAAAGAATATGTTTTATGGTAGCAACTAGGGGTGTCCTGATCTATTATGGATATCGACTGTCAGTCCAATAAGAAAAAACAAGTATTGGATGGTATCAGCTTGCATGTAAAATGTGAGATATAATGTCCAATACAAGCAGTCCTGCAGCGTGTTTACTTGTGCAAAGCTGGACAGACAGTTAACATTTAAATGCCCTCCAATAAGCACACAAGTCTGCTCTTTTCTTATATTTTAGTCAAGTCATTTATTTACAAAAGGTAGGCTATAGGCTACTAGGAGGTAGCAGCTACACAACAGCCAAGCACACAATAGCACACAAGCTAGACATACGTAGTAAGTCCTACATTGAACAATATTGCAGTCTAAAACAGCACATTTGTAAATGGTAACTGTATTATACTTGTACAGCGCTTTACTGCCTTCAAGGTACTCAAAGCGCTGTAACACTATATCCACATTCAGACATTCATACACAGATGGTGGGAGCTGCCATGCAAGGCTCTAATCACGGCCCATCAGGAGCAAGGGTGAAGTGTTTTGCTCAAGGACACAACAGACGTGACTAGAACGGCGGATGCCGGGGATCGAACCAGGAACCCAAAGGTTGCTGGCACGGCCGCTCTATCGACCGTGCCACGGCATCCCCAATCAATTGTGAATATAAACAAGTATCAAATAATTATAGTTGTATATTACTTACACAACAAAGTCTACAAGGCAGAAAGGTCCACTCCAGACCCTTGCAGCGCACGTCTG
Organism: Entelurus aequoreus; assembly: GCF_033978785.1. Taxonomy (NCBI): domain Eukaryota; kingdom Metazoa; phylum Chordata; class Actinopteri; order Syngnathiformes; family Syngnathidae; genus Entelurus; species Entelurus aequoreus. The sequence continues at coordinate 48,637,987 of NC_084734.1, read as the reverse complement.
GAGTCGCTACCGCATATTGCTGATGCCGACCCCCTGCCACATTTGCCTTCGCACATGATAATATGGTTGAGTAACACCGGCGGCTGGCGGCTCCTCTTTGTTAACAAGAGGTAACACAAGCCGGTAATAATAGTCAACAGAACAGCCAACAAACTGCCACTGCTAACTGCCAAAGCTAACAAAGTTCTGCTGAAACCTCCGCTGACGTCAGACGCCGCTTGGCACCAGACACCGCCTTTTAAAGGCACACACACGCACACGTTGCTTTTATAAACTTCTCTCAACTGCATACGACATACATTTAAAGTTTTTTTAAAAAAACGCATTAATTACTTTTTGTGGTAAGTAACGAGTAATTGTTATTAATTAGTTTTTTAAACTAATTCTCAAAACACTACTATTAACAGTAATGTGGTGTTTAGTTTAAACTAAACTCTTTGCACGTTTTGTTTAAAGCACAGATATCTATGTCGTATATCGCGATTCGGTCTAAATAAAATATCAGTTCTGATCCATATTACCCAGCCTAATTCCCGCTTGTACCGGGTTAATATTGATATTGATCAATACTCAGGGCTCCAATAATGGTATTATATCAAAAGTGAAAAAGTTGTATTGGACACCCTTACTAGCAATGAGCGGAGGATGGGCCTAAAGGGGATGCCTCTTTTCAAGTAGCCACCAGGTCAGCAAAAGTCGGCAAGTGAGGTTGCGTAACGGCTGCTGAACAGCACTGCCATGGAACGTCTCCACCATCCGCCAATCACCACTGCCATTTTTGATGTGCATTGTTGCCGTGCAGAGAAGTAATGCGGAATTTTACGAGATTTCGTGGCTGCGTGCATAATCATGTGATAAGGGGAGTTGTAGTAAAGCAAACCACATGCAGTTTATTCTGTCCTTCCAGAGGAGCAGAAGCAAATAAATTTGGTTCTGCATTTGATATACGTAACAGCTGCTATACTGCCACACCGTGGAACGTCTTGAGCTATGCCGTCCATCAATACCCACAGACGGGCATCTGTGACCGCACAGACTTGAATTGAAAAAGACGCTAACCACACCCTGTGTCAGCTGGTAATTGACACAGGACCCCATACAGCTGTCCAGGATTTTTCCTGTATTATGATTCTTTGATTTTGGACCTGCCCTGCGATGAGGTGGCGACTTGTCTAGGGTGTACCCCGCCTTCCGTCCGAATGCAGCTGAGATAGGCTCCAGTACCCCCCGCGACCCCGAAAGGGACAAGCGGTAGAAAATGGATGGATGGATGGATAGATTTTGGACCTCCAGAATCTTATTTGGATCAATTTGTATTTATGCATGACTTTGTGTACCACACAAGCAGATTTTGGCTAAGTTGATCCGATGTGTAACGGCGACCGGCAAATAAAAAAAGCTCTGCACAAACTTAGCGCAGGGTTGTGGTATGACACCGGCATGGCAGCACCATGCGCAGAGGGTCCGCATAGGTTGGAAACTGACACATTGACTAGAATGGAAACCGAAATAGTCCGCACCTACGGTAGCGCTGTTCCGCAGCCGTACCACATCCAGTGGAAATCCGGGGTAATAAAGGCTTGGGTCCCTATTAGGCCAAAAAACATTTTCCGCTGTGGCTGTAGGCAACCTCCTGCTGTTGTTGTTTTACGAACTCCACAATATGGCAGTAGCTGCATGAAGTATGACGAGTGATCAGCATGCGCTGTAAAAAGACGGCTGTTGCTGTAAAAGTCATTATACATATTTTGTATACATTGTTAAATGATTATACATGTATTATATGTATACATTGTTACATCACTAGATGTATATTATATATACATTGTTAAAGGCCTACTGAAATGAGATTTTCTTATTTAAACGGGGATAGCAGGTCCATTCTAAGTGTCAAACTTGGTCATTTCGCGATATCGCCATATTTTTGCTAAAAGGATTTAGTAGAGAACATCGACGATAAAGTTCGCAACTTTTGGTCGCTGATAAAAAAAGCCTTGCCTGTACCGGAAGTAGCGTGACGTCACAGGTTGTGGAGCTCCTCACATCTGCACATTGTTTACAATCATGGCCACCAGCAGCGAGAGCGATTCGGACCGAGAAAGCGACGATTACCCCATTAATTTGAGCGAGGATGAAAGATTCGTGGATGAGGAAAGTGAGAGTGAAGGATTAGAGGGCAGTGGAAGCGATTCAGATAGGGAAAATGCTGTGAGAGGCGGGTGGGACCTTATATTCAGCTGGGAATGACTAAAACAGTAAATAAACACAAGACATACAGTATATATACTCTATTAGCCACAACAAAACCAGGCTTATATTTAATATGCCACAAATTAATCCCGCATAACAAACACCTCCCCTCTCCCGTCCATATAACCCGCCAATACAAATCAAACACCCGCACAACACACTCAATCTCACAGCCCAAAGTACCGTTCACCTCCCCAAAGTTCATACAGCACATATATTTCCCCAAAGTTACGTACGTGACATGCACATAGCGGCACGCACGTACGGACAAGCGATCAAATGTTTGGAAGCCGCAGCTGCGTACTCACGGTAGCGCGTATCCAACTCAAAGTCCTCCTGGTAAGAGTCTCTGTTGTCCCAGTTCTCCACAAGCCAATGGTAAAGCTTGACTGTCATATTTCGGGAATGTAAACAATGAAACACCGGCTACGTGTTTGTGTTGCTGCAGCCGGCCGCTAATACACCGCTTCCCACCTACAGCTTTCTTCTTTGCTGTCTTCATTGTTCATTAAACAAATTGCAAAAGATTCACCAACACAGATGTCCAGAATACTGTGGAATTTTGCGATGAAAACAGACCACTTAATAGCTGGCTACAATGGTGTCCCAAAATGTCCGCTACAATCCGTGACGTCACGCGCAAACGTCATCATACCGAGACGTTTTCAGCAGGATATTTTGCGGGAAATTTAAAATTGCACTTTACTAATCTAACCCGGCCGTATTGGCATGTGTTGCAATGTTAAGATTTCATCATTGATATATAAACTATCAGACTGCGTGGTCGGTAGTAGTGGGTTTCAGTAGGCCTTTAAATTATCTTACATATATACATTATTATATTATTATACATATGTTAGATACATTGCTACATCATTATACATATTGTGTATACGTTGTTACATAATTATGTGCATATTGTATATGCATTGATATATCATTATACATATATACATTGTTACATCCTTATAAATATTATAAAAACAGTGTTACGTCATTATACAAAATTAAGGACTCACTGCGGGGGGGGGGGAGTCCGCTTCATTGATAAAATCCCCCAAGTGAAGGTTCCGCAAGCCGAAGGCTAACTAGCTAAAATGCTATCTGTGAATGAATGAATGAACAAATGAATGAAGCCTTCGTACGCCAAGACATGGTCCGCACACAGAGGCATATTTGGCACAATGTCAACATTGGTGAACCGAAAAGGGTGCAAATAGAGGTGTTTGTGAATCGAGGTTCCACTGTATGTAAATTGTTACATCATTATACATTGTATATACATTGTTACATCATTATATTTATATACATTATATATATACATTCTTACATAATTATAAATTGTATTGAATATACATTGTTACATAATTAAACATTGTATGTACATTGTTACATAATTGTATATATATGCATTGTTGTATAATTATACATTTATTGTTTATATATTCTAACATCATTATACATTTATTGTATATACATTGTTACATCATTATATATATTAAGGTCCTAGCCTGCTGAATTGTGTGTAAACAGCTGCTAATAACGACTACATTCCACACGAATGTCGGCTAATTCCCTGGCAGAAAATAAATGATTTGTTGCCGACAGAGATGAGGAAGTCACTTTTTATTTTGCTGGCTGACATCAAAGCGTAAAAAAACCTTTACAGATCTTTCTATCATCCTCGACCGTCTGAGGGGAGCGACCACCTACTGGTGGCCTTCAGGCTTCCAATCTGCCGCTTCGTCATTTCATACTTGCATGCAAAATATTCTGCATGCATGATGAATGTACTCATACTTTGTACTTGTATTCATAGTACACACATCTTGGTTCTAAAATACAGCATATTTTAAACTGTTGATTAATGGACACTTTCATGTGCAGTTGACTTTATAGGCGGCTTCGACTCGTACGGATACCAAGGACCTCAGAAGACCTCCCACCTCCAACTACAACCCATGTACATGTAAGTAGTACTCACTAAATACGCTTGCACATGTAAGTAATACTCACTAAATGCACATGTACATGTAAGTATTGCACACTAAATATACATGTAAGTAGTACTGACTAAATACCCTTGCACGTGTTAGTAGTATTCACTAAATGCAAATGTACATGTAAGTATTGCTCATTAAATATATGTATACATGTATGAATCACTAAATATACACATACATGTAAGTAGGACTCACTAAATGTACATGTCAGCATTGCTCATTAAATATATTGTACATATACATGTAAGTAGTATATACCAATTACACATGTACATGAAAATATTAAGCCATTAAATATACATGTACATATAAGTATCACTCATAAATACACATATATACATGTAAGTAGTATTCACGAAATACATGTACATGTAAGTAGTACTCCCTAGTTACACATGTGCATGTAAATAGAACTCACCGAATCCATGTACATGTAAGTATTACACATTCAATAAATGTAAGTAATACACACTAAATTCATGTGAATATTTAAGAATGATACACTAAATACACATGAACATATTCACTGAACAAAAATATAAACACAACACTTTTGTGTTTGCTCCCATTTGTCATGAGTCGATCTCAAAGATTTAAAACTTTTACTATATACACAAAATACATTCCGACTCAGCTCCTTCTTCACCACAACGGATCGATACAGCGTCCGCATTACTGAAGACGCCGCACTGATCCGCCTGTCGATCTCACGATCCACTCTTCCCTCACTCGTGAACAAGACTCCAAGGTACTTGAACTCCTCCACTTGGGGCAGGGTCTCCTCCGCAACCCGGAGATGGCACTCCACCCTTTTCCGGGCGAGAACCATGGACTCTGACTCGGAGGTGCTGATTCTCATCCCAGTCGCTTCACACACAGCTGCGAACCGATCCAGTGAGAGCTGAAGATCCTGGCAAGATGAAGCGATCAGGACCACATCATCTGCAAAAAGCAGAGACCTAATCCTGCAGCCACCAAACCAGATCCCCTCAACGCCCTGACTGCACCGAGAAATTCTGTCCATAAAAGTTATGAACAGAATCGGTGACAAAGGGCAGCCTTGGCGGAGTCCAACCCTCACTGGAAACGTCCGACTTACTGCCGGCAATGCGGACCAAGCTCTGGCACTGATCATACAGGGAGCGGACCGCCACAATCAGACAGTCCGATACCCCATACTCTCTAAGCACTCCCCACAGGACTTCCCGAGGGACACGGTCGAATGCCTTCTCCAAGTCCACAAAACACATGTAGACTGGTTGGGCAAACTCCCATGCACCCTCAAGGACCCTGCTGAGAGTATAGAGCTGGTTCACAGGTCCACGACCAGGACGAAAACCACACTGTTCCTCCTAAATCCGAGGTTCGACTATCCGGCGTAGCCTCCTCTCCAGTACACCTGAATAGACCTTACCGGGAAGGCTGAGGAGTGTGATCCCACGATAGTTGGAACACACCCTCCGGTTCCCCTTCTTAAAGAGAGGAACCACCACCCCGGTCTGCCAATCCAGAGGTAGCGCCCCCGATGTCCACTACCTTGGCATAATACAAAATAATTAACATTTCAATGCAGCCTGCTGAATATTTTCAAACCATAGAAATGAACAAGGTCTGCATGAAGCAGGAAGGAAGCAAAAGTGCGGAACTGTCTGGACCAAACATTTGTGTCCTAGATCCCAAATTATTACTCAAAAGGCATTTTGCTCTTTTAAGACTTTTTTCCTTGCCAAATCCCCTCATGAGTGACTACAACCATGCAGGAGATTATTATTCAGTAATCACGCGTGTGGAATGTTCTACAGAACTGTAAATAAAGTGATTTGGACTAAAAATGGCAGCAGGTTGTGAAAGAGTGCGCGTGAGCAAACGGATTGTAGAAACAAAGAATGACAGATGAAATGTTCCACTAAACAGAGAAGAAAGGCAATAAAGGCACATTCTCTACTTTTATGTGTCCCTGATGGAGGATATAACACACATCATAAATCATTGACCCCCCCCAAACACACACACACACACACACACACACACACACACACACACACACACACGCACGCACAGAGCAACACAAAAGATGCTGTGTTAATGCACTCACACACACACAAAGACAAACATTATCAATATGCTATCATTGTTCCTGCAGCTGTTGTCCTTTCACTTTCTGTTGATTGGCTGTGGCCAAAGGGAACAATAAATTGGTGTGTCCCAGAGGAAATCTCTAACGCTCTTGTCACACCTTGACACACACATGCACGCGCGCACACACACACACATTTCAGCACAATTATTGCCTCCAGAAATATTTACAAAGTGCTTCTTTGCAAAGAAAAATAAAATCTTCAGCTGATCTTGTTGACCTTTTGTGTTCCACACGGCTGAATCGCCAGGACGCTTCACTAGGTACACCTGCACACAGTAACGAGATAATAACCACATTCATGGTGTTTCGTGTTAAATTAACATATACTTATGTTTATTCAACATTCTTTGCTTTATATCTCATTTGAGCATTTTTTATTTAGTTTTTTCATTGATTTCCATCCATCCATCCATTTTTTTACTACTGCTTTGTCCCTCCTGGGGTCCCAGCTGCACTGGGGCGGAAGGCGGGGCACCTCATCACAGGGCCAACACAGATAGACAGACAACATTCACACTCACATTCACACACTAGGGCCAATTTAGTGTTGCCAATCAACCTATCCCCAGGTGCATGTCTTTGGAGGTGGGAGGAGCCGGAGTACCCGGTCACAGTCACGGGGAGGACATGCAAACTCCACACAGAAAGACCCCGAGTCCGGGAATTGAACCCATGACCTTCTCTTCTATTCTGCCCCTTTTCATTGATTTGACAAATAAAATAAATACATGATTGACTTAAATGTAGTATAAACTCACCTTCTAGTGTGATTGTATTATTGTGTGAACGCTGGAAATACATGAAGTATTGTAAATATTATTCCACCCTATTTTTCATTAAATTCAAACCATTCCACTTTGAAAATGTTTGAAATGCACAGGACATTTTTGCCCATTCAAAATGGATGGACAATTTTTTAAACTTCCACATTTGTCAACAAATTCAATGTAAGTGAATTGCTAGCATACTACCTTTAGTAATGTTTTACTTTTTTCAAACATATCCAGGAATTCCACATTTTCTAAGAATATTTTTCCATTAAAAATAAATAGGTCATTTTTCAACCGATTCAAACTGCTCCAAAGTCAAAATGCTCCTTATGTTAGTCAATCGCTAGCATGCTAATGTTTGAATGTTGACATTTTAAACACTTTTTGCAGGTATGAAACTAAAGATCATATATGTTGGTACTTGACGCAACTGTTGGCTTGCTGACATTTCATGCTAGGTTGTGTAGCTTATTGCAGATACACACCTCAGCTGTATTTTTGTGTTACCTGACGCCTTCTGTCTAGCATCTGTCAGCATTTCAGTTTGGCTGTTCAGCATTCACACCAGTTTCTACTGAAATGGCTCTTTCAAGTTATACTTAGTTTTTCATTTGTCGCAGTGAACAAAATATGTAAATTATTTATTTAGAAATAGAATTGAATAGAAAGTACTTTATTGATCCCTGGGGGAAATTCAGCACCACAGTTCGCTCACAATAGACAATAATAATAATAAATAATATAATATATTATATATATTATATATATAATATATATAATACCGTTATATGAATAATATAAATATATTCTACATTTAAGTGCAGTCAAGGAACTAGTAGACTAGAATTAGTAATACTAATTACTAAATGTGCTACCTACTAAAGCACTTTCTAAGAAGAGCAGTTACATTTATGGTGTTTTCACTCCAGAAGTCACCAAATAAATAGAATTTTTGTAAAACAAAAAGCAAAAACACAATTGATTAATTAATACAATATGATCAAAACCTAAAAAATCTTCATTGATACGATTTTTATTTGTGGAAAAATGTTGACAAATGTCTTTTTTTTTGTTATGTGCACCATGAAAACACAATAATAAGTAGTGATGGGTCCAACGATACTGAAACTGATGCATTGTGAAACATGAGGAGTGATACTGTGTGCCTCCATGTCTTAACTTCCAGTGTCAATACATCCAGTGAGTGTGCCAAACACTCACTGAGGTTTAATTTACCTACTCAGTGGCCTAGTGGTTAGAGTGTCCACCCTGAGATCGGTAGGTTGTGAGTTCAAACCCCGGCCGAGTCATACCAAAGACTATAAAAATGGGACCCATTACCTCCCTGCTTGGCACTCAGCATCAAGGGTTGGAATTGGGGGTTAAATCACCAAAAATGATTTCCACCACCGGTCCCCTCACCTCCCAGGGGGTGAACAAGGGGATGGGTCAAATGCAGAGGACAAATTTCACCACACCTAGTGTGTGTGTGTGTGTGTGTGACAATCATTGGTACTTTAACTTTAACTTAACTTTACCCAGCATTAATAATAATAACAAATACATCAGAATTGACCCGTTCCAGGGTCAAACTTTGGCCATTATCAAACAATTTAACGTTCTAATCAGTCATTCAAGTGTAAAAAGAAATTAGCCCCTGGTGACAGTAAAAAAAAACATTTTAAACATGTTTTGCTTCCAAACAATGTTAGGTATTTTCTAAAGATTGTGTATTTTGTCTTTTCAGGTCCAAATAAAAGACCAGGAACTTCTTTAGAAGAGCTGCCTTACTGCTTTGTTTTGTGTTTGTTTGTTTCTACTCTAAAAGTATTTTTGAGGAAGGAAACAAGAGGACACTGAGTCCTTCCAGTGTTTCTCTGATGAAGTAAGAGTGACTTCTGGTGGTGGGAGTCACTTACTGCATTAGCGGCTATAAAAACATTTTTGAGCACCTTCATGGCCAACTTCTGGAACTTTCCCTTGCTCTTTAGTGCCTGGTGAGACTTCCTGACAACAACAACAACCAAACAAGGAATGTCTGACATCTTTTTTTTCTACTTCCTCAAAAGTTTGGATTGTGGATGTTAGCAAAGCATCACAGACATTTTAAAAAGACACAAAGCGACGTCCAAACGTGCTAAAACGAATTCATGTTTACATCTTTGACAAGACTTTTTTAATCAAAGAACTTTTTGTGCTTTTTCAGACCTCGGTTGTCTGAATAATTTGTCTTCCAGCCACAAGAGGCGGGCAGGAAGAAGACGAGGGAGAGGTCAGGCAGCCTTTTTTTCTTTCTTTTTTTTGCTTGTTTGCCAGTAGCATTCATCCCTAACTAAGAAATGTCCCAAAGTTGACGTGTTGGCGCGACACAAATGACAATCACAGTCAGGGCGGCCTCCATTTGTAACTCATTTAAGGTCAAAAAACAATGTTTAATTCTTAAAGAGACACACACGTCCAGGTTTTCCTTGGTAAATCCTCCGTGACTCAAATTGTCAGATGTGCGTTATTGTGTGCAGAATTCTCACAAAATGTAAACTATCCAACCACTCCAGACTAAAATTGGTATGTTGTATTACTCACAACAATGTGGGGAAAAACACAGCAAAAAACATGTTTTTTGTGAACAAACATTTGTAACCGCTACAAATAACAAATCCCAAAACGTACAAACATTTAATTTGACGTAGATATAGACAAAAATAATAGGATAGCCGTATGTCTAATCATTTTTTTTAGTGTGACCTTGTGATCAAATCATAATACAATGTCTTCACGTCTTTAAAACATCTTTACCTGCCCTTTAAACAAATTCAAGCGAGCAACAAGCAGAACGCTAATAAGTTCACTTCATCGCCTCTTAGTGACCACCAAGAATATTGCGTGAGTTTTGTATCATGGCTTACGTCGCTTCTTTTACGTCCAGTTGACTGCTGACGTCACAGCCTGGAAGTGTGAGACGCTTTTGTTTTGTTTTGGTGCTTTGTTGAGAAGGGTATAGCTGCGAGGGTGACGACAACAGAAGTGGACCGTGTTTTAAAGACAGGAGACTTGATTTGTAACGTGAACCAAGATGGCTCACGCAACGCACCATTGGTTGTTATTATTTTGGTTGCTGATTACCGTATTTTTCGGACTATAAGTCGCAGTTTTTTTCATAGTTTGGCCGGGGGTGCGACTTATACTCTGGAGCGACTTATGTGTGAAATTATTAACACATTACCGTACCAAATAATATTATTTAGCTCATTCACGTAAGAGACTAGACGTATAATATTTCATCGGATTTAACGATTAGGAGTGACAGATTGTTTGGTAAACGTATAGCATGTTCTATATATTATCCCCCAAAAATTCGACTTATACTCCAGTGCGACTTATACATGTTTTTTTCCTTCTTTATTATGCATTTTCAGCCAGTGCGACTTATACTCCGGTGCGACTTATACTCCAAAAATACGGTATTTACAACTCTAACCCTAACCACAACCCAAACCTCTCTGTAACCTTAACTTATGTTCAGTAGTCATTTTTGTTCATTTCTGTGTTAGGTATTGTCTCTCCAGCTTCTTCTTTAAGTGGGCGCAACCTAGAGTAGTTCTGTGCGGCCGCAGCTTGGTTTAATTGGCTTTGTTTGGCCTAAATTGAAAAAATGGTTGATTTACTTCAGAAGACATTTTGTCACTGCAAGATTTACTGAGCTGCCTGATCGGCTTGTGCATGAGCCAAAAGTCAGCAACTTTTCTTCCTCACTCTACAAAGTTTTTCCAAATTAAAGTTGTCCCTCATTTATATGTTCATAGTTAGAGCATAAAAGCACTGTTTATGACCTTCTAAATATTGTTTTAAACATAATTAGACTCATTTAAACATGAAATAAGACCCATATAGTCACCTTTACACCCGTTTCATCCAAAAGGGTGTTCTGCTGTAGATTACAGTCCTCACCAGTAGCCTGAAGAATCCTCCAAGCGTCATTGCTATGGTTGTCACCCGGCCACTACAACACGAATAGGCTTGGAAATACTTTATCACATGCTGGGTGATTACTCCTAGTTAGAACTGGGCTTCCATGTGCTGAAACCACAGGCCTAAGTTGTTCTGCAAAAACTTAGTTAACTTAACAGTCGCAGCTACGACCATTAGCCGTGTTAGCATTACCCGTCTTGCGTTGTCATTCCACATCACTCACATAAAGGCTCACCAATGTCATGTGCAGCTGATGATGTCAAAAATGAAGTGCATCATCTCCACTTAGCATTGCCCCGACAGCTGCTGATAGCAGTCTTGTTAGCACTAAGTGGTGCACCAGTACTGGTATGTGTCACGTCTCGTCTTTTGACACTGTCACTCCAAAGTCTTACCAGTGTGGAGATGTGTTATTGATGAGGCAGGAGTCAATGATGAAGTCCATTAAAAAGTTGTACCGCCAGAAGTTAGTTAACTTGATTGCCGCGGTGAAGATAGCGCTAAGAGTAGCAGCTATATTGTCAGCATTGGTCACCTTAAAGGCCTACTGAATTTTTTTTTTTTTAATTTAAACGGGTATAGCAGATCCATTCTATGTGTCATAGTTGATCATTTCGCGATATTGCCATATTTTTGCTGAAAGGATTTAGTAGAGAACAACAACGATAAAGTTCGCAACTTTTGGTCGCTGATAAAAAAAAGCCTTGCCCCTACCGGAAGTAGCGTGACGTCACAAGCTGGAGTGCTGCTCACATTTCCCCATTGTTTACACCAGCAGCGAGAGAGATTTGGACCGAGAAAGCGACGATTACCCCATTAATTTGAGCGAGGATGAAAGATTTGTGGATGGGCAAAGTGAGAGTGAAGGACTACAGTGCAGTGCAGGACGTATCTTTTTTCGCTCTGACCGTAACTTAAGTACAAGGGTTCATTGGATTCCACACTTTCTCCTTTTTCTATTGTGGATCACGGATTTGTATTTTAAACCACCTCGGATACTATATCCTCTTGAAAATGAGAGTCGAGAACGTGAAATGGACATTCACAGTGACTTTTATCTCCACGACAATACATCGGCGAAACACTTTAGCTACGGAGCTAACGTGATAGCATCGGGCTCAAATGCAGATATAAAAAGAAATAAACCCCTGACTGGAAGGATAGACAGAAAATCAACAATACTATTAAACCCTGAACATGTAAATACACGGTTAATGCTTTCCAGCTTGGCGAAGATTAAGAATACTGTTGCTAACGACGCCATTGAAGCTAACTTAGCAACGGGACCTCACAGAGCTATGATAAAAAACATTAGCGCTCCACCTACGCCAGCCAGCCCTCATCTGCTCATCAACACCCGTGCTCACCTGCGATCGACGGAAGGACGAAGGACTTCACCCGATCATCCGTGCGGTCGGCGGCTAGCGTCGGCTAGCGCGTCTGCTATCCAAGTCAATGTCCTCCTGGTTGTGTTGCTACAGCCAGCCGCTAATACACTGATCCCACCTACAACTTTCTTCTTTGCAGTCTTCATTGTTCATTAAACTAATTGCAAAAGATTCACCAACACAGATGTCCAGAATACTGTGGAATTTTGAGATGAAAACAGAGCTTTTTTGTATTGGATTCAAAGGTGTACCAATACTTCCGTTTAACTAGTGACGTCACTCGCATATGTCATCATACAAAGATGTTTTCAACCGGAAGTTTAGCGGGAAATTTAAAATTGCACTTTATAAGTTAACCCGGCCGTATTGGCATGTGTTGTAATGTTAAGATTTCATCATTGATATATAAACTATCAGACTCCGTGGTCGGTAGTAGTGGGTTTCAGTAGGCTTTTAACCTGGAAAGGGAGGTCCCGCTAGGTGAATATATTTTCTGATTGCCACAACATAATAGAAAATAAGAGTAATACCACACTGTAATGCATTTAAGACATAAATAGGACTTAATCTAACACTTAAAGCAGCACTAAGTAACTTTACAACCTTCATCAAATATTTTCTCAACTTTTGGAATGATAAATGGACTTACAATTAGTTGAATGACACTTCTGTCATGGCCTGAGGGGTCTGTATCGCTTTTACTGGCACTTAGCAACTTTGAGGAGGGTGGCAGGGTAACCTGCCACACAAAAAATTACAAATGTGCTGACTTGCTTCACGGCATACGTCACTCCCCCTTACCCAATTCGTTAAAAAGACAGAAGCCGATGCGAACGCCTACATGCCACCCGAAAACTAAAATAAGAAGAAGAACGCCTACGTGCAATTACTGCTATCATGGCCGAAGCTGCAAAACAACCAAAGAAACGAAAAGTTTTGTCTGAGGAGACAAAAAAGTAAAACGGAGCTTACGCGGACACAAAGGACAGTCGGGCTCAACATTGCCCCGGCTTTCACTTGAATAGTGATATTGTTAGCTATCAGAAATTTGCGTGGTAGCAATAAATAGCCACCAGCTTGATAGTTCCCAGTTCCACACTACTTCCTTCGAAAAGACTCTCCCGCCGGTCTTTCTTTGCTTTGGACCTGCATCCTCCCCGATACAGTCTTGGTAATAGCGTCATGTTTGTAGCGCAATCCAAGATCATGTCTTGATAGTGTCTGCTCTTTAACATCGGCATAGCCATTAGAGACGTAATATTTGTGCCAAAATTACAGCGGACATCATGTCAGTATGACGCTATATGCGCTAGTCCTCATGGGAAATGTGGTCTTCTTCTGGCCAAACACGACCGCTTTGGTCTTCTGGCACTGCCAAAGTCAACCAAAAGTGAAAGTTCTTTAGTGGGGCTTTAAATTTGGATACAAATATGTAGAACATGCTATGTTAAAGTGAAGCCACAATATTTGAAGCACGATGTGGCAAGGGACATTTTACTTATTTATTTATTTAAACGAAGGTTGGCAAAAGTATTTACAGATAATCAACATCTACTGTTTAAAAACGTAATTAACTTCCATCCACATCGTTCATTCTTCAAATTTGAAACTGTCCTTTTCATTTTAGCTTTGAATCATGGTGACATATTGTTAATTACATTCCCTTAACTAAATAAGCTCGCATTTTTTGCTAATAATTGAAAACTTGTTACATTGCAGGAAGCTATGTTTGCGCATGCGTGTTGCAAATGCAGTCTGTTTATGCACAAACCCATCGGGCAGCAGTGTTTCCAAACATACAATAATTGTATCTTCTGTGAATCAATAACTCCCCAAATCCTACAATGTACGATAGTTTGACTCCTTCAATACTTGGCAGTTAGCAAACACAAACCTGATACATCCTGTTTACAGCCAGGTGAGGGCACTTTTCTGACAGTGGCAGTTTTTTTCCAACAGTTTATTAGAAGGTACAACTACATTACAAGCTGCTCTATACACAGTCTGTGATAATGCTCTAGTATAAGCTACATCAAATAGAGTATATTTATATTGTGGAATAGTTTTCCTCAAAATGCGAAAATTTCAAGGTTCTGGTAAAATAACTTGTCATTTTCCATCTGGCAAAACTGACAAATGCTGTTCTTTTTTTTCCTGTTTTGCCCCAAGTTTCCTCATGAGGGACTCAAACAAGTAATGATTGTGCAGAATTCTCTGGAAGTGTAAAAAAAGTGTTTGTCATCTAACATGAATCAATTTAAGTGGACCCCGACTTAAACAAGTTGAAAAACTTATTCGGGTGTTACCATTTAGTGGTCAATTGTACAGAATATGTACTTTACTGTGCAACCTACTAATAAAAGTCTCAACCAAGTCTCAACAACAATTAACAATGATTCCATGCTAACCCGTTTGAGGCTTAAACCCCCAAAAATAGTAAATTATCGAAAAGAAAACCCAATTGTTTCTCTTTTAGTATAATTACTTCCCCAAGTCCTCTCATAAGTGAACAATGAAGACTCTTGTCCAATCATTTATGTTAAAAGTGCCAATGGTGTGTGGTTCTGTGCAGAAAGTGTAAACAAACGGTTGGCTTGGGACTAAAAATGACTGCCGATATGAAAATAGCAAAAAAAAAAATGTGTCATCTAACAACAGTTTCTTCTTGCTTTTTAGTAAAAAAAAAAAAAAGTTGTACCACAACATTTTGCAGTGTTTGAGGTAAACTTTTTTGGTTTTTGGCCGAAATCCCTCGTCAAAAATGGTAACTTACCCCAAAAAACGCAAAATGTTGCTCTTTTATGACAATTGCTTCCCATAATAAGACACTTGTCCAACTTTTCACATCATAAGTGCCAATGGTGAGTGCATGGTTTCGTGCAGAATTTTCAAGAAGTGTAAACAAACGGACTGCTTGGGGCAAAAAATGGCCGCCGACATAGAAAGAAAGCAAAAAAAGTGAGATTTTTTTTTGCGCTTCAACTACTTTTTGGGACTTGCTGGACCAAACATTTGAGGCCTTGTTAAGCAAACTTTTTCTTGACGGACTTGGAAGAAAGTGTGTGTTTTTGCATGAGGTGTCTATCAGATGTTGCATATTTACTCTCATGCCTACTTCCTAGCTACTCTGAGGGAACTTTGTTAAATGCTTCTCCTCAAAGAAATGTGAACTTTTCTCGTTCTTTGTTTTTATAATAGTTTGGAAAAAAACAACCATGTAATCTGTGACAAAGTGTTTCTTGTTTTCTACCGTGTGATGTTGTGTACAATTGTGCTTTATTTTACTAGGCTTTTTTTAGACAGCCGCTAGGGATGGGCATTATAATAATTCTTTGTTAACAATCATCATTTTCAAGCCACAGTAGGAGTGCACTACTCAGCTGCAGCCAGTAGAGGTGCTGTTGTTTGAGTCTCAGCTGGATGCCAGTCCAAAATAAACTGAAGTATCAATCAATCAATCAATGTTTATTTATATAGCCCTAAATCACAAGTGTCTCAAAGGGCTGTACAAGCCACAACGACATCCTCGGTACAGAGCCCACATACGGGCAAGGAAAACTCACCCCAGTGGGACGTCAATGTGAATGACTATGAGAAACCTTGGAGAGGACCGCATATGTGGGTAACCCCCCCCCCCTCTAAGTAGATACCATAAATGCTCTAATTATAGCCAGGGTAAACCGCAAAGAGGACGCTCTGGTAATTGGCTAATTGGAGAAAAGAATGTACTTTTTTTACTTGAATAATGATTTGAAGTGCATGAGAAAGTGCAAAGCAAACAGCAGCTCTCTTGGACCACATGGTCATTCAACAAGTACACAGCAGCAACACAACCAATGTTGTAACAGCGCGAAAGAGCAAACAGCCGAGTCAGCGTTAATACTGTTGACAAGTGTAACATGCATAACTTTCACGCAGACACTTGAGTAGCAACATTTGACATGCATGCCGAGCTAAATGAAGCTGCCGGATGCTGACCGCTTGTAGAAAAATAGCTACATCTGGAGGTTGCCTACAGCCACAGATGTCAATTCCAATGTTTTTTGGCCAACGCTAATTGTAGACTAGTTAGAGTTGTGTTCTTTTGTACACCACGCTAGGGGTGTCTTAATTCAATATTGGTATGGGTCCGATATTTGCAAAAACATATCAGAATATGGGCTTTCATGTCAAAAATCTGATACAAGCAGTCCTGCAGCGTGTTTACTTGTGCAATGCTGGACAGCCAGTTAACATCTAAATGTCCTCCAATAAACACACAAGGTTGGTCTTTTCTTGTAAGTCATTATCAAAATGTAAACATGGTAGGCTATAGGCTACTAGGAGCTAACAGCTACACAACAGCTAAGCACGCAAGCTAGACATGAATAAAAACTGCCCATCATTGAACAATATTGCAGTCTAAAACAGGACATTTTTCAATTTAAACAAATATCAAATCATTGTAGTTGCATATTGCTTAAACATATAAAATCTTCAAGGCAGAAGCCGATTAGACAGTATCCAGTAACAAACATGTCTGCATCATTCAACTTACTGCATCATGAGCTTAACTTTGTGAATTATTGTGACCACTAGGTGTTGCCAAAACAATTACCACTTCACTTCAACTTGAAGACAGCGTAAGTCTGTCATAAGGTTAGTGTTTTTCATACCTACTATTGTTCTGTTCGGCTAATTTGATTTGATCCAACCATTTCTAACATGCTCCATTACAAAATGATAAACGTAGGTTTGATTTGTGCTGACATCGTATCAGATTAATATCAGTATCAGCCTCTACTCTAGTCTCCAATATTGGTATCGGAAGTGAAAAAGTTTGAGACACCTCTCGACCACACATTTGAATACAGCAGCCTCTTGAGCTGGAGCTTTTACGGTAGCTACATTGTCATATACAACACTGGCACGGAAACAGGAGTTCAGAACATTCTGAGAGATTCTGGCATCTCATTAAAAGTAATAAAATCATGGACTGATATTTTTTACCACAAGGGAATGTGGTCAAATGCCCATCTCTAACAACGAGCATCCCTGTAGAAAACAAAGAAGCTGCAAACTGAAAGTGAAAGCAAAAGAACATAGTTGTATGGGATGTGGACTAGTCGTGCTAATAAATGCAAATAGTTCCATGTAGTAGTAAAGAGCAGCAGTTATTGACAGTGTTCACAGGACAAATTAGACTTTGAAAGAGTCAATAGAGATTGTTGTCTGTGAACTTGTGGACACACAAAGAAAAAATATCTGAAGCCACATTGTGTTTTATGTCAATAAACTTTCAGTCAAGGCTTTGTACGCTTCTCAAATCTCAAAGCACCACCATTTTGTTCAAAGTATAGCATACACTGTTGCACTGAAAACAAAATGTATCTTCATGGCAGCCATTTTGGACAACACAAAGGTTTTTCTACACCTCTACAGCTTTTATTCTTCCAGGGTTTTGCATTTCAAATGGAGCTCTTAGTAACTCATATCTGTCCCTCCAGGTCAAGTCAAGTCAAGTCAACTTTATTTATATAGCACATTTTCAACAACTGTTTAGGTTGCACCAAAGTGCTTTACAGGTTAAAAAAGCATGGAGCAAACAAAAAACAAACAAAAAAAAAAACCAACAACAAAAAAAACAACAACTAAGCAAAACAAAAAGCAAACAAACAAAGAACATAAACAATGAGTGTGCTAAACAAGACAATGCAAATGCAATACGGTAAAAGGGGTCGAATAAAAAGTTAAAAAAAATTTGCAGAAAAAAAAAAATTAAAAAAAAAAAATTAAAAAAAAAAAAATTATAATAATAAAAGTGCTACAAATTGAAAAATACAACTAAAGCGAAGGGGTGGGAGGGGGGGGGGACTAGAAATGGTGGCCTAGTGGGCGGACTCAGCTCGGGTCAAAGGCCAGCGAGAAGAGGTAGGTTTTAAGGAGGGTTTTGAAGACCCCCAGGCTCCGGGCTGACCTAATGTGGAGGGGAAGGCTGTTCCAGAGCTTAGGGGCGGCAACGGAAAAGGCTCTGTCCCCTCTGGTCTTTAGCCTGGATCTGGGGACCGCCAAAAGCATTTGGTCAGCTGACCTCAAGGCTCTAGACGAGGTATGGTGATGCAGCAGCTCGGTCCGCTGAATTTAATTTTTTTATCGTTGCCGCCTAAAATGCCTGAAATCCCAGCAGATTGTTTTTGCAAAATCTGTGGCTTATTTTTTTTCCATAAGATTAAATCAACTCTGGATTTTATGGATTTGTTATCAACATTTTAAATGTGACCTTAACCTCAAAAAGCACAGGATTTCAACAAAAAATGGAAAACAAATACTGTATTGATGTTTACTCATTTCATACCACGCAGACTTAAAAGTAGACACTAGATGGCAGTAAAAGCACATTCTCAGTTCATGTGTTTGTTTCACGCTTGAAGAGTGTTGGTCCAACTTAAAACATTAATTTATATTCCAACACAGTTACTCCCTCACATTAGGAGCATTTGTGAACTGTTGAGAGCAATTTAAAGTGCTAATTAATGTTAGTAAACAAGAAACGATGAGAGATTATCATCACACTTCAACAGCTCTAACATGTTAAGTGCTGCCTCTTTGCTCGGTCAGCATTGCAAATGAAAACATGTTAATGGTTTTACCTTGGATTATTAAAGGGTAAATACGTATATTAATACATGTAAACTAGGAAGTAAATGTTGATGTACTACATTACCCAGACCAGAAGGTTTAGCGCTGTAGACAGGAACATTAAGTAGGTCTGAGCTATGCGGGAGAACGACAGTTGTGTCGTTTGATCGTTGATATATTGTTACATGTTATTGTCCCTGCTTTGTCTACACAAGAAACAAACATACATTTTAATTAGACGGTTGACGTGTGAGTGTATGCAGGGAATTTGCCGGCACTGGACAAAGTTGCGAGGCCACAAACAATTCATTGAGATCGGCTAAATGTGCGTACATTTTGACAGTCACTTTAAACCAGTGTTTCTTAACCATTATTGGGCTGGCAAAAAAAATCAGTTCCTCAGTTGTAACACACTTTTCCACCAGTATGACAATAGCAATCAAACATTGGAAGTCGAGAGCTAAAGTCATAGAGAAGTTTAAGTGCAAAATATATGACTAAGGTGGTGTATCTGTATTTTCATTTGCACTTTAATTGTATTCACAGTTAATTCAAGAAGAATATATATGTTATGTATTATTTTAGTTAAAATGTATACTGTATATGTATATGTATATATATATATATATCACCAGCTCAGTGGCCTTGTGGTTAGAGTGTCCGCCCTGGGACTGGGAGGTTGTGAGTTCAAACCCTGGCCGAGTCATACCAAAGACCCATTGCCTCCCTGCTTGGCACTCAGCATCAAGGGTTGGAATTGGGGGTAAATCACCAAAAATTATTCCTGACCGTGACGCATGCAGTTGCTCACTGCTCCCCTCACCTCCCAGGGGGTGGAACAAGGGGATTGGTCAAATGCAGAGGACACATTTCACCACACCTAATGTGTGTGTGACAGTGGTTGGGACTTTTAACTTTAACTTTATTTTAGCCCTGGGTAATTGTATGTAACTTTTTTTTTCATCAGTATTTATGAATCCCTTCTTGATTAGTATTAATTTTTGTAATCAGCCTGATCTAATAATCTTTGTGATGAATACATGCTTTCATATCATTTGACAAGGTTTATTTTATTAAATTATAATTAGGTTAGATATAATTATTGAATATGATTAAAATCAATAGTAAGATGACAAATTCTCTGTTAATATTTGAGTGGGACCCGGGCACCCCTGTAGTAGAAAAATTGGGCCCCCGATGTCAAAATGGTTGAGAACCCCTGCTTTAAACAAGTTGACGCTCGTAGGTATGCTGAGTAGTTTACTTCACTCTGCCCTCTGGCGGCCATCAGGAGTAGTGCGTGCGTTTACTTTGTGGTTTACGTCTGACGTCACAGCCCGGAATTGCGACGCTTTTGTTTTGTTTTGGTTTTGACTTTTTAGTTGGACTGTGAGGGCGACATGCGGCCGGGTGGGACCGGGACAAGCACCAGAAACCGAAGCCGAACACGGAATAAACGGGGAGGAAACTGACCGGTGATGGACGATGACGCTCCGATTCATCACAAAAAGCCGACTTTCACCGACGACAAGATGAAAGCGTCCAGCGAGCCGCCGGCCGGAAGTAGTAAAGTTGAATTGTCGCTGCGGAATTTGGACAGACGCCGTGCGAGCAAGGTGAACTTATCTCGGGCCGAGGAGGAAGAAGAAGAAGAGAAAGAAGACGAGGATGCGGAGGACAACAACAACAACAATTGCAACGGCGCGGCCAGGGGGGCGGGCATCGTGGAGCTCATTAGGGGGAGTCTGCTGGCATGGACGTCTCCTCTTGACCGCACCGGCACAGACGGTCGGATGCCGGGCGGCTCCGAGGGAGTCCTCGGTGACGCAACTGCCGCTTGCGACGCCTCAAGCCGCTACGAAGGCGAGCAGGAGCCGCACGGGAAACAGGGACACGCCGGAGTTCAAAACGAGCCTTCTTCTGCTGCTGTAACCTCTTCAAGCACTCGAGGGTTTGATCTAGTTTCACTTTTAGATCGAAGTGGGAATAATATCAGCCTGGGTGACTCTTCCAGCGTCACGGAGCACGTCTATTGCGCCGTCTACTGCATAGCTAACGACAGCGACGTTGCTGGTTTCGAACACCCAGACGACACGATAATTACAGCCGAACAAGACGCTGACAGTTCTGGGAACGAACTGGTTCTGCACACCACTGAGGACCTGGTGGACCCCTTGCGTGGAGCCGTCCGGCGGCTGTCAACACTGCAGACGGGTGCCCACGCAGCCCAAGCACAGCCGTGCCGGGTGTGCCTGGAGGAGAAAACAATCGCACCCTTGCCCTGCTGCAGGAAGCCGGTGTGTGATGACTGCTTGACCGTGTACGTCCGCTCCCAGGTGGGTAACAGGAGGAAGAAGGCGTGCAACGTGGGGGGTGTCACTCACTGTACAATGCCAAGGTCCACGTTCACCTTTAAATAAGTCACCTTTGGTATAACTAGTGAAGTGAACTATATTTATATAGCGCTTTTCTCTAGTGACTCAAAGCGCTCTTACATAGTGAAACCCAATATCTAAGTTACATTTTTAAACCAGTGTGGGTGGCACTGGGTAGTGTCTTGCCCAAGGACACAACAGCAGTGACTACGATGGCGGAAGCGGGGATCGAACCTGGAACCCTCAAGTTGCTGGCACGGCCGCTATGCCGTATTTTAAATTTTCCTGAGGGAACTCTCCCGAAGGAATCAATAAAGTACTATCTATCTATGCCGCCCCACATATATATATCCTCTGTGCTAAATTTAGCCTGTACGAGCACCACCGCCTCAAGTAAGCAAAAATCCTCATAGTAGAGAACGTTACATATAGAAGGGTACTACATACAGGACTGTCTCAGAAAATTAGAATATTGTGATAAAGTCCTTTATTTTCTGTAATGCAACTAAAAACATGAAAATGTCATACATTCTGGATTCATTGCACATCAACTGAAATATTGCAAGCCTTTTATTATTTTCATATTGCTGATTATGGCATACAGCTTAAGAAAACTCAAAAATCCCATCTCAAAAAATTAGAATATTTCCTCAGACCAAGTAAAAAATAAAGATTTATAACAGCAAAACAAAATCAAACATTTGAAAATGTTAATTAATGCACTCAGTACTTGGTTGGGAGTCCCTTTGCACGGATTACTGCACCAATGCGGCGTGGCATGGAGGCAATCAGCCTGTGGCATTGCTGAGGTGTTATGGATGCTTCAATAGCGGCCTTTAGCTCATTTGCATTATTGGGTCTGGTGTCTTTCAGCTTCTTCTTCACAATACCCCACAAATTATCTATGGGGTTCAGGTCAGGGGAGTTGGCAGGCCAATCGAGGACAGTAATGCCATGGTCTGTACACCAGTTACTGGTGGTTTTGGCACTGCTGGATCATGCTGGAAAATCAAATCATCATCTCAATAGACCTTTTCAACAAATGGAAGCATGTAGCCGTATTCCCATGGTCAAGCCACTCCTGAACTAAAGACAACGGAAGAAGCGTCTGACTTGGGCTATGGAAAAGACGCACTGAACAGTTGCAGAGAGGTCCAGAGTCCTATTTTCAGACGAAAGCAAGTTTTGTACTTCATTTGGAAGTCAAGGCGCTAGAGTCTGGAAGAAGGCTGGAGAGGAGCAAAATCCAAGTTGCTTGAAATCCAGTGTGAAGTTCCCACAGTCAGCAATGGTTTGGGGAGCCATGTCAGCTGCTGGTGTTGGTCCACTGTGTTTCATCAAGTCCAGAGTCAATGCAGCTGTGTACCAAGATATTTTAGAGCACTACGTGCTTCCATCTGTTGAAAAGCTGTATGGAGATGATGATTTCATTTTCCAGCATGATCCACTGTGCCAAAACCACCAGTAACTGGTGTACTGACCATGGCATTGTTGTCCTTGATTGACCTGCCAACTCCCCTGACCTGAACCCCATAGAGAATTTGTGGGGTATTGTGAAGAAGAAGCTGAAAGACATCAGACCCAATAATGCAAATGAGCTAACGGCCGCTATTGAAGCATCCTGGGCACCCATAACACTTCAGCAATGCCACACGCTGATTGCCTCCATGCCACGTCGCATTGATGCAGTAATCCGCGCAAGAGGATTCCCAACCAAGTACTGAGTGCATTAATTGACATTTTCAAATGTTTGATTTTGTTTTGCTGTTATAAATCTTTTTTTTTTTACTTGGTCTGAGGAAATATTCTAATTTTTTGAGATGGGATTTTTGAGTTTTCTTAAGCTGGATGCCATAATCAGCAATATTAAAATAATAAAAGGCTTGCAATATTTCAGTTGATGTGTAATGAATCCAGAATGTATGACATTTCCATGTTTTTAGTTTCATTACAGAAAATAAAGGACTTTATCTATATTTATGTACATCAGAGAATTGATTTCAAAATCCTCCTGCTCACATATAAATCACTACATGGTCTAGGGTCGAAGTATATCCCTGATATGCTCCCACTATATAAGCCCTCTAGATCACTGAGATCTTCTGAGATTAATCTGTTAGCGGTTCCCAGAGTAAACTCAAATCAAGGGAGCGCATCATTCAGTCACTATGCAACAAATAGCTGGAATAAACTTCCTGAAGATGTCAGACTCTCCCCAACTCTGACTACTTTTAAAACGAGACTGAAAACTTTTATGTTCACATTAGCTTTCAGCTAAATCTTTTAATCTTTTGACTTTTATTGTCCGCACTGATTTTATTTTTATTGTCTGCATTTTAATTTAGCTTTTATTTTCCTTCATTTCACTTTGTTGTCTGTGAAGCGCTTTGAGTCTGCCTTGTGTATGAAAAGCGCTATACAAATAAAGTTGCCTTGCCTTGCCTTGCCTTTATCACAATATTCAAATTTTCTGAGACAGTCCTGTATGTGTACCCTTTTCTTTCACCATTTCTGCCCGCTATTTTGCCGCTTGTGGCTAAACGGTAAATATATATATATATATATATATATATATATATATATATATATATATATATATATATATATATATATATATATATATATATATATATATATATATAAAAGCTTATACAAATAATAACAGAAGAAATTTAACAAATTAAAGAGAGTCTGTTTTTGTCAGACAATCTTTGAAACTCAGTAAAACTAAAATAATTATTCGGCATCAGCAGAAGAGAAAGTCAAACACAAATACAAATACAGTAGACATTGAAAGGATGAAATAAATCAACATTTTCAGGTGTAATAAATGATTAAATGAATTGGAAATCTTAAACAAAAAATATACAACATTACAAATAATTAAATAATGAATAAGGCAAAATATATTCTTTACTGCTGGCAAGTGTTACCATATTTGAGCTATTGTGTAGAAATTTGGGGAAATAATTACCTAAAGTACAATTCATTTACTAACCACGTTACAAACAAAGTCAGTCAGAATAATACATAATGTTGGATATAGAGATCATACAAACCATTTATTTGTGAATCAAAAATATTGAAGTTAAATGATTTGGTGCATTTGCAAACAGCTAAAATTATGTACAAAGCAAACTATAACCTGACACCCAAGAATGTACAACAATTGTTCTAAACTTTTCAACAAAGGAGGAGAAATATAACCTTAGTGAAAAAAAACATTTTGTATGCACGTACAAAACTTAAAACCTTTAGTATATCAGTACGTGGAATAAAAGTATGGAATGGATTACGCAAAACAGTCAAACAATGTACTGGACATAATCCAATTTAAGAAACAAAGTACAAGGAAAAAGAATCCTGATTAACATCTTGAATCTGATTGAAAATTTTGAATCTTATTGATCTCATTATGTGAATCATAACATTTAAAAGTATTTATTTAAGAGAATGGTTATATTTATTATTCATTCATTTAAGTTGTGTTACAAAATGACAACAGGAAGTGAACACGTGTTAGAACTTGCTTTGAAATGGAAAAGGGTTAGGATTGAATAAGATCTGCTTCTTCATACTCCCTTTCGGACATGTAAGGAGAAAATGAAAATATGTGATGTATCATGTTGTAAATGTATGCATGTTCGAAAAACACTTAAACCATAACCATAAAAAAAAAAGAAAAACATGTGTGCTTGTCCCTCATATGGATTGTGAATGATAGGCAAATTTTTAAAAAATTGCAGTTCCTCTTTAAAGACAAATATTTGTGTTTATATATTCTAATTAGTATAAACATTTCAGCCTTTGTTTTATCCCCGTTTTGCTCTATTTTAGATTTTTGCTGTTTTCTTTTCTTTTTTTCATTCCAGCTAATGCCCCCCAGGCTACACTTTGCCTTCCTAGTGAAAAAAGTAAAGCAGTGGAGTTTAAAGTGTTGCCAAACGGCAGTGGAGTGTCTCTAAGCTGTGTTTTCTTAGCACTTATAGAAGTGATAAAGATTGGCTTCCACGCTTCTGAAAGTTTTCTGCACGCTGTGCTAATGTACACCCCTGGGCTTGTGGTGGCAGACCTCCACTCTTACTTGTGAAGTGAATACTTTTGTGATCAGTAAATTAATGCATGAGGTAAGATACACCTCTCTATCACTTTCAGCGTGGGCCTCTACTCGCTAAATTTAGCAACCAAGTGGCTAAAGTGCATCACAGATAATTTCTGCTACGTCTTATTCTCCGGCAAAACAGACTGGTATGAGGTGTGTTGTGCTACACCTACTGCTATGCTGTAAACACCAAATTTGCATTTGA
Source organism: Entelurus aequoreus (assembly GCF_033978785.1). Classification (NCBI taxonomy): domain Eukaryota; kingdom Metazoa; phylum Chordata; class Actinopteri; order Syngnathiformes; family Syngnathidae; genus Entelurus; species Entelurus aequoreus. Next base: position 48,612,167 of record NC_084734.1, on the reverse strand, counting down.
TTTGTGACAGGTTTACACATACTAGTAACTACGGGTATTTTTTTTTTCAGAGAGCAGGTGTTTTTTTTCCGCTGACGCAGTGCTCACGGGCCGAGAATTGACACAACTCGCTGAGAAAAAAGTGTTGCATAGTATTCTGTACTGACGATACTGAAAAAGCAGGTATCCATGTTCGTTTGCGTGTTGGTATTGAAGTATCCATACTTTTGACAACTCTATTTAATAATCGTGTGTGCTGTAAGTGTTGCGTTGAAATATTCTGTGCTGTGGCGTGTAATCATGGAGCAGCACGTTAAGAATAATCACACATGACATCCGCTCTTGATTAGAAGCACAGAAAAAAACAACTGTTATGTTGTTCTCTGTCAGATTCTTTTGTAGCATGATAGCAGATATTTCCAGCACTCTTAACTGCCTTGCTTGTGGGCAAAGAAGACCCTTTGTTTCCGAGCCGGATGTCAAACCTTAATGGTCTTTTTAGGAAAAACAAATATACCTGGTACTTGAACACGGCATGAGTGGCAACACACATGTAGAAAACATAAACCTGTCCGACTAGTTCGGTGGCCAATTCTACCCACATGTAGCAGCTGTCATATCTGTCTACATGAGAGTTAAACAATGTGTTTGTGTTTTGGAGACAAGTGTTTCACTGTAGAATAATGGACGCACTTCACTCAGCGGTTTTTACCTCATAATAGCAGTCTTGTTTTTGTCTTACTTAGCAACATCAGAGGCAAAACATTCAGTTAGTGCAGGGGTCGGCAACCCAAAACGTTGAACAAGCCATATTGGACCAAAAACACACCAAAAAAATCTGTCTGGCGTCGCAACAAATTAAAAGCCTTATATAAGTGTTATAATGAAGGCAACACATGATGTAAGTGTCTATATTAGCTATATTAGCCTACTATCAAAGGCTGACGCAAATCTTCGTTGACAGAAATGTTCTATTATTTATTCTACACATTTTTGCAACATTGGAAATCATTAGTAAAATGGAGGCTTCTCACAGGATGAGATAACTTCTGGAAATTACTGGCTCAGAATGGCCAAAGGTATAGATGTGTGTGTCCAAGTTTAACGAATCGGCAGGCTGTCTTCTTCTAGTGGATTTATTACAATCTTTGCAAGCTGGTTAACGTTTGCTGTGGTCTGGAACAGCATGGTATACAAACAACTATCAGAAATGCAGCCAATATTACATACAGATAATGTGTCATGAGACATGCAAATATAAATTAAATACAAAGAGGACATAAAGAAAGGCAATTAAATGAGCTCAAATATACCTACAAACAAGGCATATTGATGCAATATGTACATACAGCTAGCCTAAATAGCGTGTTAGCATCAATTAGCTTGCAGTTGTGGATTGACCAAATATGCCTGATAAGCACTCCAGCAAATCAATAAAATCAATAAAGCTCACCTTTGTGCATTCACGCACAGCATAAAATGTTTGGTGGACAAAACGAGACAAAGAAGAAGTGGCATAAAACACGTCTTTCTGTGGCAGCATCTGGGTAAGTTGTACAAACTATGATTAGTTCAAGCATCGCTGAAATTAGTAGGACAAAACGGGGCTTGCCAAATACTCTCATCAGTGAAGCATGTATAACATAAACAGTGGGATTTCTAACAATTAGGAAGGTTTTCTGTCAAGTTTGTTCTCCTACAGAAAATATATTCAAACAAAACATATGTTTTTTTCTTCATCTTTTTCCATTTTCACACTTCTCTGAAAGAGGTCCAGGGAGCCACTAGGGCGGCGCTAAAGAGCCGTGGGTTGCTGACCCCCGAGTTAGTGTTAGTGTGATGCAGTACTGTTCTACAACCACTATACTATTAAAAAAGTCAAGTACAAGCTCTCTGATTGGCTATTCTGACTTTATGATCAATTAGCTTTAAAGACAGGATTTTGGATACAGCTCCTCCACTGAACCCCACTCAATGGTGCATGTGTTTGTAGCGAGCGTTCTTTAGACAGACGCAAGCTTTAACGACTCATATTTGTTATGGACTAATGAATGTGCCTCCAGACTTCCCCAGCCTTCCATTTATGGAGCATTTAATGGCATTATGGAGTGAATTATTAACCATTTCCCGTCAGGAAAGCTTCCAGTGTGTAATTGGGTCAATGCTTGTTGTCAGAATTCCAGTTTGTAGTGGCCACTCTTGTCGTGTCATTTAGGTGCAAGAGGCCAAGACTTCCATCCGCTGCCCTATCTCGGAGTGCAGCGGCCTGCTGGAGGACGCCCTGGTGGTGTCCCTCCTGGACAAAGAGGACGTGCTCAGGTATCGCTACTTCAAGGAGCTAAGTCAGCTGGATTCCAGCACCAAGCCCTGCCCGCGCTGCAAACACTTTACCTCACTCACGGTGCCCAGCCCCATCCGCTCTGAGCACAAGTACAAGGTGAGACCCAGCTTGTTGTCGGCCAGGCTAAAACGTGACGCTCTGTGGTTCTTCGTAGATCAAGTGCAGCAACTGCCAGTTTGTGTGGTGCTTCAGGTGTCACGCGCCCTGGCACCACAGAGTCAAATGTCGCGACTACCGCAAAGGCGACACGCTGCTGAAAAAATGGGCGAGCGCCATCGAGCGCGGCCAAAGAAACGCCCAGAAGTGTCCTAAGTGCAAGGTAAGAACTCAACCGGGTCTCGTCTTTGAGGTCTTTGATATGTCCTCCGATCAGAGGGCCGATTTTTCTTAAAATTTTTTCCCATTCCGAATTTTCTGTTTAATACAGAGCTCTGCAAGGGGAAGTTATCAGCTATATTGGATGCAGTAAATAATATTAGGAAAATATAAAAAATAAAAACGTTTGTAAAAGTATTATTTTTGTCAAAATAACCCAATATAATATATCTAGTATAGTATATAGTAAAACAACAGATAATCATTAAAAAAAGATTGAATGTTGTATTGTTAAGTTAACTTCTTTATACACTTGAAATAGTTAATAAATCATGTATAATAGCAACAGTTTGATTATGGAGCTTATTTAAAACAATTACAAAATGTATGCTGTTTATGTAATTTTCCCCTTTTATATTAGCTGAGATCCTGTCAGTCAAGCACAGCTAAAAAAACGAAGCAATCATGCTTCTACTTCAGCTGATGTAGTTTAAAGCACTGGTGCGCCAATGCAACTTTTTTCTTTCAATACGAAACCAATATTGGAACCTTGAATATAAACCAATAACGATATTGATCCGATACGATGTCAGCGGGGATCATTATTTTGCAGTGTGGAATGTTGGAAAAGATTTATTAAGTAAATTTCACTTGATCAAACTTTTTCTGTGATTTACTGTTTTGTAGGCATTAAAAACCATAACATATTTATTATTAACCATCTGGAGGGGACTTACGGTTTCTTTAAATTAAAGTGCTGTGGTAATTGTTTATAAAAAAATTTGGCGACACCAAGTGATCAAAATAATTCATCAAGTTAAATTAATGACACAGTTAGTTGAACGATGCGGACACGTTTGTTACTGAAGACTTTCTAACTCATTTCTGCCTCAGAGACTTTGTGTGTGTAAGTAATATGCAACTACAGTTATTTGATAATTGTTTATATTGACAAATGTGCTGTTTTAGACCGCAATGTTGTTCAGTGAAGGACATGTATTACATCACTAACTTGTGTGCTATTGTGTGCCTATCTGTTGTGTAGCTGCCAGCTCCTAGTAGCCTATAGCCTACAATGTTTACCTTTTTGTAAATGACTTGACTAAAATACGAGAAAAGACCAACCTTGTGTGCTTATTGGAGGACATTTAGATTGGCTGTCCAGCTTTGCGCAACTAAACACGCTGCAGGACTGCTTGTATCGGACATTTTACATGCAAACATCCTTGATTTTTGCTGATATTAAATCAATATTGATATAAAATCGGGACAGTCTTAATTTAAAGTAAAAAAACAGACAGGATGATGACTGACTTTTACTATTCCTTATCCTACGTAAGTACTTGATGCTCCTCCACTTATGTACGTAAAAAAAAGCACTGGTGATGTAGACAAAGATGATGGATGCTGTCTTCATAGGCCTACAGTTATGTCTGCACCGCACCACTAAAGAGAGAAAGAAATGACGCTAAATGTTTCCTAGCCGTGTCCTTAAGTGAACTTTAACTCCAGTGAGGAAGAGGGAGGGCCGACTTGTTGTCAAGTCCAGTAAATTGATGTCAGTTTGAGCACTTAACTGAGCATAATGCACACTGAATAGCTGGACATGATAGCTTTACTGTAGCTAAGTAGCAGAGAGACATTGAAGTATACTGATGCCTGCATTTTCATTAAAGTGTCTATGTGCATGTGTGTGTACGTGCGCACAGGTCCACATCCAACGCACGGAGGGATGTGATCACATGATATGTGGGCAGTGCTACACTAATTTCTGCTACCGCTGCGGCGAGCGATTCCATCGACTCAAGTAAAGAACATCCCTTTGTTGTTGTTTTTTAAATTTGATTTATTTTCCGTTGGTCTGACCTGAGATTTGCTGTCAAGGTTTTTCGGGGATCACTCCTCCAACCTCAGCGTGTTCGGCTGCAAATATGGATATCTGCCCAATAAGCCACATCTACGGCGGCTAATAAGAGGATCCATCTGCGGTCAGTGTGTGTGTGCGTGCTGTGCTGTGCTGTGCTGTGCTGTGCTGTGCTGTGCTGTGCTGTGCTGTGCTGTGCTGTGTTGTGCTTCCTATTTCCCAAGTTGCTGTGTTGTGCTGTGTTGTGCTTCCTATTTCCCAAGTCAAGTGCCCCCTTTTGACCAACATGTTCAGTACAAATATGTCTCTAAATTTAGTGTTCAAAGCTTCAGCTTTCAAGCGTACTTTCCTACAGTTCCTTTCATCGCTTGTTTTACATCTTTTTTAGCTTTCTGCGATGCAACAAAATTAAGGAAATGCATTGTAGCATACACTTTACTTGTTATCAAAGTTAATTTAGTTTTATTGTTAGTAGGGCTGTCAAACGATGAAAATATATCATTGCAATCACATTTTGTCTGTATTTAACTCGTGAAATTGACATCAAGTTTTGTATCTGTAATAAGTGTACCTTAAAGGGGAACTGCCCTTTTTAGGAATTTTGCCTATTGTTCACAATCATTATGAGAGGCAAGAACACACGTCTTTTTTTCAGGATTTTAAAGGTGATTAAAAAAAACTCTTGAAAGACTATAATGGTAGTCACCGTTGTATCCTTCAAAGCCCTCTAAAAAACTTCAAACCCTTCCAACGTTTTATGTACACACTGCAAGTCTATATATAACGTTGTAACAGACATGTTCATAACAATGTATAATATGTTCAATATTTACCGTATCTTGATCATTTTTAATCATTTCCGGGACTGATTTTTTCCGCGCATTGATTTCTGTTTCTAGAGCAGTGCACTCTGACTTCTGGCAACAAATGTGTGTTCCTACTTCCAAAATCAAACACCTTTTTTGTGTTCTAATCATGTCAGACAACGAAGACAACTATTTTTGGACAAATGAGTATTCACAACCTTATACTTTTTTAAGCTGAATATACTGCTGCTTATAGAAGCCAGCACGAAAAAGAGGGTGAGACGTTGGAGCAGACGGAAGCGGCGGGAGAGTGAGGTGAAATCGATTTTGATGCTAAAAATGTGGAACTTGGAGCCAAGCTATTTCGACATAAATGGATTGCTTACCCAGACCTGGCTGCAGAAAAATATTTAAGGGGGTGCATAAAATTTTTTCGAGGTGGCCCCTGCCAAAAATTGACTCCCGCCGCGGTAGCACGCACATTAGTTAAAGCTTTAATGCCGGCCTTTGTCTGTCCACAAAAGATTACTACATGTAGGACAAACTTTTTATATTAGTGGTTACCATAAGGATATGTTTGTAAAATTATTTAAACCTTTATTAAGTCCAAAAAATTTAAAAGTTGGCCATATTTATTGTATTAATTATAAAGGACCGTTTAGATCCAGTGTTGATGTGCTAAAACCTCTTTCTTGTTTAAAAGCTACATACAATATTAACTTACTTGTTCAAGCACATAATTAAAGGCCTACTGAAATGATTTTTTTTATTCAAACGGGGATAGCAGATCCATTCTATGTGTCATACATGATCATTTCGCGATATTGCCATATTTTTGCTGAAAGGATTTAGTAGAGAACATCGACGATAAAGTTCGCAACTTTTGGTCGCTGATTAAAAAAAGCCTTGCCTGTACCGGAAGTAGCGTGACGTCGCAGGTTGAAGGGCTCCTCACATTTCCCCATTGTTTTCAATGCAGCGAGAGCGATTCAGACCGAGAAAGCGACGATTACCCCATTAATTTGAGCGAGGATGAAAGATTTGTGGATGAGGATCGTGAGAGTGAAGGACTAGAGTGCAGTGCAGGACGTATCTTTTTTCGCTCTGACCGTAACTTAGGTAAAAGGGCTCATTGGATTCCACATTTTCTCCTTTTTCTATTGTGGATCACGGATTTGTATTTTAAACCACCTCGGATACTGTATCCTCTTGAAAATGAGAGTCGAGAACGCGAAATGGACATTCACAGTGACTTTTATCTCCACGACAATACATCGGTGAAGCACTTTAGCTACGGAGCTAACGTGATAGCATCGTGCTTAAATGCAGATAGAAACAAAAGAAATAAGCCCCTGACTGGAAGGATAGACAGAAGATCAACAATACTACTATCAGGAGACACCGAACCAAACACTGGACCTGTAACCACACGGTTAATGCTGTGCCGCCTGTCGAAGCCTAGCAATGCTGTTGCTAACGACGCCATTGAAACTAACTTAGCTACGGGACCTCGTCAGAGCTATGATAAAAACATTAGCGCACCACCTACGGCAGCCCTCATCTGCTCATCAACACCCGTGCTCACCTGCGTTGCAGCGATCGACGGCGCGACGAAGGACTTCACCCGATCATCGATGAGGTCGGCGGCTAGCGTCGGATAGCGCGTCTGCTATCCAACTCAAAGTCCTCCTGGTTGTGTTGCTGCAGCCAGCCGCTAATACACCGATCCCACCTACAGCTTTCTTCTTTGCAGTCTCCATTGTTCATTAAACAAATTGCAAAAGATTCACCAACACAGATGTCCAGAATACTGTGGAATATTGCGATGAAAACAGAGCTGTTTGTATTGTGATACAATGTGTCCGAATACTTCCGTTTCAACCATTGACGTCACGCGCAAACGTCATCATACATAGACGTTTTCAAACGGAAGTTTACCGGGAAATTTAAAATTGCACTTTATAAGTTAACCCGGCCGTATTGGCATGTGTTGCAATGTTAAGATTTCATCATTGATATATAAACTATCAGACTGCGTGGTCGGTAGTAGTGGGTTTCAGTAGGCCTTTAATTTTAAAGTGTTTAGATGTATTCATTAAATCAATGTATTCTTGGTTGCCAAAAGGTGATGCAAAGTAACATTTTGATATTGACACATCTCATTTGTGCATAAATTACTAGAATACCCTTAGGAGATGTGCAAGTGACATGTGTCACTATCAAAATGTAATTTTTTCATTTGGGGTTCATTTCAACTTTTTAAAGGGTACGTCCACACGTAAACAGTACAGTATATGTACTTCATTACCATATATGTAACTCTCTTGAATGAAAACCTCCAAACACTTGATTAATATTTACTATGTACATGAACAAATATCAGTTATTATTGTATGTAGCTTCTAAACAAGAAAAAGGTTTTAGCACATTAACATCGGATCCTTTACAATTGTATTATTACTATAGAAATGGCCAACTCTGTCATTTTTCAGACACGAGAAAGACTGAAATAATTTCAAACACATATCTTTACGATAACCACAACTATATGTATTTGTCCTACGATGTAGTTAGTAATCAGTTGTCTACAGAAGAAGCTTGAATGCGGTACACGCTTTTGCGGCGCGGCGGCGGGAATACATTTTTGACATGGAATCAGTTTTTGGCACAACACTGATAGCAGCAAAATATAGATTTGACTTACAGTTGTGTTGATGTCAGAATAGATGACTCGCTTGCCGATGACATCATAGCAGTAAAAATGTTCACTATCTCCCTGGTGTACAAATATTACATGTTAAAGCCACACATTTTGGTTTTGGCTGTGACTTCCCGCAAGGAAAACCATCTGATTTTCTCTCGCTCATACCTAACCTCAACCCCTCTTTCAATGTACGCCGTGTAAGAGCTGTTACTGGATATATTCCAAATTTGTCCCACCAATCAACGAGACAAAATTAAATATGATTGGATTTTGTTGGTCAACTTCTTTGTCTGGTATTTATACTTTTACTAACATGTCAGTTACTTGTTTTATCGTCTTAGTCAATGTGCTTTTGTTCTTATTTTTACCTGCTCTGATGTAAAAAAAATAAAACAAAATAAATAGCTTCCAGCCCAGAGCAGGAACGTCTTAATCTGTGGGCGGGCCCTACACCCCAAACCCTAACCCATGGGACTGTGCTTACCCAAAATCGACAGGAAACGTCCCTGGCAAGCTGGACCAGACAAACAAATGACACTATATATCGATCATGATACACACAGCAGCACGTCATGCGTGGTATTACAACTGTACTGCATACACCCTCTGGCTAGTTCATTTGTGTACAAACTTTACAGATACTGTAATATGACTGTTCATATTTTTCAGTCAGTACAGATTGGTGTCCTGTCGCAGTGTTGTGCATTACAAACTCGAACCGCATTTCGTGGTGATGTAGAAGCTAGCTTATCTCTTGCCGTAGTTAGCTTTTGCGGCCAACACAGAAGCACACAGATGTGTTACTACGATAGAAAAAGAGTTCCTCAGGGTTCGCCCTTACAATAACAATGTTGCTACAGCTTGGTTATTATACATGTTATGGAACGTAAATTAAGTTTTGTTGACGGTTATTGAATGCATTGTTAAAGTGATTTAGATGTAGAATCGATGGCTGTCATCAGCTGCATCGCGAGCCAACTAGAACAAGCCCATTTGGTATATGTTAGAATGCAAAAAAAACCAAAACCTTTTGTCTTTTTGTCTCTCATAAGGATTGTGAACGACAGGCATAATTCCAAGAAAAATGCAGTTCCCCTTTTAAGACCAATCATTTTTAAAAGTTTTTATTACAATCAACCTGGGACTTGAGCGTTTGTTTGTAAGATATGCTGTTTTTAAACAGCTCAACACAAATGGACACAGATAGTATTTTACACACACACACACACACACTTGAGTGCCTCCTCAGTGTTTATTACTGACAGTCATGCGGCCCCTCGTACTCCATAATATTGATCGGTAGCCGTCACGGCAACACAATCATCTTCCCAGCTTTGAATGTTTGACTTTTAACAGTGGTTAACTTCATTTTGCACTTTTGTAACAATTAGGAATGTTCAAACTTGAACATGTGACGTCTTTGTCGCTCATAAGGGAAGTTAAGTTAGTTTTTTCATTCTATTTACCGTATTTTCCAGACTATAAGCCGCTACTTTTTCCCCACGCTTTGTATCCTGCAGCTAATGAAACGGTGCAGCTATGTTACGGATTGTTCATCGCTAACAGCCATGTTTTGTATGCAACAATAGTTTTCATATAACACGGACAGAGACACAGAAAAGGTGTGTTATTGTTTTTTCTATGGCGCCATCTTTTTGATGAGTTGGCTCACTGCAGGTGCTGCGGGATGAAAATGTACTTCCTGTTTAGTGCTTTGAACCGGAAGTATAATCGTCAGCAGTGTTACTGCTCAAAAGGATTCTTCATCTATGACTCCAAGCAACATTTGGAAGTTTTACAATATAACTAAAACTATTCATACTTACTAAACGTCCCACGTGTGATGTCAGTAGGAGTGTTTTCATGCATATTTGTACGTGCTATCTTAATGTCAAAGTCAAATCAAGCTAGCATTAGCAAATATGCTAACACGATTTCAAGTGTTTGTGTTAGTATTATTAACTTATATTGGCATTCTTTTTGTATTGTTTCAGTTTTGTAAATTCACCAAAACGTCACTATGGAGTTAGTAACTTTGTTTAGCTGCGCTCGGTTCCACAGCCAGTGGGTGCATGACGATGAATTCTGTTTTGTTTGACCAGCCGTTTTACTGCAGTGTTACAGGCACTGTTTGGAAACTATTAAGGTATGTTAATAAACATTTACAAATATTTTGTACTAGTATATATACAGTTGCGATCAAAAGTTTACATACACTTGTAAAGAACATAATGTCATGGCTGTCTTGAGTTTCCAAAAATTTCTACAACTCTTATGTTTTTGTAATAGAGTGATTGGAGCACATACTTGTTGGTCCCAAAAAACATTCATGAAGTTTGGTTCTTTTATGAATTTATTATGGGTCTACTGAAAATGTGACCAAATCTGCTGGGTCAAAAGTATACATACAGCAATGTTAATATTTGGTTACATGTCCCTTGGCAAGTTTCACTGCAATAAGACGCTTCTGGGTGAATTTTTGACAACTCCTCTTGACAAAATTGGTGCAGTTCAGCTAAATTTGTTGTTTTTCTGACATGGACTTGTTTCTTCAGCATTGTCCACACGTTTAAGTCAGGACTTTGGGAAGGCCATTCTAAAACCTTAATTCTATCTTGATTTAGCCATTCCTTTACCACTTTTGACGTGTATTTTGGTTCATTGTCCTGCTGGAACACCCAACTGTGCCCAAGACCCAACCTCCGGGCTGATGATTTTAGGTTGTCCTGAAGAATTTCGATGTAATCCTAATTTTTCCATCCATCCATCCATCCATCCATCTTCTTCCGCTTATCCCTCCTTTTTCATTGTCCCATTTAAAGCACCAGTTCCATTGGCAGCAAAACAGGCCCAGAGCATAAAGCTACCTCCACCATATTGCTGGGTATTGTGGCCAAACAGCTAAATTTTTGCTTCATCTGACATGACATAGACAAAGATAAAACCTTCTGGAGGACAATCCTGAAGAAACAAGTCAATGTCAGAAAACCAACAAATTTAGCTGAACTGGAACAATTTTGTCAAGAGGAGTGGTCAAAAATTAAACCAAAGCTTGTGGATGGCTACCAAAATCGCCTTATTTTTCACAGTGTGGAAAATACGGTACTCTTCAAATGACTTAAAACATTTCCTGTAAATAAAAGTATTTATAGTGGCGACTGGTTTGACCCTGGAACAGACTATTTAAATTTCCACATTTAAAGGCTTGTTCAGCCTGCGAGGTTCCACTGTGTGAGTCTTTCATGCGTTTGTTGATTTATTGGTAGTGAAGACGTGTTGTTGTTTTTCTTGTTTCAGGCTTGAAGGTGCTGGTCGCTCCAGTGGTCATCTCATTGGTCCTGGTCTTTGGCGCTCTGGCACTGGTCATAGGTAACATATTCTTCCATCCTTATTTAGCTCAAGAAAACAAGGAGTTATTGGAGGTGGGTGATGATTGGCTAGAGGTTGGAATGTACTATAATCACTAAGCGCCAAGTAGTTTTTGGTTTTTTTCTTTTGTCAAAGCTACACATTTACTTAACTTGAATCATGCTTTAGAGAGCATGAGAAAGTGTATTTGCCCATGTTGTGATTCATGAAGAAGTATATTGTACAACGCAACCAATGTTGTAAGAGCGCTGAAGAAACAAACTGCTGAGTCAGCATTAATAGCGCAATTCAGAAGTTTTTACACCAGCAGCTGAAGAGCAACATTTTATAGTGCATGGCTGGATAAAACTGTTGATGCTGACAACTCTTACTTCTCATGTCGCTTCTGCCATCTTGTGGGGTTGATTAAAAAAACGTTATTAGGAGGCTGCCTACAGCCACAGTTGGTAATACCAATGTTTTTTCCTAATTGGTAGGGGTGTATCAGTACATGAATTATTAAATGCACACATATAGTATTGTAATTATCATTCCAGCCTTTTGTTTCGTCAGCCTTATCCTCACACATTTTTCATCTGATTCAAACTATTCCACTTTCAAAACCTTCAGTTTATTCATAACACACAAGCTACCATTTTTTCCCCAAAACACTTAACAGGAATTCCACATTTTCCAGGAAATATTTTCCCAAAGGGTTCCAATCAGGATTATATGCTGCTGATTCCAATAGTGATATAGTCGGCCAGTAGCAAAACCGATCACATTATTTGAATCAAAACTTACTTGACTATTTATTTATGAGAACTTTATTTATTGTTTATTTATGTCACTAATATGTATTTACATACTCATTTATCTATTTGTTTGTTTAGTTACTCATGTATTTATTTATTCACTGTTGTGTTACAGATTGAGTGCAAATGAATGTGTTAGAAATTACTATGACACAAAAAAAGGGTAGGATTAAATCAGCTCTGCTTCTTCCTACTTCTTTTTAGACATGTTTAAACAAAAAAATTGGAAACGTGATAAATCATATTGTAATTTTACAGTGCATCCGGAAAGTATTTACAGCGCTTCACTTTTTACAAATTTTTTAATGTTACAGCCTTATTCCAAAATGGAATAAATTAATGTTTGTCCTCAAAATTCTACAGACCGTACCCCATAATGACAATGTGAAGTTTGATTTTAAAATTTGCAAATGTATTAAAAAGTTTAAAAAATCACATGTACATAAGTATTCACAGCCTTTGCTCAATACTTTGTTGATGCACCTTTGTCAGCAATTACAGCCTCAAGTCTTTTTGAATACGATGCCACAAGCTTGGCACATCTAAATTTGGGTAGTTTCGCCCATTCATCTTTGCAGCACATTTTAAGCTCCATTGGGTTGGATGGGAAGTGTTGGCTTTCATCCATTATGTCTCTGTACATTGCTGCATTCATCTTTCCCTCTATCCTGACTCGTCTCCCAGTTCCTGCTAATGAAAAACACCCCTACGGTATGATGCTGCCACCACCATGCTTCACTGTAGGGATGGCATTGGCTATGTGATGAGTGGTGCCTGGTTTCCTCCAAACATGACACCTGGCATTCATGCCAAAGAGTTTATTATTTTACTTATCAGACCAGAAAATTTTGTTTCTTGTGGTCTTAGAGTATTTCAGGTGCATTTTGGCAAACTTTTTACTAAGAAATGGCTTCCGTCTGGCCACTCTAACATACAGGCCTGGGGCCGTACTTATCAAGTTTCTCAGAATTACTCCTAAGAAGTCTGCTAACAGTTGACTTAAGAGTAAATAAATTATTCGCTGAAAGCTGCACTTAAAAGTTAGTTATCAAGCGTCTTACTCACACTTTCAGCGAAGTGTAGGACTGAATCTTAAGTGTCACACTCAGAGCTGAATTACGACATTACTATGTGCCGTAAATGGAATTTTAGGTGACGTCATTTCTGTGTCCATAGAAATGACCAATCACGGAAGGGAATCCGTTGTCTAAGAATAAAGAAATATCTTGGAAATATTTAAGTGGACAATGGGAGTGTATATTTTGACAATAAACTACAAAATAATACAAAACAAACTAGTCCCCGCCGGCACTCACGCTACCGCTCCCTCTCTTCTGTCGCCCACACACTCACTGACGTCACTCACCTCACGGCCACACACATACGCTACTGTCATAACATTTTCTTTCCAATTCATTAATTAGGCAACTAATTTGAAACTGGTGTGGGTGGCTCTATATATACTAGCCCACTGCAGACACATGCAGAAATCAACATGGAATCGAAAAGTATTAAATCTGTGACAAAAATAATACCCGCTCTGTCTAAACGATACCGTTTGATCAGCTGCTCGTCATCAAACAAATCCAGAACATCGTTCCGCTCCCTGAATGTTCGCGCACGTCTCTCTCGCCTCAGTGCCATCCCCTGCTGGCAACTCCTAACCACTTAAGACACCTCTGAAGGTCTCTTAAATATCGTGGAGAGTAGGAGTGATTCTTAGACTTAAGAACGTTGATAAAAAGCTTTTATTCTTAAGTTTGAGAGTAGGACTAAATTTCGCAAATTCTCAGGACTTAAGTGTAAAATGGCACTCTAAGAAGCTTGATAAGTACGGCCCCTGGTTGGTAGATTGCTGCAGAGGAATGCTTTAGCTCTGAAAGAGTGGCCATCCGGTTCTTGGTCCCCTCCCTGACTAGACTGAGGTGAATTCAGCAATGTACAGAGACATCCTGGATGAAAACTAACACTTCCCAACCAACCTGATGGAGATTGAGAGGTGCTGCAAAGAGGAATAGACAAAACTGCCCAAAGATAGGTGTGCCACGGATGTGGCATTGTATTCAAAAATAATTGAGGCTGTAATTGCTGCCAAAGGTGCATCAACAAAGCATTGAGCAAAGGCTGTGAATACTTATGTACCGTACATGTGATTTTTTTTTTTCATACACATACATTTGCAAAAAATGTATTGAAAAATGTTTTAGTTTGTCATTATGGGGTATTGTCTGTCGAATTTTGAGGACAAAAATGAATCTAATCCATTTTGGAATGAGGTTGTAACATACCACAATGTGAAAAAAATTAAGCGCTGTGGATACTTTCCAGATACACGGTATATACAGTACATGTTTGACATAAACTAACACCATGATATGGAGGTTAATTAGTGTCTTTATTACAAAAGCTTTTTTTGACACTGAATTTATGCAACTTAATTTTTTGCATTTGAATTTAGTGAACTGAATTTTTCTTACATCCAATTATGCTGACAATTTAATTGAGAAAAAAAACACTGTCTTAAAATTAATTGTACAAATATTCAGTGTAAAAACATTCAGTGCTTAAAATTTCAGTGTCGAAAAATTTGCTACTTCAAAAAGAAAGACTCACTGTCAGTAAAGTTTATTAATTTACAATTCATTGCGGACCGCTGACTATTTTCAAACCATAGAAATGATTCCCATGGGTATAATTTGTGCTTTTGAGTGACATTCTATACAGAACTCTGCTTCATGCAGATCAGGCACGAGCAGAGTGGGCAGGGCTTTTTTACGTAGCAGCAAGTGTTAGATGAAGGCAGATTTCTATAGCAAAGTTTTGCAGAACAGTGATATTATATCAAATATGTGGATGTTTTTTACTCTTTGCGTTTATGTTTTTCCGTGTTTGTTGCATCATTGTTGGTTTTGCTCGATTATAAAAGATGTCAACCAAGGTTGTCTGGGAAGTAGAGGAGCAACGTTCATATACTCTCAATAGTTAGTGTTTTATTGTACATAGTTAATATTGTAAATCCCACATTGTATATTTTTATGTACATTCTGACTGTCATATAATTCAGTAAAAAAAAACTTAAGTTCATTCCATTTTTAAGATGGTCTGTTTAGTTTTTTACTGAAAAAGACACTAAAAATGTACATGAAAATACACAATGTGGGATTTTCAATACTAACTATGAACAATAAAACACTGAATATTGAGAATATATGAATGTTGCTTCTCTACTGCAGATCACCTTGGTCGACATATTTTATAATCAAGCAAGAGCAACAAAGATGCAACAAACATCGCGAAAAATAAAGGCAAAATTATTTTTAAAATATCCACTTTTTCGACATAATATCACTGTTCTGCACAACTTTGTTGTAGAAATCTGACTCCGTCTGACACTTGCGTTTGGGAGGTCTCAGGCTTGTTGCTGCCCCGCCCACTCTGCCCGTGCCTCGTCTGCATGAAGCAGCACTTCCTATGGTCACCGTAGTAACCCATATGTCACTCAAAAGTGCACATTCTAACCATTGGAATCATTTCTATAGTTTGAAAACATCCTCCTGGCTAATCCTAGTTTTCATCCGTTGTGTCCTTGAGCAAGACACTTCACCCTTGCTCCTGATGGGTCGTGGTTAGGGCATGGCAGCTCCCCCCATCAGTGTGTGAATGTGTGTGTGAACGGGTGAATGTGGAAATAGTGTCAAAGCGCTTTGAGTACTTTGAAGGTAGAAAAGTGCTATACAAGTATAACCCATTTACCATTTACATCAAACATGCTAACTGTTAGCATGTTAACATTAGCATACTAGGTTTTTAGCTAATTTTTCAGGTACATTGCTCAAAGTCAAACATTTTGATTTTTCACGCATGCTAACCTTTTGCATGCTAACCTTTTGCACGCTAACGTTAGCGTGTCAGTGTTTTGCAGACATACACTTAAGAGGCATATATTTTGTTACTGGCTAAGTCCTGTTAGCATTTCAGTTCGGCTTTGGTTTTTCAGCATTGCATTTTGTAGTTTCTGAAAGCACTTTATGTATTACGCTTTATGTAATTAGAGCAGCTTTTTGTTGGAACGTGTTGGATCGTTCTGTCTGATTTTTGTTTACTTTATATAATGAACGCTTATGAATATGGACTACCTTGTTCAAAATAAATCCTGTCTGGGGAAAAAAACATACATCCATAATCGTGATAATTGTTTTGACAATTGAGTGGTATTTGAATCATAAGAGAATGGTAAGATTGCACACCCCTATTATTAAAGACCCTGGCGGTTATTTGCTTTTGTAGTACCCAGACTCTGTGGTAATTGAGCAGATGCGGTAATAGGAGCATTTATTGTATGTTTCCTATATGTTCTTAGCCATATATGTTCATGTTTGCAGGTGTGATAGGGTTTCCCATCTACTATGTGTGCAAGAAGAGGAAGAAGCAGCGCTTTACAGCTATATCTTTTTCGACGGCCTGACATTGAGTGCACCACAGGAGCATCTCTTCAGGGTCATCCAAGTTACCTGGACCACCACTCACAAACAAGACCAGGAATGGCCTCACTACGGGATATTGCACTTTTGCACTTTTTTTTTTCCAAATCCACGCTTGACATTCATTTAATCAAACTGAGGAGAAGCAGGTTTGTTGCCACCTGCACGATTGATCTACGATTGGCTGACATTTGGAAGAGGTGGGAATGTTTTGACAAGAAATGAGCGCCCTGGAGAGGGGACTGGAGGTATGATAAAGAACAAAAATATCCACATAATAGTGAACAGTAATTTATGCAACAGTTGAAACTATGTGTGAGTGTGCATGTCCACACCCTGCATGTCAGCACGTGTGCAGCATCATCAAAAACAAAACCAAGGTGTCGACCTGTCGCGTTGTGCCAAAACAAACTGCCTAAATGTTTTGCGCTAAATCTGCTCCCGCTTTACTTTTCCTTATCTGTGGCAGGATGCTCATGTCCAAATGTCTTTTCTTATTGCCAAAGATTGCTGGAAGCTTTTAACCTTCCCTATCAAGCCACACACTTTTCCACATTCTAGTAACATAAAAGACGTCATGCTTGTCTCGCTGAACACGCCATTGTTCTCAAACATGAAAATCCACCGCTCTATATTTGGAAACGCAGGTGTGAAATACGGAGGACATAAAATTCCACCTGTATTCACTATTGACTTCCGTGTAGAAAAGGCTAATGTGCCCAAGAATATGAGGGCCACCCTGGAAAAAAAGCTATAAAAATGTTGTTCCCGCAAAGTTAAGACGATATTTTATGATTTTTATTAAATCAGTGCTGCAAAGTGGGAAAAGAGACACTATACAAAGGAAACTAATCGGAAAATAATGACAAAATCTTCGAATTAAGTCGAGATATTATGAGAAATTACAAAATTGCTAGGAAAAAAGTAATGTTACCCAAAAAATGTATTACAGTGTTAAAACTAATTTTTGATATTGCAATAATTAAGTTGTAATGCAATGAATAGGTTGTATAGTCTTAATGTTACAGGAATAAAGGTTTGTTGCAAGAATAAAGTCCTGATATTACAAGAGTAAAAGTTGGTTACGTTGGAATAAAGAATGTGACAAATGTGATAAGAATGTCACGTTGCGAAGAATTAAGTTGCAATACAAAGAATACGTTTGGATGCTGATAAAATAGTTTAATGTTAAATGTGTCATATTATGATTTTTTTTTAAACACTTCCAAGTGTTCTAAATAACATGTAATAGTGGTTCTTTGGTAAAAATCCTGCATAGATTATGTTTTACAGACGGTTTTCAAGCCGCTTTCTCTTCAGGATACGCCATTTTGTGGGTGGTTTTGTTTACGTGCCTCCACTTTGACTGCGTCTTCTCCCCGCCAGCCATGTTGTAGTTGTTAGCGCTTCCACATGGAGTCTACTTTGAGGATGCATGTGCATGTTCGAGCCAGTCTGCCCCACAACAAGAGGGTAGAGAAAAAGAAAGAACTTGTTGCGTAGCTCGTGCATAGCTCTTCGGGTAAATGTATACCATATATGAATATGTCCGCTGACGTGACCAGTGTTAAAAACGTCACAAAGTGGGCAAATTCCAAACAGCTCGTTTAGAGGAAGTATGAAGGAAGGCAAGATTGTTTAATACAATTTATCTTGTTTTAAAATTTACGAGACTTAAGCAGATTCCAAATACACAAAAACAGATACCAATAGGTAAGAAAAGTTAATTTTACATAATATGGCCCCTTTAAGTAAAACATTCGGGAGAAATATATTAGAAAAAACATGCAATCTTTTAATAAAGTTGTAATAGTCGGGCTCAAAAGGTTCAAATGTTAAGATAGATTTGTTATCTTGTGATAATATAGTCAGAATGTTACAAAAGAGGTTGTGGTGTTACAAGAATATAGTCGCAATATTACGGGGGGGAAAAAGTTTGTTACAAAATAGTCTTTTTTTATGAGAAAAAAAAAGTTGGTAATGATGGAATAAAGTCGTGATGTTGCAAGAATTATTTTGTAATACAAAGAATAACTTGGAATGTCAGAAAAATATTTAATAATTAATGTTAGGTCAAATCAGGAAAAATATGTTGAAATAAAAAGATGCAATATTTTAATAAAGTTGTAATCTTACGAGAATAAAGTTTAAATATTAAAATGGAGTTGCAGTCTTGCGATAATATAGTCATTTTGTTACAAAATAAGTTGTGTTACAAGAATATAGTCATTATATTAGGAGGGAAAAAGGTGGTTGCAAGAAAAAAATCCTGATATTCTAGTCCCGATTTTTCGAGAAGAAAAGTTGGTAACAATGGAAAAAAGTTGTGATACAAAGAATAAGGTCAAATGTGATTAAAAAAAATAAGTAAGTTGAGATAAAAAAACATTAAATGAAAACATCGGTAAAAATACATTTGAATAAAAAGATGCAGTCCTTCAATAAACTTGGGGTGTTACGAGAATAAAGCTATAATATTCAGGGGGCGAAAAGTTGTAATAGTTAAAGTTAAATGTTAAAGTACCAATTATTGTCTCACACACACTAGGTGTGGTGAGATTATCCTCTGCATTTGACCCATCACCCTCACCCCGTGGGAGGTGAGGAGAGCAGTGAGCAGCAGCGGTGGCCACGCCCCGGTAATCAATTTTGGTGATTTAACCCCCAATTCCAACCCTTGATGCTGAGTGCCAAGCAGGGAGGTAATGGCTCCCATTTTTATAGTCTTTGGTATGACTCGGCCGGGGTTTGAACTCACAACCTACCCATGTCAGGGCAGACACTCTACTACGCCACTGAGCAGTAAAACTGAGTTGTGATCTTTCAATAATATTTTCATGAAAAATAGTCCTAATTTTAGGAGATAAAGTTATGAGAGAATAATGCCAAGGCAAAGTTATCAAGTTACAAAAACATTCTGACATCACAAGATTAAACAGTATTTGTAATATTATGAATAAAATGTTACATGTGGTCACGTTACTATTAAAGTTTGTCTACGCTCATACTATGACTTTAATCTTGTATCATTGGTGTTTATCTCGTAATTTTGTTTGAAAAAATAAGACAATACACATAATTTTTGTACATTATTCCCATAATTCCTGTTTTGTTGATATTAGTTTCATTTCCCATGGGGCCCTCATGCTGTTTATCAGACTTTTTTTTTTATATAGGAATAAGTTCAGTGTCATGTCAATTTGAAGGCTGCTGGTTTCTATTGGCTAGATGTTACCTTTGACCTATTTTAGTTACATAATGTTTCAAGTGTGCCTTATAGCCCCCAACACTGATGCAACATGCAAGGCATCAATTTGTTGATCATGTGACACCAAGACACCATTATTAAATATGGGGTTAATATTGACAAGTATTCACTTCACAGGGTAAATATTAATATTCACAGCATTCAGTTGTGCTGAAACTATTCAGAATCAGAATCAGAATCAGAATCGTTTTATTGCCATTGTTTGAGAACGGGTTCACAAACTAGGAATTTTTCTTGGTGCAAACGTGCGACATAAAACACATATAACACATATTTGGTATAAAAAAGAGCTGTGACTGAGCTATCAGATAGACTTAGAAGGGATTCAAGGAATTCAAGGCGCTGCTGTTAGGAGTTATTGTTCATTTGCCTGATGGCCGAGGGGAAAAAACTGTTCAGGTGGCGGGAGGTGTGGGTCTGGATGGAGCGTAGTCTCCTGCCTGAGGGAAGAGGGGAGAATAGCATGTGTCCAGGGTGAGAAGAGTCAGCTGTGATCCGACCCACACGCCTCCTGGTCCTGGAGGAGAACAAGTCCTGGAGGGATGGGAGCTTGCAGCCAATCACCTTCTCAGCAGCACGTACGATGCGCTGCAATCTATTCTTATCCTGGACTGTGGCGCCGGGGAACCACACTGTGATGGAGGAGGTCAGGATGGACTTTATGATGGCTGAGTAAAACTGCACCAGCATTTCTGTCGGCACCTTAAGTTTCCTCAGCTGCCGCAGGAAGTACATCCTCTGCTGGGCTTTCTTGATGAGGGAGCTGATGGTCGGCTCCCACTTGAGGTCCTGGGTGATGGTGGTGCCCAAGAAACGGAAGGAGTCCACAATGGGGACAGGGGTGGGAGAGTCAATCAGGGTGAGGGGGGATGGTGGGGCTGTGACTTTCCTGAAGTTCATGATCATCTCCACTGTTTTCTGGGCGTTCAGCTCCAGGTTGTTGAGGCTGCACCAGGACGTCAGCCGGCCCACCTCTCTCCTGTAGGCGGACTCATCGCCATTCGAGATGAGCCCGATGAGCAGTTTTACGGATTGGTGACTGGAGGTGCAGCAGTTTGTATACAGGGAGAAGAGCCAGGGGGAGAGTACACAGCCCTGAGGAGTACCAGTGTTTGTGGTTCGACTGTCCGAGACAATCTTCCCCAGCCGTACGTGCTGTCTTCGGTCCGCCAGGAAGTCATTAATCCAACTGCAGAGGGAGTTGGGCACGCTGAGCTGGTAGAACTTGTCTCGTAGCAGTCCAGGGAGGATGGTGTTGAGGGCAGAGCTGAAGTCCACAAACAGGATCCTAGCGTAGGTTCCTGGGGAGTCCAGATGCTCCAGGACGAAGTGGAGGGCCAGGTTCACTGCATCATCCACAGACCTGTTGGCTCTGTAGGCGAACTGCAGTGGGTCCAGGAGGGGGGCGGTGATGTCCTTGAGGTGGCAAAGGACCAAGCGCTCAAAGGACTTCATGACCACAGACGTCAGCGCGACCGGCCTGTAGTCATTTAGTCCTGTGATCCGTGCTTTCTTGGGGACAGGGACAATGGTAGAGGTCTTAAAGCAGGACGGCACACGGCATAGCTCCAGAGAGGTGTTAAAAATGTCAGTGAAGACAGGAGCCAGCTGGTCCGCACAGTGTCTGAGTGTGGAGGGGGAGACACCATCCGGCCCGGGGGCCTTCCGCGTATTCAGCTTCAAGAACTGCCGGCGTACATCCTCTTCTTTGATGGAGAAGTTCTTTACAGTCTTATGATGTTTTTGGAGTCCTGTGATGTCATTGGAGTCCTTTAACTCCTTTAATGATGTGCTGGCATTGGTGGGGAGGGTGATGGTGGGGGGAGCATGGCTTTGATGAGCTGAAGGCCGTTCATGACGACAGTAATGTGTGTTGAGGCCCTGAGCGAGAGTCCGGTCATTCAGGGCCTGGGGGGTTTTGGGCTTATAGTTCGTAAGGGCCCTTAGACCTCTCCAAACTGCCGCAGAATCATTGGAGCGGAACTGTTCCTGTAGACGGTTAGAGTACACAGATTTAGCTTTCTCCACTTCCCTGGTGAAGTGGTACTTCGCTTCTCTGTATGTACTTCGGTCCCCGCTTCTCCACGCAGCCTCCTTCTTCTTGCGCAGCTGTCGGAGCTTGGGTGTGAACCAGGGCTTTTCGTTGTTATAACAAACCCTGGTGCGCGTTGGAATGATGCGCGCCTCATTGAACTGTATGTATGAGGTCACAGTGTCTGTATACTCGTCCAGATTGTTCGTGGCCGCTCCAATTGCCTCCCAATTAACTCCATCCATGGTCCCAGCTGCATCCCAAGTATGTATAATTGTACTTTTGCACATATTATTGACATGCACGTTACAGGAACCTGGACACTTCCAAGTAGATGAATGTAAACTTACTAGATTGTGGTCAGGATCTGCACATTGGACACTTTCTTCCTCTAATTTGGGGTGTGCTGAAGAGTGTTTGAAATGTGGATGGAGAACAAATAAAGAAGTTTGTCACTCGTTTTGTTTACACTGTACACTTGCGACTGCAGTTTACTGTCAACAGGGGGTAGCAGCGGACCACATGTGTTCGGAAGCCCCGCCTACATCCGGGTTCCTGCTTCAAGCTGTTGAAAACACGCCACTCCGAGGACCGCGCAAAACTGCAAGATCGGTGTTAGCCTGTTAAGAGTGGTAATGCCCCCACCTAACTATTTAGCAGGAGTACATTGCATCTGTTTTTAAATCCTTTGTTTGGTAAAGGATTTAGGAACAATTTCCCTTGTGGATCAATAAAGTTTGTCTAAGTCTAAGTCAGGGGTGTAAAAATCTACTCCCAAGTGGGCCGGACTGGTAAAATCACGATGAGATAACTTAAAAATAAAGACAACTTCCGATTGTTTTCTTTGTTTAAGCACAAATGTACAAATCATAATGTTGTCGGGGGTTTTTTACACTTGCATGTTGTGGTTAATAACTTATTTGTCATTATTTATATTTTCTGAATAAATTATATGATAATGTTAATCAGTCATTGGTGTTAATTTTCAATCAAGATAAAAAAAATGTATATCAAAATCAAATTAAAGGATGTTACTTATATAGTTTGATAATTTTCCTTGACTGATGTACTAACATCATGTGATTTATTTTGTACATATGTAGCATGTACAAAGATCCAAAAAATTGCTATTGCAACATCCAGTGGCCACATTTAGAACAGCTGTTTCTTTCATTAAAAAAATTCAGGTACACTTTTATGCTTTGCAAACTCTTCCCACGGACCGGATAAAACCTGTTCGCGGGCCTGAACCGGCCCTTGGGCCGTACATTTGACACCCCTGCTCTAAGTTGTCTAAGACCTCTCCCGTGGGCGGGGACAATTAAGTCTAAGAGTCGTAATGAAACCCAATCAAATCCCCCTGATCCGCGCAGAAGTGTTTTACAAAGTTTTAACTTTCAATTGTGACAAATATAGAGCTTTATTTGTTAAAGCTGTTCTCCTAAATCTATCTGTTTGTGTTGTTTTTCAGATTAGCATAACAATAAAAATATGTAAACAAAGCAAGCAAATACCGGACCTCCTGTCAGTCAAACATGACCGGAAGTAAGCCGAACGAAAGGTGCAGCGGCGCCTGCTCTCATTGGCTGTAGCACAAAGTAAGGCCCGCCCTCCGTTGCTTACGACAGCAAAGGCGAGGAGACCAACTGAACTGGCAACTAACCCGGCGACCTGCCAAGCGGCTACAGTAGCCGTGACGTGTCTCCGTGGGACTACTACTTAACGATGGAGACCAGACAACAAGGTCAGTCAATGTTTTACGTTTAACTGTTCCATTCATACTCGGGTTTTTTCATTAGAACTTGCTATTCATACCTTGGCTGCGGAGAATGACCGCACCGTATCAAGATGTCCAGTAAAAAGTACGTCTATATTTCCTCTCAGTGGACGACTGTGGCCAGTGTGTGCAGTCACTTAAGTGGCTATTTTTCTTTGCCAAATAACTTTTGATTTAGTCTAAATATGCTGGTTCGAAGCGTTTCTCGAAGCACGTATACCTGAAGTGACGGTGCAACACAGGGACTATATTTTTTGTCGTTTATTCCATAATCCTCGAATTGGATAGCGTTTCCTGGGTTTAATATGTCTAGTTTTGTCTCCTAATTAATAATTAAGGCCTTTTTCTCAACGATGGAATTGATGCATTATCTTAAGAAACAATACGTGCATTTCTAATAGATAAATAAACTGTTGAAAATTATATATATATATATATATATATATATATATATATATATATATATATATATATATATATATATATATATATATATATATATATATATATATATATATATATACATTTTCTACCGCTTATTCCGTTCGGGTCGCGGGGGCGCTGGAGCCTCTTTTAGCTACAATCGGCGGAAGGCGGGGTACACCCTGGACAAGTCGCCATCTCTTCGCAGGGCCAACACAGATAGACAGACAACATTCACACTCACATTCACACACTAGGGCCAATTTAGTGTTGACAATCAACCTATTTTATATATATAACTTTAACTTTTTATAACTGAAACAATACCAATGTGCTTTACATAAAAGATTATGATTACATTCACACATTGATGGCGGAAGCTGCCATGCAAGGTGCTAACTATATCAGGGTTTTTCAACCACTGCCGCTAGTTTGCCGTGAGATACCGTCTGGTGTGCCGTGGGAGATTATCTATTTTCACCTACAGTATTTGGGTTAAGAATATTTTTTGCAAACCAGTAATTATAATCCGCAAATAATGTGCCGTTGTTGAGTGTCTGTACTGTCTGGAGATCGGCAGACTTACCATGTTATACTCTTCCATATCAGTAGGTGGCAGCAGGTAGCTAATTGCTTTGTAGATGTCGGAAACAACGGGAGGCAGTTTGCAGGTAAAAAGGTATCTAATGCTTAAACCAGTGGTTCTTAACCTTGTTAGAGGTACCGAACCCTACCAGTTTCATATTCACCGAACCTTTCTTTAGTGAAAAATAAAATGTTTTTTTTTTCAAATTCAAGACAAGTTATAGGTTTTTTTACTGGTGCACAAAATGAACCGTGCATGAGCATCACCTTGTTCAAAGAACAAAACCAACACAGCATGAACTCGCAACAAATTACACACCTGCAAATAAGATGGAAATTAGAGGGAACTATCGGCATATTATGGGGGTATCCATAATATGCAGATAGGGAGAAGTTTTTATTTTCACGATGAGTTGGGTGTGTCTTGACCTCCGCAGCAGAGGCTCCGCCGAACCCCTGAGGCCGACTCACCGAACCCCTAGGGTTCAATCGAACCCAGGTTAAGAACCACTGGCTTAAACCAAAAATAAACAAAAGGTGAGTGCCCCTAAGAAAAGGCATTGAAGCTTAGGGAAGGCTATGCAGAACAAAACTAAAACTGAACTGGCTACGAAGTAAACAAAAACAGAATGCTGAACGACAGCAAAGACTTACTTTGGAGCAGAGACGGCGTCCACAAAGTACATCCAAACATGACATGACAATGAACAATGTCCCTACAAAGAAGGATAAAAACAACTGAAATATTATTAATTGCTAAAACAAAGCAGGTGTGGGGAATAGCAGTCAAGGAAGACATGAAACTGCTACAGGAAAATACCAAATAAAGAGAAAAATCCACCAAAATAGGAGCGCAAGAAAAGAACTAAAACACTACTCACAGAAAAACAGCAAAAAAAATGGCGTGATGTGACAGGTCGTGACGGTACACCTACTTTGAGACAAGAGCTATAGTGATGCATGCTTGGGTATGGTTTAAAGTCATATCCAACAATTGCCACAACAACTTTTTACTGTCAATATCGGCTGCTGAGTTTCATTTTTTAATGATTTCTGCTGGTGGTGTGCCTCTGCATTTTTTCAATTAAAAAAATCTGCTTTGGCTCAAAAAAAGTTGAAAAACACTGAACTCGATATATCAGGAGCAAGGTGGGTTAAGTGTCTTGCCCAAAGGCACAAGGTCCATGACTAGGGTGGCGTAGGTTAGATACAAACCTCAAGTTGGTGGCACGGCCGCTCTACCATCTGAGCCGTGCTGCCAGGTAGTCAGATGGAAGTTAGTTTATTGGCATATCTTCACATTCCATTTTCTCCCTGTCAGTGTGTAAACAGTCCACCTGGTTCTGATCCAATGAACCCTCAAACATTCCTTTTTGGCACTAAAATGAATGGTCATATTGTACTTTGTTCAGGTTGAGCTTGAGTTGCTTTTGCAGCCAGTACGACCAACCCCAGGCCTCTGATTTAGCTTCAACACATGACCAGATTGGAATCTTGTGACCAGAGCTATTCACGGCCAGACAAAAAGAGGAGGAGGAAGAAGGCAGATGAGTGTTTTGGACGTATGCCTTTTATCTGGCATTTTGTCAAATGAAAATGGATGTGACAGATTTGACTTGCACACTTGTTTCTTATGTTTAAGATATTCTTTAGAAGTGGCTGCATGTGTTAGACCACCGCACTTCACACAATATGACCACTTCACTTTTACCCGGAAGTCAAATGTAAAAGTAGCACGTTGGATGATTTGCTACAGTTGTTGTCAATTCCTGCATCACTTGTTTTAGTGTCACCAAAGATATTCCACAAATTGTTCATTCGCTCTCCTTTATTTTAACCAGGTAAAAACTCATTGAGATTAAAATCGCTTTTACAAGAGTGACCTGGCTAAGAAGGCAGGTTACATCAATACAAAGAACAACAAAAAGCAGGATCAGTCACACACTATAGTTACAAGCACAAATTACTTACAACATAGACATAAAAACACCCAATAGATTAAAAAAAAAAATGACTCGATAAAAACTATTTCAAAACAATTACAGTGCCCAATAGAAACAGCTTCTCAATCTTTTAAAATGGCCTGAAATTCCCCCAAAGTGATGAGTTCAGGTAGCCTCAGATCTTTTTGTAATTTATTCCATGACCATGGAGCATCAAATCTGAAGTCTTTTTTTTACCAAGTGTTGGCTCTAGAAATCAACACCCCAACAATGTCCTGTGACCGCAAACTGTAGCGACTGGACTCTACACATAAAATAACATAAATAAGGGGGAACCATCACCAAGAAGTGATTTATAAATAAAAAACATCCATCAAGAAAATCTACGGACTGACCAGGATGGACAGTTTGCCTTTGCATGCAAAGTGCAATGATGGACAATGTTGCCACATTCAGTAATAAAGTTTTTTCAAAAAAGTGTCGGGCACATTTGTAAAAACAAGTCTCCATAAAATATAGCAAAGGCATAAAAGTGGTGAGGATCAAGCGTTTCCTAACTTGTAAAGAAAAACAGGACTTGTTTCTGAAGAGAAAAAACAGTTTAATTTTAAGTTTAGCTACATGTTTTTCTACTTGAGATTTAAAAGACAAGTTCTTATCAATACTAATCCCCAAGTACTTTTATGTTGGGGCCAGTTCAAGTTTAGCCTTATGAGTAGTTCACATTTTTGAAATGTTCAAGGATTTTACCCCAGTTGTGTCCTAGTGTTTCCATGCTGAAGATTGTGAGAGCGAGTCACAAATACGTTTGCGTATCTCTCGTTACACACATGTAGGAGTTGCATGAATGAGGTGCGTGTTTCGCCAGAACACTGGCTCCAAATTGAAAGCAACGCGTCTATCCACAGTGCGAAGACGCTTCGAAGATACTAATCCTTACCACTTTTTCTTCTAAGTAACATTATCACTGGAAGAAAATTAATGGCGAAGCATGCTACACACACACAGAGCAGGACAACACAAGAAGCTAACCACTAAAGCTTTAATGTAAAGTAGGGATGATCCATCCAGATGTCGATACTATTGATACCTAGTGTAGTATCAGTATATAAACAATACAAAAGTGATTGGATTGACCTTTTTCTTGTTTTTACGAAATATTTTTTAGGTGTTTTTTGTCATTGTCTACAAACCCAGGGACTAAAAGGATGTAACGAAATGAAAATTTTATATCACAGTCATTTTGACCAAAATGATCACGGTTATCATTATTATTGCGGTATTGTTGAATGTGCTCAAAAAGTACTTATACACACACTGAAATCTTTTGACCAATACATTTTTTTAGATAACTCAAATAAATAGCAACACTGTTTGAAACCCCACTATTTTGTCTGTTTTGTGTTTTTTTTTGCTTCACTTATAGTGGTTTAATCTTGGTTTTAATGGCTAAGCTTTTATTGTTTTAAATATTGGTTTGTACTGTATGGCCCTGCGATGAGGTGGCGACGTGTCCAGGGTGTACCCTGCCTTCCGCCCAAATGCAGCTTAGATAGGCTCCAGCACCCCTCGCGACACTGATAGCGGTAGAAAATGGATGGATGGATGGATGGATGAGTTTGTACTGTAGCATTTTTAAAGATTTATTTAAATGAAAAGTGCGTAACAAAAAATATTGATATATTATTTCTGGCGGGCATTGTTTCCTACTCTTGAACGCACCATAAAAAAGACATCTGCCTTTTTTCCTCGATGGAAAAAAATAAGGAACACTAATAAAGCACAGCTTGTAGATTCAATGTACACAATTGAATAGCTTATTTGATCAGACAGCAATGTTTTTATAAACTTTTAAATTGGGGTGTATCGTTTCTTGATGAGAAATACGTTAATGACTCTTGTTTTCGTGTGAGCATTAAAGCTAGCAAACCAGTGCCAGTCAGTCCATGAGTTTATCAAAATACAGTTATCAATCACGTTTTTTTTAAATCATTTTAATTTGAAGCGGTAACACTAACCGTCAGGAGTTTTACCGCTGTTTTCATTCTGACCGTTTATCGCAAATTTTGTACGTTTGAACCAGAAATTAATTAATTTCCTTACCTGGTGCTTGTGTATTAACTGTTCCCATGTTAACATGCTATGGTGACCTTAGCATCTTATTCCGATGGTTTATACAAGACTTTTAGCTAATTGTGTGCGTTTAAACCCCAAAATCTTAGATTTCAATACTTAGCGGCATCTTGCAAATATGCTAACTGCTTCTTTGTTAATATGCTAACATTAAAATTAAATTATTTTGCAGGTAATAACCTAAGAGTCATATATTTGGTTACTTCCTGCTATCTTGTTAACCTGCTAAACTGTCAGCATGCTGGCATTTTAGCTATTTTACTCATGTCCCAATGCAAATATATTCACAGTATGATGTAGAGACACTATAGAACTGCATTGGCACTTACTTTAGTACTTTTGTTTAGCATGCTATCTGTTTGTATACTAGTTATTAGTATCGTTAGCATTTGCCTAAAAAAAAAGTTCAAGGTTAGAAATTATCCCAAAAGGCTGCAAGTCAGTCTTCAACCCCTGTCCGGATGGGCCCATTCAATTTCTGTGAGAATTTTTTTGTTTTTATAATACAGTAGTTTGACAACGAGTTCTGGGAACGTGTTTAAACTGCCGTCTTATGTCTACTTATATTCTGTTACTCTCAAATCATTGCAATTTTTGCCGCAATGTTTGAAAAGATGCTGCAAAATCTGGTCATTCTGGCCAAAATAATCACATTTTTTAAAAAGCCTGTGAAATCTGGTAGGGGCTGACTAACCTTCTTAGACTGCTTTAAAATAAAAATAAAAATTTGACATTCCCTTTAGTACCGTAATTTCCGGACTATAAGCCGCTACTTTTTCCCCTCGTTCTGGTCCCTGCGGCTTATACAACGGTGCGGCTTATTTACGGCCTGTTCTTCTCCGACATCGACGAAGAGTATTTCGGTGGTTTTAGTACGCAGGAGGAAGACGATGACACAATGATTAAAGACTGACTTTTCATATACCGGTAGGCTGGTTATTTTGATAACGTACAGGCGAGCACTTTGTATTACTTTGCACCGTTGTATTATTTGTACTCTGCACGAATGCTGTTCGCCATGTCAAAGATGTGAAAGTTTGATTGAATGATTGAAAGATTTATTGTTAATAAATGGGACGCTTTGCGTTCCCAAACAGTCATCTCTGTCCCGACAATCCCCTCCGTGGTAGCAGGAACCCCTATATACTACGCTAATTACACATCAAAACCCTGCGGCTTATAGTCGGGTGCGGCTTATATATGGAGCAATCTGTATTTTCCCCTAAATTTAGCTGGTGCGGCTTATAGTCAGGTGCGGCTTATACTCCGGAAATTACGGTAGTTCCTGTGACCGCTACAGCGTCAGTTAAGTTAGCTTAACTTTTTATTTGTGTCTCCTTTGCTGCGCGCTGCCTTGGCCTGCTGGCTGCAGAGTCTTGGGGCGAGGACTGGGGCAGCGTGGGCCCTGGAGAGGAATGGGTTAATCCCACAACGCACCAGGCAGAGCAGGGTAAGACTACTGAGCAGAAATATCGCAAGAAAGTAAAGGCTTCCCAAACATGAACGATTAAATCAGGGGTTTGGGGCCCATTCACGCTGCAATTGCAATGTTGAATCCTACGATGTAGAAAGAACAATACCTACAATAACGGTGGAGGCACAAAAATGACAGCACAGCAAACACATTGAGCAACACAAAGAGTAACTTCCTGTAAGCAAGCGGAAGTGTCACTGACATCCTCCTGGGGAACTCAACAGTGTCCAAAATATTCAATTTTTACATTGAATTTGACAGTTTTAATACCATAGCCCAGGGTCACTTTGGTAGAAGAAGTTAACAAATTTAGTCACATGGTTAAAATGTGATTCTCAATTCGGCCCCCAGGTAAATGGAGTTTGAGACGCCTGGAATCCAGGAGTCATCATTATCACTCACAGGGGAAAATATTAGTTTTGCTTATTAGTTTAATGCAGGTAAGCTATTCTGGTTGGTCTCTGAATTGTTTGTAAACAGATACAATCTTTGGTGAAGGGAAAGTGAAGTGAATTGTGAACTATATTTATATAGCGCTTTTTCTCTAGTGACTCAAAGCGCTTTACATAGTGAAACCCAATATCTAAGTTACATTTAAACCTGTGTGGGTGGCACTGGGAGCAGGTGGGTAAAGTGTATTGCCCAAGGACACAACGGCATTGACTAGGATGGCGGAAGCGGGGATCGAACCTGGAACCCTCAAGTTGCTGGCACGGCCACTCTACCAACCGAGCTATACCACCGGAAACAATAAACCAATAAACAATTCCACATATGCTAACATCTCGTGTGAAATTCTACATGGTGGTGATTGTATTGTAGGGGAAAATACTAAAAAGCACATTTTGCCCACTCTTTATGAATTTATTTATTTATTTTTATGTGGCCGACTCCAATTTTCAGCCAAATCTACGCCACACCAAACGTAAAAAATTTACTTTACCACTTTTACATGCGCTACATGCACAATACGCCAGTGATAGCGTCTTCAGGTGCTTTTGTGGTGAGGTGCCAATTGAGATTTTTTTTTTTATATAAGTTTAAGTGTGCGGGGGAAAATGCAAAGAAACAGTTTTGTAAAATGCTCAGTTTGTCTTCACCTTTTATGCTGTCTACTTTCAGTTACTTCAACAGCCCTTTTAGGCAGCCAACACGTACAGTACTCTGTCTACCTACAGTACGAGTTCTGTTTCTTTGACTTTTAGTTTAGGTGAGAACTTCAACCTAAATTCACACGTAATCAGTCACACAGAACACACAAAGTTATGTGTTCAGTAAAGACAGAAAGTGTCAATATTGAGACCACTATGCTACTTAGTTGTCACGGTCCATTATATAGAAGCAGATCCTTTCACACCTTCTTTATCCTTAATGATGATCAACTTGTCACTTTCCTTTCCTTTTCTTTGACACACTGCCATCAGAAGAGCCTTCCTCAAGCTTGGGAGACATCTTGAATGGGAACGTCTTAATTGATTATCAGTGTGTCGTAAACGTTGAGGATTAGCTTAATAAAATAATTGTGCCACGTCATAAAAATCCTATTTTATGACATATTTTGGTATAAAAAAAAAAAAATTATACTTGAATATGACTGTGCAGGCTTGACACAGAGCAAGACTGCCCCCTCTGGTGAGGAGGTGACCAGCAGGTGCTCAGATTACAATCAGACGTTTCAAAACGGTGATAACTACGAAGCGTCAGAGTGTCACTCAGATGACTGGGACTTGTAGATAGGTGAACAGAGGTAGAAGTGGTAAAGTAGCAGGATGCAGTAGTGGTGGAAACCTGCTTGTAGTGAGCGTCCATGTTTTGTAGTTTAGTGTAGAAAGACAGTGTGCTAGTAGTGAAATACAAGTGTGAATAATAATCCTTTACTCCTCTGCTGCATCAAGACACAAGACATCTCTCATTAGGTACACTTTATCATAACTTTTGTTCTCACCTTTTTATGAGCACTTTTGTCATCTTCAATTCTCACATGTTTGCCTCTGACTTGATGAGTCATGTTTTATGTGATGAAGCAGTTTCGTGCAAAAACAAATTAAGGTTTCTGTTTCACTTATGTTTTATTGCATTGTGTGTGCGTGTGTGTGTACAGTGCGAGAACAACATAATCTATGTCTGTTAATCCAGATTAAAGCCACATCCACACATTACGTAACAGTCTTGTCTAAAATGCAAACTAGGGCAAGGAAACGTTCAGAAACATTCTTTGGCAACAATCGAAAAAACTAAAAGGATATTTCAAAAGACAACAAGATGCAGCAATCCAAAACAAATAAAGAATAGTTTGTTCCAGGACTTTTTTTTAGGGGTGGCACCAATTTAACAGTCAGTCTACCCCTGGAGCAGCTGTAGCTACTATAGTAGTTTACCACGGTTACCACCACCAAGTATGGAGTGAATCTTCTTGTAAGACATGTGCTGACATTAACAAAATTACAAAGTATTGAGCTATTACAGTGCGTCAGACAAATTTCAACATTTGGCGCAAAATACAAATACAGTATGTCAAATTTCCTCCTTAATAAAGTAAAAGTGTAACATTCATAAACCTTTTATTTCAATTTAAACAGATTAGGTCCTCATTCAAATCATTCATTGGTGGCAACAGAATAATTTTAAGTATTACACAGTGTGCCTTTAACAGAATTTACACAACAAATAAATGACCTGGACTGAGTAAAACTAGAGTCACAGTGGAATAACAAAAGATGGTGGGATTGAAATACGTTCAAAACAGATGAATGCGCCTGGTTTTGTGTTGGCAGGCAAGCACTTTAAACACGCTTGTGTAAAAAAAAAATATTGTAACTAAAATAACTTATGTTTAGTGAAGGACCACGGACATCTGAAACTTGGCCACTCGTCATCGGTCATCATCTATCAAAAAATAATGTCAGCCACCCGGATGTGTGCGCGCCGAATAAAATTGCCCGCCACCCAAAAATGTGCTTGCTAAATCCGGCAATTAAGATTGCCAGCCAAAATGTGCACGCTGGATAAGATTGTCCGCCACTACAATATGAAGTATAAACGATAAAACATTGAACATTTAGAGCAGGGGTCACCAACCTTTTTGAAACCAAGGGCTACTTCTTGGGTACTGATTAATGCGAAGGGCTACCAGTTAGATACACACTTAAATAAATTGCCAGAAGTAGCCAATTTGCTCAATTTACCTTTAACTCTGTTATTATTAATAATTAATGATATTTATCTTTGTAGAAACACTGATCATCTTAATGATTTCTCACAATAAATATATATAGAAACAGATAAATATCAATATGCAACACTTTATTTTTATATTTTCTCTAAGTGCACATTTTTCAAATTGAACATTTTCAAATGATCACTTCTAAGACAGTCTTGTGAAATCACAATATCCCATTTTAACTAGCTAGCCACTAACATTTTTTAACAAATCATGAATTACTTTGCACCATGTTTGTACAAATAATAACTCATGTAAAATACAAAAGTAAACTCTCAAATTTTTAAATCATGTCACACTTTGAACTGGACACCAAATATGTTATCTGTTTCTTTGTCAGTTAGTGGGAAGCCTGGCATTGCATGCTGTTAACTAGTGTGTTGTACTCTGGTGTGTAACTTGACACTGCAACTCTGAGTGAGTCTTGCAGATGTGCATCAGTGAGGCGTGTTCTGTGTTTGTTCTTGATGAAGTTCATGTCAGAAAAGGCTGATTCACAAAGATACGATTTTTCCTCATTGTTTGCGGAACCTTCTTAATCTTTTGGACATATTTTCACAGCAATCTGGCCTTAAGCTTAATTATGATAAATGTAAAATGTTAAGGATCGGAAATCTAAAGGGAACGTCCTTTCGAATGGAATGCAAAGTGCCTGTTTTGTGGACAGATGGACCAGTTAACATACTTGGTGTTGTTGTCCCAGAAAATCTGGAAGATCTAGGCTCAGTAAATTATGATAATCGACTAAGAAAGCTGGACAAAATTATGCAATTATGGAAAGGGAAATCCCTAACCTTGTATGGTAAAATGTCTATTGCCAACTCGTTAATTATTCCTCAATTTATTTATTTGTTTTTGTCATTACCAGCTCCATCACAAAACTTTTTTAAGATTTATGAGCGGAGGGTCTTCGATTTTTGTCTGGAACGGCAAACCAGAAAAGATTAAAAGAAAGGTTTTGTACAAAGAGTATGAATATGGGGGCCTGAAACGTCTCAATCTTGAAGCTATGTGTCTGTCTTTAAAAGCATCAATTGTTCCAAAGATGTATTTCAACATTGAGTGGTACACAAATGTCCTGTTGGACAAAAAACATGTACTGTATCAAAAGAAATTGTATCCTTTTTTACAAGTGATCCCCTCCCAGAGAGTCTGCTGGGAAACATGGCGGGGTTCATAAAGGAAACAATCCACTCATAGCGGTGTTTTCAATTTTATGTGCCAGAAAAAAGAGACGATATTTTGCAGCAGTTAATATGGATGAACTCTAATATTGTAATAGATGGAAAGCCTTTCTTTTGGAAAAATATGTTTGAAAGAGGAATCATTTTTGTCAATGATATTATCAATGAGAATGGTAAAATTATGAAGTATGATGAATTTAGAGCTATGTATGGTGATGCTTGCTCAAGCTTTTCATTTTATCAACTAACTGGAGTAATTGGGAAAAGATGGAAACAAATAATTAATGATGGAACTACTAAATTATTAGTTTGTAAACCTCTAATAAGAAATTCTAGTTGGCAAAAAGGAACTAAAATAAATAGAAAAATATATAATTTTTATTTAATAAAGAAATCTTTGAAGGCTGCCTCATACAACACAAATGGAAAATGGGAGGACTTTTTTGACTGCCCGTTGCCATGGGATGCCATATTCAAACTAATCTATAAAACCACTATCGATGTGCAAAATTGTTATTTTCAAATTAAAATTATTTATAACTTCTTACCCACAGGGAAAATGTTAAAATTATGGAATATGACAGAGTCAGATGATTGCCGATTTTGTTGTCAGGAGCCTGAATCCACCCTGCATTTGTTTTGGTATTGTCATATTGTGTCTTTGTTTTGGGTGGAAGTTGAAAAAATGTGTTTAAGGATTGGTTTGTTTATGAAGCTTAATGTGGTTTCTGTTATTTTAGGAGAGTTCATTGACAATCATGATTTAGTCAATTTAATTATAGTACTCAGTAAAATGTTTATTTTTAAGGCCAAAAACAGATATTCATTTAGTATTACTTTCTTTAAAACATGTATTCAGTATTTTCTAATTTTAGAAAGTTACATGGTTGAAAACGATAATGATGCCAAAAAACATTAAAAAAAAGATGAGAAGTCCTCAAAGGCTTATTTTGAAAGTATAATTGTGTTTATAGATTATATGATATCTGTTGTTGTGTTCCCTAATTTGAGTGACCTGGACATAATCTGGACTGTACATAAATGCTTATTTTGAAAATGTAATTTTGTTTATAAATTATATGCAATCTGTTGTGTTCCCTAATTTTTTTCTGTGTACATGAATGAAGGTGTGTGTTGCTGAGTCCGACTTGGACATTATCTGGACTGGGCCTGGTTTAAAAAACCCTTTAAACAAATCTAATTTCATTGACAACCTGGTCTGTTGAAGATAAGGCCCTTTTTTAAAAAATAAAATAAAATAAGATAAATAAAAAACATTTTCTTGGGAAAAAAAGAAAGTAAAACAATATAAAAATAATTACATAAAAAATAGTAATTAATGAAAATGTTAGTGGACCAGCAGCCTATACAATCATGTGTGCTTCAGGGACTGTGTCCCTTGCAGATGTGTTGTCTATGTTGTGGGAACCAGAATATTGGTAGCAGAAAGAAATACCGTATTTCCTTGAATTGGCGCAGGGAATATAGTATTCGCACGTCTAGAATTACTGCCGGGTCAAACTCGTTTCTCAAAATAATTAACGCATGCTTGGCCTTATCGCCGGTTTATTATTGAAGCTGGATCAAATTCGTTTCGCAAAATATTAATTTTATTATCGCATGTCTATAATTTTCGCCGGGTCAAACTCGTTTCGCAAAATATTTAGCATATGTCTAGAACTTCCACCGGGTCAAATTCGTTACGTCACGAGTGACGCATCTGTCCTCATTTTCAAAATGGAGGAAGCTGCTTTCAGTAGTTTACAATCGCACAAAGGAAAAAAGATAAAGAGCTTTTCAGTAGGATTTAAGGTCCAAGCTATTGAATACCGGTACAGTATGCTAAAGAGAACAGTAAGCAGCTATGTTTTATTAATATACCGTAGCTGCGTGTGTGAAATACTGTATAAGTCATTAAATGACTCCCGCCTCCTGGTGGTAGAGGGCGCTGCCGCGCTAGTGATCCTTCTTGCGACTTCCGGTACTGCAGAAGAAGTGAACACACGCAGCAAGAGATTTTTTTTTTTCCTCTGCCTGAACTTTTAACATGGAGGATTACATACCGGTATCTAAAATAAAACAGTTTTCTAAACTGGACTTTCAATCGAAGCAGGAGGTAATAATTAAAGGAATATCTCCATCGAAACAGAGACTTTTAAAACTGAAGAAAGAAAATAAGGAAGACTTCTATAAACAAGTTATCGATGCTTTTGGTCAGAAGGAGCTGCAAATGGACTCCATTTATAAGTACAGGTAAGACCATAATAACGTTTTTTTTAATTAAATGTGCTTTTTATGATGGTATGCTTACATCACACTCAAAGCGCACGCCTAAATTTTATGGATTCCTTTTGGTAAACGCCGGAGTGAGAAGAGGTTTTAAAATAATTACCGCATGCACGGCCATCCCGCCGGTTTCCGGTAAACGCAGGAGTGACAGGAGGTTTTAAATTAATTAACGCCCCTGCGGCTATTCAAGGAAATACGGTAACCCCTTTTGTGTGAGTGGGTGTGGATGAGTGTGCATGGGGGAGGTTGTTTGGGTTGATGCATTGATTGAAAGTGTATATTGTGTTTTTTCTATGTAGATTTAATTAAATTTTTTTTTTTTTTTTTTTTTTTTTTTTAGAACAGGCCCGCGGGCGACTCATCTGGTCCTTACGGGTGACCAGGTGCCCGCGGGCACCGCGTTGGTGACCCCTGATTTAGAGTATGTGAACCATTTCTACCTTGTTTACTTTCCTCCTGAAGATTTTGTAATCCATCAGAAATATCCATCCATACATTTTCTATAGATGTCCCTCAAGCAACTGAAATTCGCCAAACATGTCGAAGTGTGGAGAGTGTTTTGCATATTATTACCCATCAGGCCGAGTAAATGGGTTAAATTGGTGTATTTTTGAATTGTGTATGGTACTATTAGACATTTTTTATAATGTCCACAGAGTTCAGTGGGCAAGTTGTGTGTTTTTGTATCACATGTTTAACCAAGTCGTGTGATTTTGAATCACATGTTTTAACGTTCTGTGTTGGTTTTTGATTGATTGGATCATGATTTGGAAATGTTGTCTAAATTAGTACCTTTTATATTTAGTCTGTGCAAGACATATATTCCTGTAGTGTATATAGTCAATAATATTTGCTGTGGACCTCACCTATCGGGTGGCAGACTAAATTTCAGTATCTCTTAATTCATTCAAACTTGGGACAATTCATGGGCAGTAGTTTTGCGACCCGTGACCTGAATTGCACAAGTTGCGGATATCTCTCAATTAATCAATAAAAATGTATTTATATAGCCCTTAATCACATGTGCCTTAAAAGGCTTCACAAACTATGACAAAATTCCTGGATCTAAACCCACATCTGGGAATGCATGAATAGAATGTTTCCTACTCCTGCTGCGAGTCCGTTCCCTAAGATTAGCTTCAATGTCGGGTGCTCTGGCCCCAGGAATACAGATTACTTGGCCTGTATGTTCCGGGTAATGGAGTCCCCTATAACAAAGGTGTGGTGTGTAAGGTGTGGTGTGTAAGACTAGCTAAAAGGCTAAGCTCACTGTAGTTTATAGGCTGTTTAGGGCTACTACAAATTGGGTTATTTAGCTCGATACAGCTAGCGCTAGCAAACATGTGTCTAGCGCGTCTAAATTTAAGAAGTTACTCTGCTCTAACTGGCGGACATGGCCCTCTTGCAGGTGCCAATTTATCCATGAGAAGAGTGCATGAAGAACAGGAAGCCATGCTCACGATATTTCTTTCACCGAGTCGAGTTCTTGCTGTCTTCGGAGCAGGGGGCTTTGGACCGGGACTCGCTTAGCTTAGCTAGGTTTGCAGCTAGCTCGCTGAAAGTGTAGCGGTAAAACAAAGAGAGGGTGCTTTGTAAGTACGATAAGACTACTAAAGAAAGCTGTAAAACAATTAGAAGAGGCACACAGATCGATAGATAGCTTTGACTATAGAGCAGCGTCTGTGTATGATTTACACTTGAAAAGTGTTAGTCCATCTTAAACATTCATTTGTTTATGGTCCAACACATTTACCCCCACACATTAAAAGCATATGTGAACTGTTGAGAGTGATCTATGGCGCTATTTTCTGTTGGTAAATGAGAGACGATGAGAGATTATCATCACACATCAACATCTCTAACATGTAAATGTTGCCTCGTTGCTAGGTCAGCATTGCAAATAAAAATCTGTCCTTAATTGTCTTACCTTGGATAAATAAATGTTAAATATATAAATACATTTAAACTAGGAAGTCAATGTTTATGTAATACTTAGCACTGTAGACAGGAACAGGCAGGTCTGAGCTATGCGGGAGGACAACAATTGTGTCGTTTGAGCAATAAAAAGTTGATATATTGCTACACGGTGTTGTTCCTGTTTCGTCTACAAAAGAAACAAACTTAAGTTTTCATTAGACAGTTGACGTGTGTTTAAGTGTCGCTCCAAGACAAATTTGGTTGAAAAATAACACTGACTGGCCAAAATGTGCGGGGAAGTTGCAGGCATTGAATAAGGTTGCAGGGCCATGCATAAATCACAGTGATTAGTTAAATTTGCGTGAATTTGTGCAATCGTGACATTGCGAAATCCTTGAGGGACTGTTCTATAGTTGTCATCTCACTTTACTGCTATCACTGAGGCCTTTCTGTGGTGGCATCAGAAAAAAG
This sequence comes from Entelurus aequoreus, assembly GCF_033978785.1. Taxonomy (NCBI): domain Eukaryota; kingdom Metazoa; phylum Chordata; class Actinopteri; order Syngnathiformes; family Syngnathidae; genus Entelurus; species Entelurus aequoreus. The sequence goes on along the minus strand of NC_084734.1, from coordinate 48,572,798 downwards.
ACAAAAAAAAACAATGCACACTTAGTTGATCTTTAACAGGAGCATAGCATGCAGAAAAAATAAAGTATGGATGCCATTTTTTTTTATATTTCATAAATTGAATTCTAAAACCAATGTAGTTTAATAGATGCTAAACTATCTGAACAAAACATCTTAGCTTTGTGTTATAGCGAACAAAGCAAAGTAGTGCCAAATCTAATAATATACAAACCCCGTTTCCATATGAGTTGGGAAATTGTGTTAGATGTAAATATAAACGGAATACAATGATTTGCAAATCATTTTCAACCCATATTCAGTTGAATATGCTACAAAGACAACATATTTGATGTTCAAACTGATAAACATTTTTTATTTTGCAAATAATCATTAACTTTAGAATTTGATGCCAGCAACACGTGACAAAGAAGTTGGGGAAGGTGGCAATAAATACTGATAAAGTTGAGGAATGCTCATCAAACACTTATTTGGAACATCCTACAGGTGAACAGGCAAATTGGGATCAGGTGGGTGCCATGATTGGGTATGAAAGTAGATTCCATGAAATGCTCAGTCATTCACAAACAAGGATGGGGCGAGGGTCACCACTTTGTCAACAAATGCATGAGCAAATTGTTGAACAGTTTAAGAAAAACCTTTCTCAACCAGCTATTGCAAGGAATTTAGGGATTTTACCATCTACGCTCTGTAATATCATCAAAGGGTTCAGAGAATCTGGAGAAATCACTGCACGTAAGAAGCTAAGCCTGTGACCTTTGATCCCACAGGCTGTACTGCATCAACAAGCGACATCAGTGTGTAAAGGATATCACCACATGGGCTTAGGAACACTTCAGAAACCCACTGTCAGTAACTACAGTTGGTCGCTACATCTGTAAGTGCAAGTTAAAACTCTCCTATGCAAGGCGAAAACCGTTTATCAACAACACCCAGAAACGCTGTCTGCTTCGCTGGGCCTGAGCTCATCTAAGATGGACTGATACAAAGTGGAAAAGTTTTCTGTGGTCTGACGAGTCCACATTTCAAATTGTTTTTGGAAACTGTGGACGTCGTGTCTGCCGGACCAAACAGGAAAAAGAACCATCCGGATTGTTATAGACGCAAAGTTGAAAAGCCAGCATCTGTGATGGTATGGGGGTGTATTAGTGCCCAAGACATGGGTCATTTACACATCTGTGAAGGCGCCATTAATGCTGAAAGGTACATACAGGTTTTGGAGCAACATATGTTGCCATCCAAGCAACATTACCATGGACGCCCCTGCTTATTTCAGCAAGACAATGCCAAGCCACTTGTTACATCAACGTGGCTTCATAGTAAAAGAGTGGGGGTACTAGACTGGCCTGCCTGTAGTCCAGACCTGTCTCCCATTGAAAATGCGTGGCGCATTATGAAGCCTAAAATACCACAACAGAGATCCCCGGACTGTTGAACAACTTAAGCTGTACATCAAGCAAGAATGGGAAAGAAGCTGAGAAGCTTAAAAAATGTGTCTCCTCAGTTCCCAAACGTTTACTGAGTGTTGTTAAAAGGAAAGGCCATGTAACACAGTGGTGAACATGCCCTTTCCCAACTATTTTGGCACGTGTTGCAGCCATGAAATTCTAAGTTAATTATTATTTGCAAAAAAAAATAAAGTTTATTAGTTTGAACATCAAATATCTTGTCTTTGTAGTGCATTCAATTGAATATGGGTTGAAAAGGATTTGCAAATCATTGTATTATGTTTATATTTACATCTAACACAATTTCCCAACTCATATGGAAACAGGGTTTGTATCATTAATAATGCATTTATTTTATTTTCAAAATATGTCAGGGAGGAATTTTTAAAAATGAGGCCGCACTTCTATGAGGCCGTGATTTCGATGTTTTTTGTTTGACAACGTATATTTGTTGACCTTGATGGCGTATTTCAGGTTTCCTGGACTCGGACCCTCTGAGAGAAGCAGACGAGTACACGGCGTCACACATCATTCTGACTGAAGCAGAGCGAGAAGAAATACAACAAGAACTGACTAGAGTAAGAAGACACAAATACAGCAGTACATGTTGAAATACAGCAGTACATGATAGTATACACAATCAAATGTGTGTTTGTGCTCCAGCTGGAGGAGGAGATCAGTACTTTGAAGCAAGTGTTGGCGTCTAAAGAGAAGCAACACAGTGAACTTAAACACAAACTTGGAATTAATCCTCTCATTGAAATACGCAACAACTTCACTCGAGGATGGCAGGACATGCAGAGCTCTACTGCGTAAGAATACAACTACTACTACTGTTATTATTACTACCACTACTACTATCATTACTACTCTATGGCGATTGCTGTAAGACTGCAAGGGAAGCTCAGCTTTCCCTAAAATGAAGAAAAAAAACATGGTCAGATATGTACTTTTGTGTTTACTTTCCATTGACTAAATGTACGCTAGAATGTGTTCACCTTTTGTTCAGAATTAGCGACTCTGGTGACTTTGACGCGACTTTCTTCTCAATCATTGTGGTAGCGTCACAGTGCATTAAAGAGTATTGAAGCTGTGGGTCCATTGACTTCAGTGGGGTAGCATAGACTGGGTTTTTCCACTGCAGCCAAACTAAACAATCATTGGATAAATGCTTGGCTTTGTCCCAACCACGGATGCCGAGCATCCCTGAAAGTGTATGAAGAGTGAGCTCGGCCTCTGTTGGCCTGGATGCTGATCTTCCACATGATGATTGGAAGATCTGTCTGAAGCTGAATCCCTTTTATGAGGGACAGCTACATGAGCGAATCACTGATCTTGAAATATAAACCACTACCAAAGCATTTTTCAAGTTTAATTCCGTTATTCAGAGATGATATGGAGGGCTCCCCACATCTGCGGTCCCTTCCAAGGTTTCTTGTTGTTCCCATTGGGTAGAGTTTTTTCTTGCTCTGATGTGGGATGACGTTTAGTAATCGATTTTATAATTGTCCGAATTGCGATGTATCTAAAAATCGATTATTTCCCCCACCTCGAGCTTCTACTACTGCCACTACAATCTTTGGTAAAACTTATGGAATGACCAGACTTTAAGGATGTTCATTCAGTTGTTTAATTTTGTAGAAAAAAAACAGAATGCATGGTACAAAACTATAGACATTTCAAATATTAACTATCTGGCTTCAAACACAAAAAAAATCAAGAAAATAAATTGCGGTAGTAACATTTTCATTAGATCAGAGTGAAGAAATTATGGAATCACTCAATTCTGAGCAATTTATGATGGAATCACCCTGTCAATTTTCATTTCCAAAACTAATATCTGCATCAGATTAAATGTGTTCATTATTTTGCAGTTAAAAAGGAGTGTTCACACTTTGGAGAGCTGTTGCACCAGGTGGATTGACATTAATCATGGTTCAAACACGAGGGATATCAATTGAAACAAAGGAGAGGATTATTAAACTTCTTAAAGAAGGTAAATCACAAAATGTTGCAAAAAAACGGTAATTGTTCAGTCCGCTGTCTAAAATTTAGACCAAGTACAAAAAACATTGGATGGTAATATAGGGCTGAAAAGGGAACATGATTTCGCAATGTACTGTGGGGCCGCAATAGCCATTTTTGTTGGCCAAAGATTTTGTTTACATGGCTATACTGTACCCGTGAGATGTCAAGAGAGAGCAACAAACTAGAGTAAAATGGGACTGTACCGAGACAAACTGTACCTTATTCCAAAGGCTTGCTTCCTCGAGAGAAAAAAAAGTTAAATTGGTGGAATAGATCATACGAGCACATCCAATGGACAAGAGATTGAAGTAAGCTGCCGCCATTGTTGAAGCCAAACTGGTTCGTAGCTCGTCAGAGCCAGTTTTTATACCGGTAAAAAAAAATTCAGAACGTAAAGATTGTTAAGGCTCATTGTCCTCTGTTTAAATCTTTTATCTCTTATGTGTCCGAGTTGGAGTGAGGGTGCCCAGCCTCATTTCATATGCAGGTTTCTCCGGAAAAAAAACAAGCCCATTATTACTTTTGAATACTTTAATCACTGCGCTCCTTCTCCAAAAATAATACTCATACATGTTTGTGCTTACCAAAGACTAAAAATAAATGTTTGTAATCTTATTTTTCTTTACAAAATTAAACAACTGAAAGAACATCCCACAAGTCTACTGATTCCATATGTTCCCAGGTGTTGCATTATTATTACTACTACAACCACCACCACTACTTTTGTTATGTACTTGTACTACTACTACTAGTACACCTTGTACTGTTACTACCACTAGAAAGAAGTACATTGCAGATTCAAATTTGCTGAAAGAAGAGTAAATGAGGGTGGTTGTTGTTGGAGGTATGATCAAGTTACTGCAGCCTGCAGATCGATGAGCACACTAACCTTCCTCATGTATAATGCAGATCAATGATCACACAGATTGGGTAACACTTTGTCTTTATTGTAAATTAAATCAACACTACCACGATAAAAAGCTGCAAGTTCAAGGTTTGTTAATGATATCAAATAAATAGTATGCAACAGTACATCCTGTTCTCTGATGTTGTGTTTGCTGGCCAGCTACAAGAGGACGTCAGAGACGCTAAACTCAGCTGGACAGAAGACCTCAGTGGCCTTCAGCACCCTGGGCAGCGCCATCAACAGGAAGTTTGGAGACATGAGGTACACACTTACACTTGCTTTTATCCCCTAATGCTACTTTTATTGCTGCTAATGTCCTTGAAAATAACTCAGGGGACAGTTCATTAGGTACACCTGCTAATACACCTTAAAATAAATCCTGACTTTGTTAAGAAAATATATACTAATAAAAATAATAATTTGAATTAATGGTGGGTGTAGTTTGCGTAGGGCATATTAAATCAGGGAAGCACATTCTAAACATTGTTGTTCATACAGCATGGCTGGTCTACACTTACTGTTCCCCAGCAGGTATGTGTGTGTTTGTGTGAGTGTGGTTGTGTGTGTGTTTGGAAATATAAAGCATGTTTTGCACTTTCTTTTCTATGGTTATGCTTGTGTGGCATGTTTTAGCACAATGTTAAACATGTAAAGACATTGGTGATCACCATTAGATAGTGCTGTTAAACTGAATATGCATAAATGAGTTTTGTTAAACACTTTTTTTTCTCGCGTTTGGTTTGTTTAAGTTCTAACAAATTCCGGTTTGATTTGAATGTGTGTATTTTGGAGCATCTTCCCTTGTGAACAGCGAGCAGGAAGTCAACCCCAAATAACAGTGCAGGTTCTTTACAGTTGTTATCTTCAATTAAACCTTAATTGTGTCCTGCATGCACCACCAAGGTCCGGTTCCATTGGGTAAGAACCTGCACATGCTAACATATTATGTAATTCGATGTAATACAACACATCTGCTTAATAAAGGCATAGAACATGTGATTAGTAGTGCCTTAGCAATGATGTCTGTCACTCCATGCGCTTGTCAATAAATGTGCTAACAATGTAATGTAATGTAAGAAAATGTAATACACCACATTTGCTTATTAGAGGCATATAATGTGTGATTAGTAGTACCTTAGAAATAAAGTCTGTCCCTTGTGTGCTTGTCAATAAATGTGCTAACAATGTAATGTAATATAATGTAAGAAAATGTAATACACCACATTTGCTTATTAGAGGCATAGAATGTGTGATTAGTAGTATCTTAGTAATGATGTCTGTCCCTTTGTGTGCTTGTCAATAAATGTGCTAACAACTAACTCTGGTCTGTCTCCCCTCTCGCCATGCTCTCTCTCCGGGTGGATAGCTACTCTATCACACACTCTGTCAGCATGCCCGCCATGAGGTAACCGAGAGTGTGTGTGTGTGTGTGTGTGTCTGTGTCTGTGTCTGTGTCTGTGTCTGTGTGTGTGTGTGTGTGTGTGTGTGTGTGTGTGTGTGTGTGTGTGTGTGTGTGTGTGTGTGTGTGTGTGTGTGTGTAGAGGGCTACATGCTCAAGGCTAATGCTAATTATGAACATGATCTGATTCATTTTTATTTCGTGTTTATATATGAACAGCTAATACTGAATACTAGCCACAGATGCTAATGCTAGCTAGAGGTGCCCTGGCTGGTCCACCAGTTACTTTAAAGACTACTAAAGTAGGTGACGAAGGGTTGCCACGGCAGCAACAGAGATCTTGTTCTTCCTATTAGGAGACATTACAATGAATGGTATTAATATTTTTTAAACCTTGTAACATGGCTTTAAAGACTGAATATTTTGGTGGAAATTATTTTTTGACCTGATCGTATTTCTTTACAGAAACTCGCCCAGCTTCAAGTCTTTTGAGGAGAAAGTTGAGAGTACAGTGAGCACTATCAAGGTGTGTACAAATATTCCATTTGCGGGTGATACTTTTTTTCAAAAGTTGTACTTTATGGAATCTTAAACATTTATTGTTTACGTTTCCTAGACCAGAGTCGGTGGTTCGGGCACGGGTGGAAGCTTTGAGGATGTTCTCTCCTCAGCTGCCAAGGCCAGCTCTCAGGACACGCCCAACAACGACTTGACTGACATGCCAGATAGGCCCCAGTAGACTAAAATGACTCCAAACAGTATTTATTAATTTGTCTTCTAACACATTCTAAATATGCTGTAACTGTGCAAAGTCGTTGATAAGATATTTGTAAGTGAGTGAGTTGTCTTCTGACACCTAGTGGCCACTAATCAACATTACATCACATGAGTGCTCACTTTTGTATTCATACTTTATAAGAAACAGTCAATTATGCTGCACAACATCTATATCTTAAAATATATTGTAGCTCTGTTAGGTATAACATTTGTGTAAAAAAACAATAGGATGTGATATAAAACATAGTTCAATACTAACATGCTGCTGCTGCAAGACATTTGAAAGCTGGATCGTGTTTTATTCATCATTGTTTTCACACAAGGTTAATAAGGGGCCACGTGCAATAAATTTACAGCACATTGCACGCACAGTAACCCTCATTTAGTTGTATCTGAAATTTAAGCACTCAGGAGAATGACATGATGCTGAAGGAAGGAAAGATTGCTAAAGCTATCTGATTGAATATTTATTGTATTAGAATATGAACAATGTGGGCTCATTAAGGTGGCACACATTGTCCATCCATCCATTTTCTACCACTTGTCCCTTTCGGGGTCGCTGGAGCCTATCTCCGCTGCATTTGGGCGGTAGGCGGGGTACACACTGGACAAGTCGCCACCTCATCGCAGGGCCGGCACACATTGTATAGTGTAAATGTATTTAACATTGTCATATCCATCCATCCATTTTCTACCGCTTATCCCTTTTGGGGTCACAGGGCGCTGGAGCCTATCTCAGCTACAATCGGGCGGAAGAACATTGTCATATCCTTTTTCCTATTGTTTGCTGAGATGTATTTTCATGTCAACATTTGAAGGTAACCGTCTTTTACATGTTGAAATAAAAGTGACTCTCAGGACCTGTCTTATAATTTGAAAAAACTTTATTAAAGACAGCGATAGGATTGTTTTAACTGCGTGTCATTACTTTCTCAACTAGTTTTAACCTGATCTGTCAACAATAAAGTGTTAATACAAAATAACGTACAATTTGTACATTGAAGTCTAATGTAGTCTTCCCCTTTAAAAATAAATAGGAGACTTTGTATCATTTTAACTTTTTTTTTTTAATGGAATTGTATGTGTGCATTATGTGCCCCCACCTTTTAGATTTAGGTCACGAAGCATGTAAAGAAGCTTGCGGCTGCGACTTCCCAGAGATATTTGCTGAACGTGTCATATGACTTTTCCTTTCGTCGTTCAAAGAGCTGACGAGCTGAAGCACATCCGGATGCTGGAAATGACCTAAAGAAGACGCAAATCAACAATATGCTGGTTGCCACAACGAGGCGACGGACTCACCTTCAGTGGAGTCGAAAAACTCCTGCAACCTTCCCGGCGTTCCCTCCAACTCCTCATACTCGTAAGCCTGCAGGATCATCTCCAGGCGGTCAAACTCTTTCACCAGCCTGGCCTCGGGGCTGCTCTGGTTTTTGTACTCCTGAATAGTAAACATTTTCCTCCATGAAAGCAGTTGTTTATATGAGGCGGACATTGTGTGAAGTAAACGATCATTTCTACCTCCCACAGGCCATACAACTCCTGTCCAACGCTGCCTGGAGTGAAACTTATCAGCTGCCTCATGGCTGCCTGAGGGAAATGAGTTTATAACGACTAAAACGAACAGAAGACCAGCCCACTCACTCACCTCCTCTCGCCTGTGTTTCTCAGCTTTACTGACGTTGTCCAGCGGGGCGATGTCTCCCACGATGCACTCGGCCATGTCATGGACTAGAGACAGCTTCATGCACCTGAAGTCAGGCAATAGGAGGGCAGCCCGTGTCCAAAGAGACAGCTGACTGCGTGAAAGAGCTCACCTGTCCTTGTCCACCGTGGGGTCAGTGATGGTGAGAGACATGAGGGCCATGCGGTACATGTGGTCTGACACACTCTCTGGCTCCTTCACCTCTCTGTACACCCAGCCTGTCCGAGGAACCCTCTGCGGAAGTAAAGGTAATTTAACATTTCTTAATATATTATTGATTGATATGTGACGTCGTGTTATTGACAACACGCCTTCGTCGTTCTATTATAGGAAATATGTCCATGGGTTTGGGCTGAATACGGGTGCACTTTTAACATGTAGACTACATTAATAATACACTCGTAGGTTTAAGACCTTTTAAAAGGCATGGAAACTAATGTACATGCATTAAAAAATAAGGACTTTGTCGCGAACTGTGCCTTACTTTAAGCTGTCCGATTAGTTTGAGAAATTGAAGCATCTTCATGCCTACCGAGTTGTCCCCGGCGGTCGCCATGTTTGTTTGTGGTCTTCTTCGCTCACGACACGACATATTGCTACACCACCACCTACTGTTTTAAAGTGCGCATTACCATGGTGTAAGAGTCACTGGTGCTTGCTTGATAAATTGACATATCCCATCCATTTCTACCGCTTGTCCCTTTTGGGGTCACGGGGGCAGCTGGAGCCTATCTCAGCTGCATTCGGGCGGTCGACGGGGTACACCATGGACAAGTCGCCACCTCATCACAGGGCATATAATAATCATAAATACAAGTTATACTATATATATCCTGTTACAATAGGAATTGTTATTTGTGTTTATGCTGCACAAAGACGTGGCTACAGCCATAGGCGCCGACGTGGTATTGATGGCAAGTTGGCAACTTTCAATCTTTAAAATAATTTTTAAAAAATAAATCTTGTTGTAGTTAATTTTGTGGGGAGTTTGGTCCGTTTTACAAAATAATAAAGCCACAAATCATATGGGATATTAACTTCGCTGAGCGTCTATATATATTTTTTTTAAATATACACCCACTGGCAGAAATGTAGATTGGCGCCTATAGCTACAGCCACTGATGTATCTCTGTGTAGTCTATGACTGTGCACCCAAGGAACAATGGTACCGATCAATCGTCCGGGTTGTAAAGTCAAGAGACAGTACGAATTGAAACATGGTTTCAAAGGACACATGTGGATTTACCTAAAAAATTAAGAAAAAATAAAACCTCCCGCACAGTGGAATATGGACTTAAAGGCCTACTGAAACCCACTACTACCGACCACGCAGTCTGATAGTTTATATATCAATGATGAAATCTTAACATTACAACACATGCCAATACGGCCGGGTTAACTTATAAAGTGACATTTTAAATTTGCCGCTAAACTTCCGGTTCGAAACGCCTCTGAGGATGCCGTATGCGCGTGACGTAACCCGGGGAACACGGATATGCCTTCCACATTGAAGCCAATACGAAAAAGCTCTGTTTTCATTTCATAATTCCACAGTATTCTGGACATCTGTGTTCGTGAATCTGTTGCAATCATGTTCATTGCATTATGGAGAAGGAAGCTGAGCAAGCAAAGAAGAAAGTTGTCGGTGCGAAATGGACGTATTTTTCGAACGTAGTCAGCAACAACAGTACACAGCCGGCGCTTCTTTGTTTACATTCCCGAAAGATGCAGTCAAGATGGAAGAACTCGGATAACAGAGACTCTAACCAGGAGGACTTTTGACTTCGATACACAGACGCCTGTAGAGAACTGGGACAACACAGACTCTTACCAGGATTACTTTGATTTGGATGACAAAGACGCAGACGTGCTACTGTGAGTATGCAGCTTTGGCTTCTAAACATTTGATCGCTTGACCGTATGTGCGCAACTTTTTTTTGCGTATGTACGTAACTTTTTTTAAATATATAAGCTTTATGAACCTTGGGTTAGGTGAACGGTCTTTTGGGCTGAGTGATTGTGTGTGTTGATCAGGTGTTTGAATTGTATTGGCGTGTTCTATGGAGCTAGGAGCTAGCATAGGAGCTAGGAGCTAGCATAACAAACACGCAGGTGTTTTTATGCAGGATTAATTTGTGGCATATTAAATATAAGCCTGGTTGTGTTGTGGCTAATAGAGTATATATATGTCTTGTGTTTATATACTGTTGTAGTCATTCCCAGCTGAATATCAGGTACCGTGAGTATGCAGCCTTGGCTGCTAAACATTTGATAGCTTGACCGTATGTGCGCGTCACGTACGTAACTTTTTAAAAATATATAAGCTTTATGAACCTTGGGTTAGGTGAACGGTCTTTTGGGCTGAGTGATTGTGTGTGTTGATCAGGTGTTTGAATTGTATTGGCGTGTTCTATGGAGCTAGGAGCTAGCAGAGGAGCTAGGAGCTAGCGTAACAAACACGCAGGTGTTTTTATGCAGGATTAATTTGTGGCATATTAAATATAAGCCTGGTTGTGTTGTGGCTAATAGAGTATATATATGTCTTGTGTTTATTTACTGTTGTAGTCATTCCCAGCTGAATATCAGGTCACCCCCGGCTCTCACAGCATCTTCCCTATCTGAATAGCTTCAACTCCCCACTAGTCCTTCACTTGCACTTTACTCATCCACAAATCTTTCATCCTCGCTCAAATTAATGGGGAAATTGTCGCTTTCTCGGTCCGAATGTCTCTCACTTCATGCGGCCATCATTGTAAACAATAGGGAACTTTGCGTATATGTTCAACTGACTACGTCATGCTACTTCCGGTAGGGGCAAGCCTTTTTTTTATCAGATACCAAAAGTTGCAATCTTTATCGTTGTTGTTCTATACTAAATCCTTTCAGCAAAAATATGGCAATATCGCGAAATGATCAAGTATGACACATAGAATAGATCTGCTATCCCCGTTTAGATAAAAAAAAATTGTTTCAGTAGGCCTTTAAATACCTTTGCTAAGTCGTTGAAAACATGAAAGGAGGAATTCACTCTCTACACAAACCTGGCGATGACTGAAGCCGATCAAACAGCGAAGATAAAACTGTTTTATTACCTCATTGGAATGCAAGTAAGAGATTTAAGCTACTACCTATGAGCAATGAGAGCACAACATGATGCACTGTTAAGCTGATGTATCAATCAATCAATCAAATATTATTTATATAGCCCTAAATCACAAGTGTCTCAAAGGGATGAACAAGTTTGATGATCATTGCACCCTAAAAGTAAATGCGATAGTGGAGAGATACCTATTTTGTGCCAGAACTCAATGTCCGTGAGAACCTATTGACAAATATGTGGCTGATGTTTACAAGCACCTGTAACTTTGGTGAGTTAAGGGATTCACTGACCATAGACAAAATTGTGTGCTACGGAAAGACTGCTCAGAGAGGACAACCTGCCTTTGGATACATGTCCGCAAGTGTGCAGAGCTATGGACATGTCTTGAGAACAAACCAGTACTATTGAAGGACAATTAATGGAAGAAGTACACGATGTCAAGCATGCTGTAAAATGGGAAAAAGGAAAAGAAGTGCAATGCAAATTTTGTGGATAATTAAATGAGAGACAGAAGTAAAATGTCCAGCTTTTAGGAAACGATGCAAAATGTGCGGAGAAAAAAAAAACTCTTTGAAGTTGCATGCCGGAGTATAAGGAAAAACAGTGGCAGAAGATGAACATGATTCATGTAAAGACATAACACAGAATAAAGAAGGGGTAAATCAGACAGAAGAAACACAAAATATGAATTATATGTTGGTATGCTGGGTGACAATAACTTTGTATGGTTCCACATAGATTGTGGGGCAACATGCAATGTCATTCCACTACATATGTTTGACCCAAATTACTAAAGTACTAGTAATGTACAAAACATCCAAATGTTGTCCACTTGGGAAATGTAAGAAACCCCTGAAACCATATACAGAATGAAGTTTCAGGTGGTAGATGAGAAGTGCATCACTCCACTACTGGGCAAGTGAAGCAATGAAATTCATACATTATGAGAAAATGTTATGCAACTAATGACTGTGAATGACAAATATGACAATTTATCGACAATGCAGAAAATACAATCTGAGTTTCAAGATGTCTTCAGAGCAGATTGATGCTTGGAAGGAGAATGTACATTTGAAACCGATACCAGAGTGGAACCAGTAAAACTTCCAAAATGTAGAGTACCAGCGGTGATAATGAAACCACTGATGGAGGAAGTGTCAGGCCTAGTGGATATAGGGATTATTACTCCTGTTGAACACAACACAAATTGGATTAGCATTATGGTATCTATCCAGAAGCCAAGCGACAGCCCAAGAATCTGCATAGATTCAATTCAACCAAGCACTGAATCAAAGTCACTTCCCACTTCCAACTATAGACGACATCATACCAGATCTCGCCAGAGCACAAGTGACAGAACACCACTCAGGAGATTCCGCTGGCTGAGGATGCTGATGAGGATCAGTCCTGCGTCAGAAGTTTTCTACAAGAAACTGACACAAGCACTAGAAGGCTTGCCATGTGAAGTGAAGTGAAGTGAATTACATTTATATAGCGCTTTTTCTCAAGTGACTCAAAGCGCTTTACATAGTGAAACCCAATATCTAAGTTACATTCAAACCAGTGTGGGTGGCACTGGGAGCAGGTGGGTAAAGTGTCTTGCCCAAGGACACAACGGCAGTGACTAGGATGGCGGAAGCGGGGATCGAACCTGCAACCCTCAAGTTGCTGGCACGGCCGCTCTACCAACCGAGCTATATGTACAGTTTAAACATCGTAGCAGATGATATACTGTACTAATCACTGGCGAGGGAGACACGAGGTAAGGGACATTTTGCTGGCTGACATGTTAAACAGAGCCTACTTACAGGATGCACCTAAAAGGCAAATGGAAATGGAGACTGAAGTAGGCAACATGGTGGACTATTTGCCAATTTCGGCTGGAAGAATGAAGATAATTAGAACAGCAACACAAGAAGACACACAGCTGCAGTTGCTAATTACCATCATAAAGAAAGGATGGCCAGATAACAAAAAAGAGGTAAATGTGGAAATTTCAAATTACGTCTCATTCCAAGATGATCTCAGTTGACAAAACATCACACATTGTTATCCACTCAGTATAGAGGGATGCCCGAGGAGGGCAAGAGATTGTGTTTATTGGCAAGGAATGATGGCACACATTAAAACCTTCATTTCAAAATGTGACATCTGTTGATCACTGTACGTGAATCAGCAAAAAGAGACACTGCAACCCCATGATGTGACACAGACCATGGGCTAAAGTCGGCACAGATTGTTTGTTTGAGAATAGAAACTACTTGATAATAGTGGAATATTGTTTGAACTTCAGAGAAATCGACTACCTTTCAGATATTAAGTCAAGCACAGTAATCAGTACGTTAAAACCCACTTTGCCAGACAAGGAATCCCACATACTGTCACACCTGAAATGGTCCTCAATATTCATTCAGGGGTTTCAAATTTTCAGCGAAAGATGGGAATTCAAACACTCAACATTTTCACTGTTATACCTACAACAAAGCCATTGTAAAGTGGAGTCAGCAGTGAAGACGGCAAAAAGACTGATGACAAAAGCTAAAAACAACAGCTATACTGAATCACAGCTATACTCCAACACAAAGATTGCACTCAAGTCTGCTGAGCAGGAGGACTAAGACATTTTTGCCCATCGAAGAGAGTTTGTTGGAGCCAAAAGTGACAGATGCAACAGCAGGACTGAGACGCAATCAACAGAGACCAGCCAAATATTACAACTGTACAGTAAAGGACATGGACATTCTGAAACAAGGAGACAGCGTGGGAGTCCAGCCCTGGGAGCCGCACACAATCTAGAGCAGTGGTCCCCAACCACCGGTCCGTGGATCGCACAAGAAATTAAAATAAATAAATAAATAAATAAAACATTTCATTTATTTTTTTATTAAATCAACATAAAAAACACAAGATACACTTACAATTTGTGCACCAACCCAAAAAACCTCCCTCCCCCATTTATACTCATTCACGCTCATTCGCACAAAAGGGTTGTTTCTTTCTGTTAATATTTCTGGATCCTACATTATATATCAATATACACTACCGTTCAAAAGTTTGGGGTCACATGAAAATGTCCTTATTTTTCAATGAAGATAACTTTAAACTAGTCTTAACTTTAAAGAAGTACACTCTATACATTGCTAATGTGGTAAATGTCTATTCTAGCTGCAAATGTCTGGTTTTTGGTGCAATATCTACATAGGTGTATAGAGGCCCATTTCCAGCAACTATCACTCCAGTGTTCTAATGGTACAATGTGTTTGCTCATTGGCTCAGAAGGCTAATTGATGATTAGAAAACCCTTGTGCAATCATGTTCACACATCTGAAAACAGTTTAGCTCGTTACAGAAGCTACAAAACTGACCTTCCTTTGAGCAGATTGAGTTTCTGGAGCATCACATTTGTGGGGTCAATTAAACGCTCAAAATGGCCAGAAAAAGAGAACTTTCATCTGAAACGCGACAGTCTATTCTTGTTCTCAGAAATGAAGGATATTCCACAAAATTGTTTGGGTGACCCCAAACTTTTGAACGGTAGTGTAGATCAATACAGTCTGCAGGGATACAGTCCGTAAGCACAGATGATTGTATTTTTTTATGACAAAAAAAATAAAAATAATAATAATAATAACAATACCATACCACCGCAGAAACTTTTTCAGGAACTTTTGAAAGTACACCCTGTGTTTCCACCAAAAACTATCCGGGTAGATTTAATTCTTGTAGGAACTTTTCGGAGTTTTCCAAGCGACCAGGAAGGCGGGCTGTGCTGTTGGTTGAACACTGTTGGAGGCGTCCTTAAAACTTATTTTTCAAACACATGACTGCCATTGTAGGTTACAATGGCAGTCATGTGCCATGCCACCTCCACACTTGTCTATTTTTAATTTCTTGTGTATTTCTATTACAACAAACTTGACAACGGAGAGAAAGAAGAACGAAAAGAGCTATCGATTTGCAGGAGCTTTTGTGGAGCATCAGTGTGCTGAAGAACGCTGGTCAGTGGAACTATCTTGGAGTGTTTTTACTCAGCCGTTGTCTTTAAATTATGTGCAGTTTAATGTTGTTTATTCGTTTTTACAAAATTAATTTCGTTACGCGAAGCTGTGAGAAGAGGACGGACTCTTAAATGTATTTACGGAGGAGTATGAAGCCGGACTCGAAGCAGCGACCTCAGATGCTTACTACTCTGACTTTGTTGGATAAATGTGGAAAAACCGGAGGCATTACACGAGTGGAACGAAGGTAAACAACATCCAATATTAACTATTTTCTTTATTAAATGTTGAAAAGTAGTCCGTGACATTCCATTTGTGTAGTTATTAGCCTCATCTCGAGTGAACAGAATGCTAATGCTAACAAGCTAACGCTAAAGCGGCATGTTCGTACTGTTGGCGTGAGATAAACACCGACATTTATTAATAATAATTTGTTATCTACAGCTTAAATGGACCAAAAAAAATCGCCTGACCCTCATGAGTTCATCATTTACAGAGAGGACAACGTTCTGACTGTTGGACATTGCGGACAAAAGCCTGACTTTTTATGAACAACTCTGTACACTTTATTTTTTAAATCGTATCGTTTTTGTAAATTATTGCTTTGTATTTCAATTACATTTTTGTGTAATAAATCTGACCTAATATTGTGTTTATTTACGAGGTATCAGTATAGAAATATAGTAAACCACTCCTCCACGTCATCAGCCTGATTTTTATAAACTACCCTGAACTGTGAAATGCGGTGAAAACACAAACCACACACTTCTATAAAAACTTATAGATCCAGGAACCAGAGGTTCTAGGAACCAAAAGTCCTTGAACTTTTGGTGGAAAAGGCCCTGGTGTTTAGCCTGTTTCTACGCCCCTGGTCTTTTGTGATCATTTTATTCTTGTTCATTTACTACATTGGTGTTATCTTCAAGTACTGTAATGTTGATAGGTTTCAATGTAGTGAGACCCCAGGACACCAGGAAAATTCAATGGGCCCCAACTTTAAAGAATGTATTTCTTTCTATTTATTGTATCAATACTTTTCCAAAATTGTAGCATTAAACAACATTTTTGGAGCAATACAAATGGTACTAAAATAAATTACTAGAATTCCAATGAAAACAAAATGGTGCCTGTAGTACTAAAATAAGTTATTGTCTCATGGGGGTCGCATGTTGCTGCGGGTTCGTTTTCCCGGGATGCAGACGGACGACTCCGGACGAAGCGTGCAGGTAGGAACATGAGTTATTGTCATAAATCCTCCAAAATACAAAACGACAGGAAACATACAAAAGGAATGCGTGCCGATCGCAGAAGAAGCTAAGGAACAAAACTTAGCACAGGAATCAGGAGTCCAGAAAACAGGAATAACTAAACCTAACAGTTGCATATAGCAAACAATGAAGCCAGACTGAGCGTGGCGAGAAAGGTGAATAAATAGCTCTCTGATTAGTGCTCGGCAGCAGGTGAGCGAGCCGAACACTAACCAGAGGCAGGTGAACCCAATCAGCACCCATGGTAACCAAAACAAACCCAGGGGTGCACAAAACAGGAACTTTGGGAGTCCAAAATTAAACAGAACATGACTAAACAAAACATGATCCAGACCACAGATCATGACAATTATCAATAAAAGTGCTGATTTTTACACAAACAAAACATTCTCAACCTCAATAGATGTGTCTGTTTTTGTTGTAAGTAGGGATGCATGATTATATCGGCTATAATTATCGACCGAAAATGGAAATTATGACATCACATAGATCACCGTGATTGCTGTTAGTCTCTCTATGTTGGCTTGTCTTGCTGCCTGGTTCCTCAACCCCTCCCCTCCCTTATGGTAGGCTGACCATATTCTGAAATCCCAAAAAGAGGACACATATATGCGTGCCAAGGCGGGCAGCACGCCAAGGCCGTGACTAGGTGAAAATTTGCCAATGATACTCGAACTTGCTTAAATAAATAATATATTTTTTTAAATAAAGCATTTTTTTCTCGTCTGTTGACAGCAGTGTTAGCGCTAGGAAAAATTCAAAATGGGGTCCCAGGGACCCCATCAAGTCATAAAAATGGGGTCCCACAGTAAATTTTTGGGGTCCCACTTTTTTGTAAGCGTTTTGAAAACAAATGACAAATGTATGCATTATCCTGTATATCTCACATTCTATGTTGTGTTTTGGAAAAAGGTTGTCATAAACGTTACTTAATTCATTAAAAAAGATAATACAAAAGAAAACAAATGTGTATACATATGTAAATGTATTCAGTTATAAACATTCATTCACTTTCTTCTTTCCTTCATGGATCTAAAGTTTACCGCTGCTGGTAGTTTTTTCTATGTTTTTATTTAATAAGTTGTAGGTGTATTTATTTCAGTATAAAAGTGTAAAAAGTGTTTTGCTTGGGTCATGAAATGATGATAATGGTGTGCCAGGGCATACATACATTTTATATTTAACGCTTAAATCTCTGGAGTCTACATCAACTTCGAATCTATTCCTAATTTCAAAATGTTTTAGTTTTTTTTGTTGTTTTTTTTGTTTGGTTTTTTTCTGCCCTTTTTTGTCAAACAAAACTATGTTTTTTATGGCAAAAATATTTTTCAAAGTGGAATATTTGATGTGAAGTAATCGGAACCTTTGATAGGTCAATAATTCATAATAACATTGATTTTGATTCAATATTATGTTTTGAGCAATGAGCTTTTGAAAGAAAAAAAAACAGCTTTGTTTTATTAGACAACATTGCAACTTTTTCTAAATTACATTTCACCTTTAAGCTTTTTTATTTCACTTTTGTTATGTTTTTGTTTATTTTAATAGTATTTTTGAATGTGCCGTGGGCCTTTAAAACATTAGCTGTGGGACACAAATGGTAAAAGAAAAATTTAAAAAATTAATAATCTGGGTCCTTTCTGATTTCAATGCGTCAAAAAGACACAAAAAGTGTGTAACGCCAACACTGCTTGACAGTATAACAAGATAAGTCACACTTATATTCTGTAACATTCACAGTTTTTGGAAAAAAAGTGCAGAGGTAGAAATATTCAAAATAACCTCTTGTATATAATGTAAACATAAATAATGCCTCAAAACAAGTTAATTGAATTTAAACAAAAAACAGCAGACGAGCTCTCGCCCTGCACAGCTGTTTTGTGCTTTGTAGTGTTGATATGGGCTTGTAGATCTTTGGCCCCTTTATTTGCCACAGATACATACGTTCCTGCTTTGCACACAGTGCATTGTGCTTTCCATGTGTCACGGCCAGGACGAAAACACGAATACTTTTCCCGCAAATCATCCGTGAAGTTGCATTTACGTTTCTGCATTTCTTGTTCTCATGTCTCTCTCCACTCACTAGCTCTCTCACTCTGTGTCTCTGCCCCTCCCTCACGAATGTTGCTACGTGCGCGCACCTTCAGTTTTGTTTTTTTAACCCCTTCTTAACTTAACCCTGGACGTACATTGAAAACACACGCAACCCTAATTCAAAATGCTGGACATTTGAGGCATTTAAGAAACCCCGCCCGGACAGACCGGACACCCCCGCAAAAGAGGACATGTCCGGGGAAAAGAGGACGTATGGTCAGCCTACCTTACGGTATGGTCGCATGTCATGATACTGCACGCATGGCCTGTTGTGTACAGAGAAAAGCAACATGGCAGTCACTGGTGTGGGCTTTTTTTTAGGGCTTTTGTAACTGTCAGAAAAATAAATATCACTTGCCGTTTGCATAACTTGTTCTCCACAAATTCCACCGAGAGACAAGAAGACAAGCGTCAACACTATATATCTGATGAGTCACTTTAAAATTCACCATTGTGAAGATTTATGGAAGCAGTACAGGGAGGTAGGGAGTGCTGTGGAGAGGCAGTACCTTTTGTTGTATGGTAGCTGCACTCTACTTTTGTAGAGTATCCAGCAGTACTGGCACTCACCCACTTCCTAAATCTCTCACCTATTGGCTCAAAGTGCCACACTCCGGGACCTTGCTATAGCTAACATGCTAAACCATGTGGGGAGGTGGTGTTAACACGAACCAACTGGGCAAAAGAGTGTGGATCGCCGGCCAGGTCGAATGGGTTCCTAGATAACTCCAATGGCCACATGTTCGAGAACAAGGTGGGCCACCTAGTTTGAGCAATTCGGCTGTGGTCTGACTTGGACAGGGATGGTTTTCGCCATGTCACTACTGCCCAAGACACACTGTATGATGAAATCACAAACCAACTCAACACCGCCTAGCCATCCGTCCCCCAACAGGGCAGAAGTGATAAGTATGCTACTGGTGGAAACGACATCTGTGGCAGAGATCGCATTACCAGTGCCACATGTAATGTAAGAAGTTATGTCAACAAGGAAAATTGAAAGAACTTACCCATGAAATGGAAAAATACAATTAGCATCTTCTAAGACTTTGCAAAACGAGATGAAAAATTACTGAAGAGATAATGACGGAGGAAGGGCGTAAAATGTACTACAGTGGAGAGAAAAGCATCCATGCACACGGCGTAAGCTTTTAGTATATACATTCATCAAGAATCCTGTCCGAGGATACCAGCAAATATCCAGCTGTCTAATGACCAAGCCATGTCTACAAGCCAAATCCTTTGACATCACAGTTAGTCTATGGTGCAACAACAGACTATAATGCTGGAGAAATTTAAAAATTCTACAAACAACTGCAAAACATAATTGAAAAAATGAACAAGAAGGATGTACTTATTATACAAGGTGACTAGAATGCTAAAGTAGGGAAAGATGTAAATAAAAATTGTAAAGACTACATTGGTTATATCATACAACGAAAGGGGAGAACACTTGTTAGAATTTGCCAGTCTCAATCACATGATACATGTGAACACACTCGTAAACCACGAGTCATCTTGAATATGAACATAGCATGCTCCCAATGGAAAACATCATCACCTGGACTATATTCTTATAAAAAGAAGGTTTAGAACTGAAGTGAACAAACAAAAAACAAGAACGTTTCCAGGTGCTGACATTGGTAGCGACAATGACCTTGTATTAAAGAACTCCAAAGAACAATTTAGACAAATAATAAACCAGGCAACATCTGAATTCAATTTGATCTTGACAAACGCAAAGATACAATAGTTGCAGAAAAGTTTTAAGCACAGATCTAAGGAAAGTTTGGCCCATTTCTTCTTTTAGATGAAGGTGCAGAAATATCCACAGGAATATTCAAGGCATTAATGACAGAAACAGCAGAAAAGGTTATTGGTCAAAGACGTCGCAAATCAAAACATTGGGTCACAAATGACATACTGGACCTGTGCGATGAAAGAAGAAAAACTTAATGATCTAAATGCTCTCCAGAAGACTTAGACTTAGACTTAGACACATTTTATTGATCCACAAGGGAAATTGTTCAACACAGTATCTCAGTTACAATGATGGAAAGTGTAAGGATGGAAAGGACAATGCAGGTATAAATAGACTAATATAGCGATAAAAAAAATCTAACATATATATGAATATACACATATGTGTACAGAATAATATATATACAGAAGGCAGAGAAAATACAGAAACATCTACAATGAAATTTGAAGAGCAATAAAGGCAGAACAACAACAATGGATTGACAAGCAATGTAATGAGATAGACAATAACATGACAGAAAACAACTTTAAAATGTGTTTCAACTCATAAAAGAGTTCACAAAAGAGAAAACTGTGCAAGTCTCCACAATCCGGGAAAAACAGGGGAATGTTCTTTTAAGAAGGCAATTTAACTCTGAGATCAATAAAGTTTCTCTAAGTGTATGACAGAAAAAATCTTGAATCGTTGGACTGAGTATTGCTCGGATCTATACAACTGTAAGGATAAAGGAGATACAAGTGTACTAAACGCACATGAATCAACAAATGAAGATGATCACAACATTTTAAGAGAAGAGATTGAAGCTACAATTCAGTCACTAAAAAATGAAAAGTCAGCAGGAGTTGATAACTTGATCACACTGCAGAACTAATAACAAATTGAAGATAAGACACTATATACAAAATATGGAATGGAAATAAGCGCAGAAAAAAAAAAAACACATGGCAAACAATAATGTCACCATCACAAAATATATCAAGGTGCATGGTCAGAGACTTAAACAAGGACAGAAGTCCTACCAAGAGACATAAACTTTCTGGAAAGATGGAAGCATTAACATCAAGCAAAATATCAGGGTTTTACAAGTATGTTCAATCTTCCTGTATGCCTGCGAATCATGGACCCTCAACGTAGAAAAACAAAAAATAATTCAACTACTCAAGATAAAATGCTACCACTACATTCTTGGCATTTTATACATGGATCACGTCACAAATAAAGAAGCTCTTAAGTTTAAAATATTAAGACTAAAACACTGTGGAAATACAAAGACATATGGACGCATGTCTTCCCTTTTGCCACAGTAGACAACAAGAAGAGTTGTAAAACCTACGGCTCAATTTTCTCCAGTGATGCTACTAACAGAAGCGTCATCTTCAGGCTAAGTAAGTCGGCCTGAAGCAAATATTTTGAAATGATTCACCCTGTCTGCCAATTTGATACCTCATCAGTGCACTTTGATCTATGTCCTTTTGACCAAGCAGATTTGGTCACATTTTCATTAGACCCATAATAAATTCATAAAAGAACCAAACTTCATGAATGTTTTTTGTGACAAACAAGAGTTGTAGAAATTATTGGAAACTCAAGACAGCATGACGTTATGTTCTTTACAAGTGTATGTAAACTTTTGACCACGACTGTATATACATTATATATATATATATATATATATATATATATATATATATATATATATATATACACAGTATATATATATATATATATATATATACACAGTATATATATATATATATATATATATATATATATATATATATATATATATACTTTCTAAATTTAGTTCTAAATTTATAAACGTTCTGCATTTATAACACTGTTTTTTGTATTTAAACGGGACAGTGGCCAAGAAGCCATTTGTGCACACTCACTGTAGTTATACACACTTTAGAATAAAACTAGTTTGTTTCTTAATATGACCATTTTAGTAATTTATTATTCAATATATTAAAAAATTCTAACACACGGTAAGATTAGTGTTGAATGTACTTAATAGTATATTCATGGAGTGCAGGTCTTGTTGTAAATTTAGTTTTTGAGATGCTCTACAACAGTGGTCCCCAACCACCGGTCCGTGGATCGATTGGTACCAGGCCGCACAAGAAATAAAATAAAAAAAATTTTAAAAAAGTATTTTTTTAAAAATTAAATCAACATAAAAAAACACAAGATACACTTACAATTAGTGCACCAACCCAAAAAACCTCCCTCTCCCATTTACACTCATTCACACTCACTCGTTTCTTTCTGTTATTAATATTTCTGGTTCCTACATTATATGGGGACATATTTTCAAGCGTTGACAAAAAGTTACAAAAAGGTTGGGGACCACTGCTCTACAATGATCCAATCCAATCCAATCCACTTTATTTATATAGCACATTTACACAACAAGAATGTTTCCAAAGTGCTGCACAGCCATGTTAAAAACAATATTAAAAACGATATTAAAAACAATATTATGCTACACCAATGACTGAATAAAAACAAAGAATAAATTAATACAAAACCAATACAGAGACAATATAAAAAATAAATATGATTAAAAACGATTTTAAAGGGTAAAACCAATTAAAACAGTATTACCAAAACCAATCAAAATTTATAACCGTAACCCTAACCACACAGGACAACAGAGGACAGAAGACCACACAACTCACGTAGTGTTAAAAGCCAAAGAATAAAAGTGGGTCTTAAGACGAGACTTAAAACACTCCACTGTGGAAGCAGTTTGAACATGGAGGGGCAGAGTGTTCCAGAGTTTAGGGCCGACCACAGAGAAGGCCCTGTCTCCCCTGGTTTTAAGTCTCGTCCTGGGCACCACGAGCTGGAGCTGGCTCTCGGACCTCAGAGCGCGCGCAGGAGTGTAAATTTGGATGAGGTCCGAGATATACTGAGGTGCCAGTCCATGTAAAGCTTTAAAAACAAACAGCAAGGATTTAAAATAAATTCTAAAATGAACAGGGAGCCAGCGCAAACTCCGAAGAATTGGGGTTATATGCTGGCGTTTCCTGGCCCCTGTTAAAAGTCGTGCTGCCGCGTTCTGGACTAACTGCAACCGGGAGAGAGCTTTTTGGCTAATACCAGCATAAAGTGCATTGCAGTAGTCCAGGCGACTTGAAATAAAAGCATGCACGACTTGTTCAAAAAGGTTAAAAGATAAAAATGGTTTTACCTTTGCTAAAAGACGAAGATGATAAAAACACGATTTTAAAACGGCATTGGCTTGTTTGTCAAATTTAAAATCGCTGTCTATAGTGACGCCAAGGCTGGTGACTTTGGGACGCACATAATTTTGCAATGGTCCCAAGTCAGTGAGGGCCGGACCAAAAACTGAAATTTCCGTTTTTCCCTCATTCATTATTAAAAAATTATGGGCTAACCAAGCCTTGACATCACATAGACAGTTGAGAAGGGGTATCAGGGGGCCGTGGCCTTTTGAAATTGGCATATACATTTGGCAGTCATCTGCATAAAAGTGATAAGACACTCCATGTTTCTTAAAAATCTCTCCAAGAGGGAGAATGTACAAGGAAAACAGGATGGGGCCTAGAATGGATCCCTGGGGGACACCACAGTAAAGCGGAGCAGAAGAAGAGGTGGCGTCCCCCAGCCTGACAGAGAAGGACCTCTTTGACAGGTAGGATCTGAACCACTCTAATGCAGTCCCCCTGACACCCACACAGTCTCTCAGGCGGTCTAAAAGAATTGTGTGGTCGACTGTATCAAAGGCAGCTGTAAGATCTAAAAGCACTAAAATGGCAGAGCTACCAGAATCAGACATTAAAAGCAAGTCATTAAAAACCTTTAAAAGTGCAGATTCAGTACTGTGCAAAGCCTTGTATCCAGACTGAAATGGATCTAAAGTGCTATTTTCATCTAAAAAAAAAGGCTGCAGTTGCGCTAAAACACATTTCTCCAGAATGTTTGACACAAAAGGTAATTTGGAAATGGGCCGATAATTTGACAAACATGTCGGATCTAGACCTGTTTTTTTAATCAAAGGCTCGACAACAGCTCTTTTACAAAAAGAGGGGACACAGCCAGAAATCAAGCTGCTGTTGATGATGTCCCTAGCAGACAAGTCAATAGTGTCCCAGATTTCTTTAAAAAAGCGAGGGGGGACTGGGTCTGTGGGACAGGACGAGGGTTTCAGTTTGTGGACTGTTCCTGTAAGCTCAGGCATGGACACAGGCTCAAACTGACTAAACACAGCCGAGCACTGAGTGCCCACATGACAGTGGGTTCAAGACAACTTCAAAGACGTGTTATCCTTTATACTTTAGTTGACTATATTTACTAGGGCTGTGAATCTTTGGGTGTCCCACGATTCGATTCAATATCGATTCTTGGGGTCACGATTCGATTCTCGATTCAAAAACTATTTTTTCCCGATTCAAAACGATTCTCTATTCATTCAATACATAGGATTTCAGCAGGATCTACCCCAGTCTGCTGACATGCAAGCAGAGTAGTAGATTTTTGTAAAAAGCTTTTATAATTGTAAAGGATAATGTTTTATCAACTGATTGTGTCAGGGCATGGACTGTGATGCAGTTTCCTGCGTGTGTTGCTTTCCCGAGATGCAAACGAGCTGAAGCGGACATAGCGTGGAGGTAAGGACATGATTTTATTTTACACTAACAAAGCTCAAAAAGTTATAAACAAAAGGCGCTCACAGCGGAGGTAAAAAGACTATGAAAACAAAAGGTGCGCAAATAGGCAGAAATACAAAACTAGACTATGAAACAAAAGACATGCACGTGGGCACAAAACTATGAACAATAAACAAAACTTACTTGGCATAGAAAGTTCAGCTGGAACTATGGAAGCATGGGTAAAAGTTATCTAGTGAAGAGAAGGTGATGTTGCCAGGAAGACAGCCTGGCAACTGGGAGCTTAAATAATAGTGACAGCAGGTGCGTGACTCAAAATGTGAAAACGTGAGACAGGTGTGTGTGAGTCCAAACGTGGAACAGGTGAAACTAATGAGTAACCATGGGAACAAAACAAAACCAGGAAGTGAAACCAGGAACTAAGGAAGTCCAAAACTAACAGCATAACTAAACAAAACATGATCCGGACCATGGATCATGACAGAACCCCCTCCTCAAGGACAGATACCAGATGTCCAAAACCAAAAAAATTAACAAGAGTCATGGGAGGGCGGGAGGGGAACATGGCGGTGGGTCGCCAGACCACGTGTCCCCGAATCCACCGGGGCAGAATCAGGTGCCGGCGACGCGTAGACCGCCGCTGTACCTGACGAGGTGGGCGACCCGGGAAGGACCACATCCGTGGCCGACGAGGAGGTCGGCGCACTTGGCGTGGCGGACGACCAGGTAGCGGCCATATCCGTGGCCGACGAGAAGGCAGGCGAGTTGTCGTCGTGGCAGCAGCAGATGATGCAGGTGCGGGTACAGCAGATGAAGCAGGCGGCGAAGCTTGGCCTGGGGCGTCAGGCGGCGAAGCTTGGCGTGGGGGGTCTTGGTCTTGGCAGCGTGGGTCTTGGTCTTGACAACGTGGGCCTTGGTCTTGGTGTGGGGGGTCCTGGCGGCGTGGTTCTTGGCGGCTTGGTTCTTGGCTTGGGTCTTGGCGGCGTGGTTCTTGGCTGCTTGGGGGGTCTTGGCATGGCGGTACTTGGCGGCGTGGTTCTTGGCTTGGGTCCTGGCGGCTTGAAGGGTCATGGCTTGGGTCTTGGCGGCGTGGTTCTTGGCGGCTTGGGGGGTCTTGGCATGGTGGTGGAGCAGCTACTGGCGGCACTTGGCGACGTGGAGCAGCTACTGGCGGCACTTGGCGGCGTGGAGCAGCTACTGGCGGCACTTGGCGTGGTGCTGCTACCTGAGTTTGGCGTGGTGCTGCTACCGGAGCTTGGCGTGGTGCTTCTACCGGAGCTTGCCGTCGTGGAGCTGGGACCGGAGCTCGGCGTGGTGGGTCTTGGCGTGGTGGAGCTGGTGCTGCGACGGGTGCCAGCCGTGGTGCTGCGACGGGTGCCAGCCGTGGTGCCAGCCGTGGTGCTGGTACCGGAGCTTGGCGTGGTGCTGCTACCGGCAGCACTGGAGCTAGCCTTGGTCTTGGTGCTGATACAGGTGCTAGCTGTGGCTTCGGTGGAGGTGGCCTAGCTGGGGGTTGCCGCTTAGCCGGCCGAAAAACCGGTGGCGGCGGCCGTGTTGGAGGCTGTGGCTTGGCGGGCCGAAAGACTGGTGGTGGCGGCCGTGCTGGAGGCTGTGGCTTGGCATGGTGATGCTGAGCCACCCCACCTGAAAAGTTCCCAGCCCTAGCCCCCCCCTCAAGGAGCGGATACCAGACGCGCTCCCCGCTGTCTGGAACCGTTTTTTGGGGTGGGTGGAAGGAGGTCAGGAGGGGGGTAAAATCCTCCCCTATAAATTGTCCAAAATGTCTTTCTTTTTGTACCTGGGATTGAGTGGGTGAAAAAAAAAATTTTGTGACTTGGGCGTGGCTTGAGTCCTGGGGGGCGGGGCATGAAAACTGGGTGACTGTGAGGGACTTGCTCTAATGTCCAAAATCATGTTCTGATAATGTTTGATCATAGAAACAGAGTCCTTTGTTGAGGGCAGGTGATCGAAAGTAAAAGAGTTCAAAGAAAAAAAATCTTTAGCTGTGATGTCATCCTCTGGTGATGGCGTGACGTCATCCTGGAGCAGCGGGGCTGGCAGCAGCCTGCTTCCGCCCGGAGTGGGAGGAGCTTGCGGGAGTGACGCGTCCTGCCGGCTCGGAGAAGCTCTTCCTGATGGCTTCCGCTTTTGCCGGCGCTTCCGGGAATGGGGCGACGCGCCAACGTCGTCGGGCCACACGGAGCTTATCGGAATAAGTTTTCCGCTTGGACTCCACATGAGGTCTTGATCCGCCATGGCTCCAAGTGCCTCCCACTTTCCTTCCTCCATCGATTGCCAGTCGTTTGCGGAATAGCTTTTTGCTGGCAACATAATGTCAGGGCATGGACTAGATGCAGTTTCCTGCGTGTGTTGCTTTCCCGAGATGCAAACGAGCTGAAGCGGACATAGCGTGGAGGTAAGGACATGATTTTATTTTACACTAACAAAGCTCAAAAAGTTATAAACAAAAGGCGCTCACAGCGGAGGTAAAAAGACTATGAAAACAAAAGGTGCGCGAATAGGCAGAAATTAGTGATGGGTCCGGCAACACCGATGCATCGGCGCATGCGTCGAGCTCATAGAGCGATACCCTGTGTCGGTGCGCGTATCGCTTTTAGAAAGTCACGTGACCGAACACGAGCTGTTTTGGTCACGTGACCGCTCATGAGCTGTTCTGGTCACGTGACCGCTCATGAACTGTATCGCACTGACGCCTGCGCGTCAAACTGTTTATTAGGAAGCGGCGCAATGCGTGTTGTTGACGAACACCGTTAGGGCCGCTTGTTGTCACTGTCACTCAAAGTTGCATTTCAAAATTACACAGAATAAATGTGTTTATTTTGTTTAGAATTCAGATGGGTTTGATTTGGTGCGCGGCATATATTGGCTGTGCGGCGCACAGTGTGCGCGGAGGACGCCTGAGCACTGCGCAATTGCGCAGGCGCGCACCTTAGAGGGAATGTTGCTCACAGGGCACAGAGGAGGCGTCAGTGCGATACAGTTCGCGTATCGGTCACGTGACCAAAGCAGCTCATGATCGGTCACGTGACTTTCTAAAAGCGGTACGCGCACCGACACAGGGTTTCGCTCTATGAGCTCGACGCATGCGCCTATGCATCTGTGTTGCAGGACCCATCACTACTGTTACTAGAGAAGGTACAGGAATGACGGCGTGGCGAAGTTGGTAGCGTGGCCGTGCCAGCAATCGGTTACTGGGGTTCAATCCCCACCTTCTACCATCCTAGTCATGATACATGTTCACATTATTTGACTGTATCTAAAAAAGATAAAAATATCTTTTTATTTAAATGAAGATATTCAATAATCCTAAATGAAATACAATGACTTGGTTTATATTATTGTATATACTAGGTCATAAAATCAGTGTCAGTTGAGTCGGTCCATAGGTTGCCTGTAGGGATTTTTAATGTCCAGCAGATGTCAGTATTTAGTGACACAGTATCGACACAGTATCAATACAGTTTTGCAATGTGTCGAAACGCTTCATGAGGCCTCATCAACCCATCACTAGCAGAAATACAAAACTAGACTATGAAACAAAAGACATGCACGTGGGCACAAAACTATGAACAATAAACAAAACTTACTTGGCATAGAAAGTTCAGCTGGAACTATGGAAGCATGGGTAAAAGTTATCTAGTGAAGAGAAGGTGATGTTGCCAGGAAGACAGCCTGGCAACTGGGAGCTTAAATAATAGTGACAGCAAGTGCGTGACTCAAAATGTGAAAACGTGAGACAGGTGTGTGTGAGTCCAAACGTGGAACAGGTGAAACTAATGAGTAACCATGGGAACAAAACAAAACCAGGAAGTGAAACCAGGAACTAAGGAAGTCCAAAACTAACAGCATAACTAAACAAAACATGATCCGGACCATGGATCATGACAGATTGCAATAATGTAAATTTGTTTTAACTATTAAATGAACCAAAAATATGACTTATTTTATCTTTGTGGAAAATATTGGACACAGTGTGTTGTCAAGCTTATGAGATGCGATGCAAGTGTAAGCCACTGTGACACTATTGTTCTTTTTTTTTTTTTATATAAATGTCTAATGATAATGTCAATGAGGGATTTTTAATCACTGCTATGTTGAAATTGTAACTAATATTGATACTGTTGTTGATAATATTGATTTTTGTTTCACTACTTTTGGTTTGTTCTGTGTCGTGTTTGTGTGTCCTCTCAATTGCTCTGTTTATTGCAGTTCTGAGTGTTGCTGGGTCAGGTTTGGTTTTGGAATTGGATTGCATTGTTATGGTATTGCTGCGTATTATTTTGTTGGATTGATTAATTTAAAAAAAATATATATATAAAAAAATAATTTAAAAATGAGAATCGATTCTGAATCGCACAACGTGAGAGTCGCGATTCGAATTCGAATTGATTTTTTCCCACACCTCTAATATTTACTTTAATTTTAGTCGACTAAAATCTTGAGGAATATAATTTTTTTTTTTAAATGTTTATTTCTTGTGCGGCCCGGTACCAATCAATCCACGGACCGGTGGTTGAGGACCACTGTTGTAGAGCATCTCAAAAACTACATTTACAACAAGACCTGCACTCCATGAATATGCCAATAAGTACATTCAACACTAATCTTACCGCGTGTTAGAATTTTTTAATATATTGAATAATAAATTACTAAAATGGTCATATTAAGAAACAAACTAATTTTATTCTAAAGACCATCAACACGGACAAATGAGCAAGTGTGCCAAATATGTTGGAAAGTAATGACAACAAAACTAACCACTGACTCAGTTTTTCCAACTGTCAAAAACTGCACTTCAAAATGTTCAGTGTTTATTGAAGTCAATTTTTGCTTACAAAGATTGAGATTAAATTTTATTGTTTTGCATTTTTACTTTAATTTAAATTAAAGTAAAAATAAACATTTCGATCAAAATAGTAAAACAAAAACCTGCATTTATTGCGTTAGAAAGGGTTACTTTCACTATTATTATTATATATTATGATTACATTAGTGCATACTTTGGTCTCAAAATAATGCGAATATCAACTGTGTTTATATGGTGACAGCTGTTTTTTGTTTTTTTTAAAGCTGTAACTGATAACAAGTCAAATTAAACCTCAATTAGCCCGAATCAGCTTATAATTGCAGAATAAACCTTTGTTTTGTGAATGTTTGTTAGATTGTGTAGTTATGAGGCCAAGTAGACGTACAAACATCCTTCATTTTAATAAGAACAATGTGAATAGAGTACATTTAGTGAAATATGATACATTATGTGAAACAATGTCCATGTTTGTGTTTCTAAACAATCACTTCTGTGTGACTTTTCACTGTATTTCTGGAAGACCAAAAATAAAAGATAACATTCTGTATTTACAGCTCAATTTCTCCTAAAATCATTCTCATTATGCAGCAACAAACAAGCGTCTCTGCTTACACGATGGAGCAAAACAACACCTTTAATGTGTTTTTCTCATAAAGACACAAGTTTGCTAGAACAGTTGTTTTAACAATATCTTATTTGAGTTGCTGGGATATTCCATCAAAACATATTTATTTAATAAACAAGCACTTTTCATTCAAGTGTTGAAAAACAAAAAATAAATGAAACCTTCAGTGTGATAAAGTGTATTTGTCATAAAAGTAAAAATATTTACCTGCTGTGTTTCTTTACATAAGTTACAAACAAGCAAGTTACCGCCGCCTGCCCTTGCTTACAATACCACTGTCCACCCGAAGAGGCAGTGGTGAGTCACATGACAAATTTGGCCCCGTGTAACCACAATCTGCATCGTCGATGAAGAACGTGAACGTTTCCTTCTCGCTTACATTACTGGGAGCACGAAAGACGACGCAGCAGCTCAATTAAATAAATACTTTCAACATTTTAAGCGTTTAGCCAGGTGAGCTTTAGTGACAGAGTGATGTTTATTGAATGTAAACATTGTATCCTAGAAACTGGAAGCATCTACAGTGGCTGCAAAAGGTGATATTTATCAATGAAAGTAACATAAAAAATACATTTGTTGTTACATCCATGTGACGTTTAATGGTTTCAACATTCACTTGTCACCTTGTCGCTCAAGTCAGCGGTGGACTTTGGACAGGATGTCAAACAACATTAAGCGCAAACAGCGGAATAGAATCACGAGAAAACAAGCTACTGAATTTAGCTTGTCTTCCTGCTGGGTTCACAGTAAAATGATTGGAGTGGAATACTCTTTTAAAAGTTGTGAATAAACACTTTTTGGAAACCATCGCTAACACTGCGTGAATAGTCATCACAACATGAAAGACGTTAACTGTTAATATTGACAAAATTTCTGCCAATTTAGATTTTGTATCGCCGTTTTTTTGTTAAAAGTGTGCGCCTGTAATAAATATAAACATTTTCAGAACTGTAAAATTCACCAATAATTTAATCTGCTGTGACGACAGTGAGAATAGAGGAGCACTATGCTAGCAGCTGATGCTAACACGTTTATATTTGCAAACGAGTAGCTAGTTTTGGTTTTAGCCTCTATTTAACACTGATTATGTAAAATAAAAATGTGAACGATCTTTCTATACATAAAAAACACCCTTTTAGGTTGATTCAGTCAATAATTGCTAGTAGCCTACAGCAGTTGGACTATAACTTCCTGGTGGTAATAAAAAGGAAGAAGACAATGACAATATCAGTGATGTCCTGTAAAGGGACGTTTGCTCGTTATTCCGTCTCTTGTCTCCAGGAGGTTAAATGTCCTTTCTGCCGATCCTGAGCCGAGCTTTTGAAAATCCTCGAACAAAGAAAGCTTCTTTTCAAATATCTCTTTTTTTTTGTTGTGTTGTATCAGGGAGCTTGTGCTTCCTGAGTATAGAAGAGTTTCAAGACAATCTTTTCGAGTTTTCCAAACTTGGCACTTTTCAAATAAACATGGAAGTCCATCAGCAGAAGCTCATTGTGGGACGTTGAGGTGCATCTCTAGACTTTCGAAAGAGGACGCTTGACTCTGTCTGTGTCCTGCTGAGGATTCTGGAATTCTACCAGCTGCTTTTTAATCAAGCGAGAGCAGCGGCTGCATGTTGTCTTCGTCACGCTTCACCTTGTCTGGACGTTTTAGTACGCCCGGCTCCACCACCGACTGAGACCTGCAAGGACACAGAATGTTAGCACATTAGCATTAGCTCGCGAAATATAATATGTATAATAAAAAGACACTTTGGAGTCCTTGTGGTTGCACTAATCAGAATTTGTTGACATTTGTCCATGGAAGAGAAGTTTTGTGTCTGTCAACTCACCTCTTCATTGTTTTTGGAGACAAGTCCTTCTCCAGGTCTCTCTCCAGGTCTTGCACCGACAGCGTGTAGGACTCTGGACAATATTCAGTCTCCTCGTCATAGGCGTGCTCCAGCAGCGTGCGGGCCCACGTGCCCATGTCGTAGGGCGGCATCATGCCTCCCAGCTCAGAAGGTAGGATCTCAGGGTTGATCAGCTGGTGGAGGCTGTTTAGGTTGTTGCCGTGCATGAAGATCTGAAGATGACAACATTCATGTGGACGATGTACTTTGAAAAGATTTAGAAAAGATGGCGTGGTCTAACCCTCTTTCTGGTTTTGTCCTTGAGGAAGGGTCTTATGACGGTGTAGAGAGCGTGGATGTACCACGGCTGGTTCACAAAGTGGATCCCTCCAAACCTGGCAGGAAAACTGTCCTGTCAAAACACAAAGAGGACGCTGATGGACGTCTGAGGCAGTTGTTTATCCACGGTTTGTATTCCTGGATGGACGTTATGAAGTCTCAACGAGATGAGGAATCATACCGCATTAAAAATGGACTTCCTGTGCTGGTGGATCAGATTAGTCCTTGCAGATTTAATCTCATCCTGAGAAGGACGTGCTCTTGTATATTTTCAGACTTCTAAGTAAAAATAACTTTTTAACTTGTGGAGTCTGGGAGGGACAGAACGTGCCAGAACCTTTAGAACTCAAGAGAATGTTGCTGGTTTAAAGAAGCAAAGATGGGGCTTTTGTTAAACAAACATGAAGGACATATAGAAGTAAACCAGGGGACGACTGGTTGAACATGTCTGTGTCCTCAAGGAAGACGCTCCACTGTTTGTTTGAGACACATGCAAACATATTATGTTTGCAAAATGCAGCAGTCTTAAAGTCTAAGGTGATCGTCTCAAAGTACCAACAATGTTGTCTCAACCTGGACTCTTCTATTTTGGGACATTAGCTGCAGGTGACCTCAAAGGTTAACGGTATTTAAAGGTGATTGTAATGTCTGTGCCCTCACAAGAAGACAAAAATGATGAAGTTTTTGAAAGCCCATGCTTAATATTAATCTATATTTGCTTATAAGACAGAACATTGTATGTCCTAGTTGTCCCATCAAAGCTTTTTCAAGTGAACAAATATTTCCCCCAGGCTGCACTTTACCTCCTAAGAAAGAAAAGCTTTTTTCTTTCTTCGTGACTGGCGTACATGTTAGCTCCTCTTTGGACAGATGATAAGTGACAGCAGCAGGACGCACATCAAGACACAGCCGACCTACATTCCAACATGGACACTATGCATAGCAGTGTTTTAAGCACCAGCCTTTAGTTTTACCTTTGTCTAATCATTCTGTCCTAATTTATGCCCCAACTGTCTTTCTGGGTCAGAAATCAATCTTAAAATCCCAGCAATCCACACACCCGTGTCATCAGTCTAGCTGTGTTTTAAGGCCAACTGTCTCATCAGTTTGTCTTGATGTCACACCTGTATCTTACTGTTTCCTCTCAGTTAGTGTGAGGTGAGCCTTTGTCTCACCAATCTGTCCTGGTCTTCCCCGCAGCTGTGTCCTATCAGCCTATCCTGGCTGGCTATACTGCCCATCTGTGTTAATCCATCCTTGTATTTTATGCACCTGTGTCTCATCAAATGATCGCACATTTAAACCCACCTGTTTCTCATCAGTGTGTCCTAGTCGACTACCCTCATGTTACATGTCTTTTTGGGTCACATCAGTCAGGGATCAATCCCAAAAACCCTGTGCTCGGCGCACCTGTGTCTCATCAGTCTGTCCTTGTCTTCCCTGCGTCTGTGTCTCATCAGTCCCCGTCACAGTGAAGCTGCCTGTGTCACTGTCTTCTAATATCTCTTTAATGTTACAATCACCTATGTCTCATCAGTCTTTCCAGATGTTACAAACATTTTGTGTCTCAAGTCTTTTACAAGCACCTGTGTCTCATTAGTCTTTCAGAATGTGACAAGAGCAGTACCTGTCTCATCAGTCTTTCACAAACACCCCTGTCTCATAGCGCTCTTACAAGCACCTGTGTCTCATCAGTCTTTCCAGATGTTACAAGTACCTGTGTCTCATCAGTCTCTCCAGGTCTTACAAGCACCTGTGTCTCATTAGTTGTTCTAGATGTTACAAGCACCTGTGTCTCATTATTCTCCTACCAGCAACTGTTTCTCATAATGCTTTCCAGATGTTACGAGTACCTGTGTCTCATCAGTCTTTCTAAATGATACAAGCACCTGTGTCTCTGTCTTTCTAGCTCAGGGGTCACCAACCTTTTTGAAACCAAGAGCTACTTCTTGGGTAGTGATTAATGCGAAGGGCTACCAGTTTGATACACACTTAAATAAATTGCCAGAAATAGCCAATTTGCTCAATTTACCTTTAACTCTATGTTATTATTAATAATTAATGATATTTACACTTAATTGAACGGTTTAAAAGAGGACAAAACACGAAAAAAATGACAATTACATTTTGAAACATAGTTTATCTTCAATTTCGACTCTTTAAAATTCAAAATTCAACCGAAAAAAAGAAGAGAAAAACTAGGTAATTCGAATCTTTTTGAAAACATTTTTAAAAATAATTTATGGAACATCACTAGTAATTTTTCCTGATTAAGATTAATTTTAGAATTTTGATGACAAATTTTAAATAGGTTAAAATCCAATTTACACTTTGTTAGAATATATAACAAATTGGACCAAGCTATATTTCTAACAAAGACAAATCATTATTTCTTCTAGATTTTCCAGAACAAAAATTTTAAAATAAATTCAAAAGACTTTGAAATATTTAAATTTGATTCTACAGATTTTCTTGATTTGCCAGAATAATTTCTTTGAATTTTAATCATAAGTTTGAAGAAATATTTCACAAATATTCTTTGAAGAAAAAACAGAAGCTAAAATGAATAATTAAATTAAAATGTATTTATTATTCTTTACAATAAAAAAAAAAAAATTACTTGAACATTGATTTAAATTGTCAGGAAAGAAGAGGAAGGCATTTAAAAGGTAAAAAGGTATATGTGTTTAAAAATCCTAAAATCATTTTTAAGGTTGTATTTTTACTCTAAAATTGTCTTTCTGAAAGTTATAAGAAGCAAAGTAAAAAAAAATAATGAATTGATTTAAACAAGTGAAGACCAAGTCTTTAAAATATTTTCTTTGATTTTCAAATTCTATTTGAGTTTTGTCTCTCTTAGAATTAAAAATGTCGGGCAAAGCGAGACCAGCTTGCTAGTAAATAAATTAAATTTAAAAAATAGAGACAGCTCACTGGTAAGTGCTGCTATTTGAGCTATTTTTAGAACAGGCCAGCGGGCTACTCATCTGGTCCTTACGGGCTACCTGGTGCCCGCGGGCACCGCGTTGGTGACCCCTGTTCTAGATGGTGCAAGCACCTGTGTTTTGATAGTTTCTTCTGGTCTTACAGGCACCTGTGTCTCATCAGTCACTTACAAGCACCCGTGTCATCAGTCTTTTCAGATGTTATAAACACCTGTGTCTCATCGGTCTCTTACCAGCAACTGTGTCTCATAATGCTTTCTAGATGTTACAAGCACTTGTGTCTCATCAGTCTTTCCAAATGTTACAGGTACATGTGTACCAAACAGGCAGCAAGAGAGTTCACTCTGTGTATCGGGTTTATCACCTGACCGTGTCTTTTCCGTAGTGGGAATAAAACAAAGGGAGTGAGACCTCTTGTCATCAACTATCATTGACTGAATGGGGGGGATTGTGTCGATTGTGGACTTGTTAGCAATATCCAGCGACTACATGTACACGCTAACTGTTGCTATAGTTGATCTTCTCTTTAAATGAAGTTGCACCTACAAACCTGTTAATTGGATATTTCTTCTGGGACGGCTGAGATGATGACATACTCTATCCATCTGTTTAATGTCCTATTTTTTGCAACTAAATGAGGGTTTATTTTGATGCTAATAATCCTGTGTGTCGGATATTTTCCTACTTTTTTGTCCTCTGCCAATCCCCTCCATGACAGTGTAACGATCTGACCCTTTATTTGTCTGTTGTCTACGGCCAGTGCGCAAAGTCAGAGCACCGGAATGCCGTGTCCTGTGAACGTGGACATGCTGTGGCAAAAGCGCAAAAAAAGGAATACATGTCGGGGAAAAAGCCAATTTCAGCAGAAATAGCTGGTTGAGGAACCTTTGAAAACCTGGTTAACGCTTGTCGACTGTAAGCCCAGAGGTTCTGCAGACCTTTAAATTTGGCACAATGGGCGTCAATGCTGTGAAATCGCACATGCTGTCGGCGATTAAAGACAGACAGCAGTTAACATGCCGTTTTAGTCCATACACGTGTCTCTCATTCGCCCTGTTTCATAGCATCCTATTCTACCTTTATTTAGCTCCTCTAGTCTACCCATGTGACTTACTGTGAGGACAATGTCAACGTCACTGATGGGTGCTTTGCACTGTTTGAATTGTAATCATGTTTATCATGAATTCTATTAAATGTTGCCTTCACGTTTTAATGGCTGGCAGCTCTTGTCTCCACATAGAAGCTGGCTAAAAGTCACGATGTCATCCAAAGCTCATAAATGAAAGACGAGTCAAGCGATGCATAAAACATCACACACACCAACTTGCATACTGCAACACACACAACAAAGCCCAGCCCATCTGGAGGAAAGACCAGAACAGACAACCAGGCAGTCGAGCCGGTTGCCGTGGGAACGCAAGGAGGGTGGGATATGGCGAGAGGTTGTAAGTATGGGGGTTTTATAACAAAGCATATTGCGTCATGAAAGATGATGATGATGAAAAAATAAGGAAATATTTCAGGACATCCTCCATTAACACCAACTCTGGTTGGAACATTCCGCAGACATCAGGTGAATAATGATGGAGAGAAGTGTGTGTGAGGGTTATGATGGCAAAAAAAGACTGGGGGGAGGGGTGATGAGAACCAGAGAACAAAGAAGGACAAGGTCTAAACCACATGTTCTTGTTGTTAGCACATTTGCAACTTTAGCATCTTCACGAACAAATGTAAAATACAATGTATGTGTCTCTTTTGAGTACTAAGACTTAGTTTTTTGAGTGTGTTCACACGGAGAAGTGATATTGAGTATTTCTGTGTAATGTAAGATTTGCTGCATATAAAGCAACGCTTTGACTGCAGGACTTACAAGCACTTCTGAATGACAAGCAGTGACCCGTCAAAAATCTAATAATTAATTAAAATACTTTTGAATTTTTGAAGTTTGAATTAGTGGTAGTGCAAAATAACATGGTGTTTCAGGACAAAACAAGTTCAATCAACATTTCAGGAACATTCAGTTTGAATCCTCAAAGTGTTTGTAAAAGTATCCTATTCTGCTCCAGCTATAACGTATGCTCTCTACTTGCTAGCTCAACACACAGACAACAGGCTCTCAACATACAGAAATAAAGCATGTACATTTTTACTTGTATACTTTCTCTGTGATATTCAACATATATGAAATGTATTTAAAAAACTACGCTAGCTCGATGCTAATTTACATTGAAACTTGCATCCATGCGCTAGCGAATAGCATTAGCAATTTCAAACACTTCCACATCAGAAAATTAAATAGACAATTCATGTGTACATTCCACTTAAACAGCTGATATACAGTATAATATGCATTAAATACTTCCAAGTACTCAAGAAACAGAACTTGCCCATTTAACATTGTAAAGCGGGCCTAGGATGATATTTGTCTTTTCTGATTTAAGAATGTTGTTACTAGGTTGGATAATCTCGTCAAACAACGTCGAGGCATCCAATCATTAGGCCCATGCATTTTGGCCTGAGCTTGCTCGCAGGTTTGGATGTCTTTGTTCGCGGGGTCTTGCAGTCTGGCTACGTTGTGATGTCACAGCAAGGTGGACGTACTAATTTGGACATTTAGTAAAGTATTAATTTCATGTAATCTCGGAGTGCGCATAATAACACCAACATGCGATATGCAGTGATAGATGCTGATATAAGCACCTTTTTTATGCAGTCTGAATCGATCGGAGAGTGTGCAGGTATACCTAATGTTGTGACTGGGTGAATCTATACAATGTTTATTTGAATTATTTTCAACCATGCCTGGAAAAAAAGATACAAGTGATGACTTGAAGATATATATTTAAACAGGCGTGGTTTCATTTGCAATCTGAGAACAAACATTTTGCAGACAGACTCAAAAAGTGGGTTGTATAAGTGACTGGAGCAAATCATATCCAATACATCTTACCTAGACCAGCGGTTCTCAAACTTTTTTCAGTATCACTTCCAAAAACATTTGGCTCTCCAAGTAGCACCAAAAATACAGTAGCGTAGTAGGTCTAAATATCCATTTAAAAACAAGGCAGAGCTTTCATTTAACAATCTTATTTCATATTTTGGTCACTGTAACATTACACACAGTTTGAACAGTAACACTGTGTTTGAATATTAAGTGATTTTTTTGGTGTACCGCTAGATGGAGCCCGCGTATCACAAATTGTGCATCACTGATCAAGACCACAAGGAGGTTGTG
Organism: Entelurus aequoreus; assembly: GCF_033978785.1. Taxonomy (NCBI): domain Eukaryota; kingdom Metazoa; phylum Chordata; class Actinopteri; order Syngnathiformes; family Syngnathidae; genus Entelurus; species Entelurus aequoreus. Next base: position 48,533,875 of record NC_084734.1, on the reverse strand, counting down.
ATTAAAACGATCATAGGTACCCTTTAGTTATTTAGTTACTACTAACAAACTGTGTTGGTCATTTCTGGGACAGCAGCTTGCAAATAGAGAACTTCCATGAGAACTATCAAAAACCGGTTTGCGATCTACCAGTTTAGAACGGTGAATGGGCAGTGATGGACACTCACCACCCTCAATAAAGTCCCAATGATTGTCACACCCACTGGATGTTGTGAAATTTGTCCTCTGCAATTGACCCATCCCCATGTTCACCCCCTGGGAGGTGAGGGGAGCAGTGAGCAGCAGCATGCGCCGTGCTCGGGAATCATTTGGTGATTTAACCCCCAATTCCAACCCTTGATGCTAAGTGCCAAGCAGGGAGGTAATGGGCCCCCTTTTTGTAGTCTTTGGTATGACTCGGACAGGGTTTGAACTCCCAAACTCCCAGTCTCAGGGCGGACACTCTAACCACAAGGCCACTGATCTGGTAGTCGCCATCTTGGCAAGAACAGGAGTGGTTGCAATTCAATATTAAAATGGAGAGAAGAAGAAGTGGGTACATATTGTGTTCGAGTGTACAATGACAGTCATGGATTTGAGATAACAGTACATCGTCAACATTCTTTTTTCTTTCTTTTGCATGACAGCAGCAGAAAATGCTGCCCCCTTTTGGTTTGGTACAATATGTGAACTCTAAACTCACGACCGCTTTTATTTTGCATTTTCATCAAGAGGACAATCCGGAGATGTTTTACAGTCATTTTTCAATCCCTTAACAACATTGTAATCCTGCAGGATTATGACTGGATTGGGTTGGATCCTGCGCACTATTCACCTGCTGTGCCTCGCTGGAGGCTACAATACTAGTAATCTTGTCTTTATGCTTGTGAGAGAACGGTATTGACGGGAAGCAGCAAGGGAGGCGTTGTCACTCTCACTGGTTAGAAGACGCTGTTTCAGCTTGTTCTGTCTTTCAATGACTATACAAACTGGACGGTTGAGCATTACCCAATTCCTATTGCTGCAGACGCGGCAAGCATCAGCGGAAAAACTACACAACCGCATCCCAAGACATGACCTTCATGCTACGTAGGTGTCTTTACATGGCTGAAAACTAACACGGTGCAGCATCGTCGTGGCGACGAGTGGCTGAAGAGGGCAGCGGCTGCAGCTCGACCCTGGAACGGACTATTCCTTACCTGCAGCCCCTCGATGGCGAGTCTCAACATGCTGGGCGTCAGCTTGGATGCCTGCTTGAAGGTGAAGTTGCTCCAGTCGATGATGAGGATGAAGCCGTTTACCTGCAGCTCAGCGTCTTCAATCATGGCCTCCAGGGACAGCAGGATGGATCTCAGGATGTCCACAAACGTGTACCTGAGGCAAGATGGCATTAGCTACGCAATGGCATGTGTGTACCAAACAATGGTGCAGTATTAGGCACAACTTGACTGTTCAGATTGTCCCAGAAGATGTTTTGCTTCTCACTCCATGCATTGGAATGAGGCCAGTAAGAAACTCCTTTTCAACCCCGGAAGAGAAGAACTATTCTTGTGAGGGGAGAGATTATCATACTGTGGTACGTGTGTGGGACTCCAGCTAGTGGTACGCCAAATATTCACTTCATTAAAGTACAGTGTTTTATTTTCCAACAGGCAAACACAGTGTTACTGTTCAAACGGTGTGTAATGTTACAGTGGCCAAAATATTAAATATACTTGTTAAATAAAACATTTGCCTTCTTTTAATGAATACTTAGGCCTACTATGCAGCTGTATTTTAATGTTGGTCTTTATGGTGGTACCTGGAGAGTCCATTCTTTTTCTGAGGTGGTACTTGGTGAGAAAAGTTTGAGAACCACTGTGTTAGGGTATACTTCTACCTTTGATGTTAAATCCTTGAATCATGCACCATCCCCTCAGACTACAGCTGTACTACTGAGGTACTACCGAGTTTGAGCATGAACTGAAAGCCCCCTCAGATGATAGACAAAACATTTTCTAGGACAATCAAAATTGATTGATCCAAAGCCTGAGAAGAAAATGAATTGGCGTAGGAGTGGCCAAAAAGTGGTAATGCTTCACCTGTCGGGTACCAAAAGTAGTCAAATACACAGTAGGGATGTGCTTATCGCTCGGTCACAAATAGATATTGTGTGATCGCCACTGCCGAATAATAACCCATTTTAATGCCAACACCCTCTGACTGATATTATTTATTTGTAGTCCCTCAGCTGACAAGAGGCTAACAGCTGATTATATGTCTCCATACACAGTGAAAAGTGAATAATAATCACCTATATTACAGCAAATAAACAGATTTTCTTTGTGTCTTATGTAACATTATCACTGGAGGACAAGGCTAAACATGTTGCACTCCGAAAGCAAACCTGGAGCAGGCGTGCTAATAGTTGGCTCACTGCTAAGTAAACTCTAAACCAAAAATAATTCCTTAGAAAACTTAAAGTAGTGTCGTAGAAAGTAAGAAGTTATTAACAGGAAATGAACAAGTAGATGAATTAGAGTTAGAGAGAGGATAGTACAACAATGTTAGTTGATGTGTAGCAGTCAGGCGTACGTGCAAGGGGAGAGCGGATCCACCCATAAATCTGTAGTGTCGATACCAAGGGCAGTATCAGTATATGATCGATACTAGGATGATTTTGGTCGATATTTTCATTTTCTGAAAATCCTTTTTTTTAGTTTTTGTTAATGTTTACAATTAAAGGAACAATTCCCTGGACACGAGGACTTCAAGGGCAAAAACCAAATCATTTAAAAGAGTATAGTAGTTTTTACATTTGTTTACAGTTGGCCTTGTTTTGCTCAAACATCCATCCATTTCTACCGCTGTTTTGCTCAAACAACTGTCTGTAATAAAAGAAAATAAGTAACTAATTTAAATATTGTGTTGGTATTGTTCAACTTTCAACAGCACTCACCATAACTACATGAAAAATGTACCGTTAATACATGTGATTGGTATTGGTATCAGAAACGGCAGCATTGGAACATCCCTAGTACATCGTATCCCAGTGGTGTGGTACCAAAAAGTAAGTACACTTTGTGCTAGCACAATGTTAGGTTGTCAACTACTGTAGATGGTAGCTAAAGGATAAGGTGTCAGAGAACGTTTCAGTAGCTGGTTTCCCAACAGAGGGGGTGTAGTTTAGTGGATGGTGCCCCAACATTGGATTGTAAGGTGCCACGAATATGTACAGTACCCAATACCCCAATGCCAGAGAAAATGGTACCAATGGATGCCAATTGGTACATGTGACGGAGTGGTACCAAAAAGTCAAACAGTGCAGGTGTGTGTGTGTGTGTGTGTGTGTGTGTGTGTGTGTGTGTGTGTGTGTGTGTGTGTGTGTGTGTGTGTGTGTGTGTGTGTGTGTGTGTGTGTGTGTGTGTGTGTGTGTGTGTGTGTGTGTGTGTGTTACCTGCTTTGGTCCCAGTTGGCGGCGAACAGAACCAGTATTTTCCTGCCGTGTCGGTCCAGGTTGGACAGCACGCCGGGAAAGCCGTCCTTGAGGGCTTGCTTGATGCCGTGGTCCGTGGCCTTCAGGTTCTTGAACATGTCCAGGTTCTGCTGGCGGTACTCAAAGTACTGGGCCAGCAGCCTGAACGCCTCAAAGTGGTTGAACTTCCTGGCTCGCAGGAACCTAAGGATGAAGGCGTCGTCCGTCCTGAGGAAGCCGATGTCCGGCCGGGTGATGATCATGTCCCGCACCTCCTGGATGTCCTGGTGGAGAGTGTCTGGGTTCTCTTTGAGCTCCGCCTTGGCCTTCTCCAAGGTGGTGGCGGACAAGCCCGCCTGCAGGTGAGTCATGTCGGCGAAAGAGGTCCAAACGGAATACTCCTCCCTCCTTGCGGGCCTCCGGTTCAGAACCAGCTGGAGGCCTGCAACTAATCCCCCCCGAGGTGCTGAGGATGCATCAGCAACATATGATCCTCAATTACTCAACTTTATTGACGCCGCTCTAGGAGAACGATGATGCCTCCCGCCATGCCGCAACCTCTTCCTCCCTCTGTGTGCGATGGCGCCGACAGCATCACCTTTTCCCGCGGAGGAGGCCGAGCGATGCGGCAGCACCTGCTACATCATCCTCCTCTCTATTCGCTGTCAGTACCGTCTTTAAGTCATCCCGCTTGCCAACTTTACGCCACTGGTCCAGACGCACAGGTGTGTCCCCGCCCGTGGGCTTTGCTCCCTGGGTTCCCTGGTTCTGTTCTGGTCGGGTGGAGGTTGGGCGGGGTGCGCCGTGCTCAGGATTAGCGTCTGCTGCTGCTGCTGCTGCCGTCTGTTCGCTCAGAAAGTGAGTGACAACTGGCTGGGAGGAGAGGGTGGGGGATGGGGAGGGGGAGGAGCTGGTAGATGTGTGCTTTTAAGGGAGGGGAGGGGGAGGGAAGAAAGGATGCTGAGGAGGGCGAGGTACCAGCCTGCATAAACAAAGAGAGGAAGAGTGGAGGCGGCATGAAAGGAGGAGGATGATGATGGAGAGAAAGAGGAGGCTCTTTAAGTGACAAGTCAATGAAACATATATCTGAATTATTGAACAGAGAAATTCACTGATTGAAGTTCCCTAAAAATAAATATGTGTTTATTTATTTTACTTTAACATAGTAAGTGCTGTCAAATGGTTAAATTGTTCAATCAGAATACAAATGTGTATTAATCATGATTAATCACAGGAAATTCCAATTTAGATTAACTTAAAGAGCCCAATATTTGTGACACAAATGGAATTTTGGTGTCACCATGTCATGCAGAAAATGTTTGACTTGACTACATGTAAAATCCATTATTTATTTTGGCTTTATACTTAGTGCATGTGCCTCACAATACAAAGGTTGTGAGTTCAATCCCGGGCTTTGGGATCTTTGGAGTTTGCATGTTCTCCCCGTGACTGCGTGGGTTCCCTCCGGGTACTCCGGCTTCCTCCCACCTCCAAAGACATGCACCTGGGTAGGGGTTGATTGGCAACACTAAATTGGCCCTAGTGTGTGAATGTGAATGTTGTTTGTCTATCTGTGTTGGCCCTGTGATGAGGTGGCAACTTGTCCAGGGTGTACCCCGCCTTCCGCCCAAATGCAGCTGAGATAGGCTACAGCACCCCCCGCGACCCCGAAAGGGACAAGCGATAGAAAATTGATGGATGGATGGATATTTTAAAATATCGCTTTGACTGACAAAAAAAGCTTCCATGTTTGGTGTTTTCCTTGACACCCAAGAGCAACATGTTCATCCTCTTGGCTTCATCTTCAGTTGTGAGTCATCAGCTCAGTTGAAGTTGTGTTTTGTTTAAGTGTCCGAGTGAGCTTGATGAGAACACATTTTTGTCTTGTAGGGCTGAAGTTAAAATATGTCTCAGGATTCTCTAGTCTTTATCTTAACTTTTGTTTCCCGACTCTCGAGAGTCAATTGTTGATTAATGGAAAGATGGCCGTCCAGTTGGCTGGAAACAAACATGTTCTTTACACTCAGAAGCTGACTTTTGTTGTGCAGCACATAATGATAAATGATGGGATGGAGGGGGCGGGGCCTGGGGGGGGGGGGGGGGGGGGGAGAGCTGCACTGTGATGAATTAATTTGCATACTTTCCCTTTTCCAAACCAGGAGGACTCCCATGAGGGTTGGTGGTCACTGCTCCTCCTGTGCTCTGATTGGCTGCTGGTGGAGTCCTTCAAAGGCGTTCAAAGTGATACATATTAAGTAATACACACTAATAACAAAGTGTTTTTATCACTTGACTGCATTGAGTTCTTTAAGACGTCATCAGATGATACTCACTAGTGAGAGTGTTGTATAGCGTTGGAGGTGCATTCATGTCCATAGTTTTCTACACATATGAAATCCCTTCACCCCAACTAGAACTGTAGTTCCGCTAATGTATGCAGTTGAGATATATCAGCTCAGAATGTGTATGTCTGACGTCATATTTTGTCAATTGCGAGGGACGTCTCAATGCTCCTTTAATAGCTGGTTCGGAATATCCGACTTTCCAGGTACCTTGAACGCACCATTAGTGGACCCTTGTTTGAAGGCTGGTGCCGCCATCTAGAGGTTGCTCCTTGTCTCTACACCCACCTACAATGCAGTACTTTTTTACTGTATTTGTTGGAGAAATATTAGTGATATTTGGTTTTCTTCGTGATTTGCTTGCGCGTGGGCCGGGACATCGGTATATGTTGTATCATGTGACAGCAGTACTGAGTTTAAATGTAGACACCTGTGATTGATAAGCCAGCATGGGCGTGGTGATCTGCTTTATTGGCGGGAATGAGAACACCTGTGGGAGTGCGGGTGACCTGGCGTGGCCGGAAGAGAGTATGCACGAGGTCATACTTTCTTGTTGCAAAGATGTGGAATGTGTTTGAGCATCAGGAATGATGATACTATTAGTATCCTCCTCGCATACAAGTCCTCCAAACTGGTAAGTTGTGGGTTCATTATATGCGTGTATTCAGAAAAGTAATACACATATTGTTCCTATATGTCATTAATGTTGATGTTGGTTTTACACCATAATATTAATTTTACAGCATGTATTTTGCTTGAATGTGGTAATACTACTTTTACTGTGTTTCTTCTTCTTGAATGTAGTAGTAATATTACTTAAACTGTTTTTAGTCTGTTTGAAGGTATAACGTACTTTTCGGACTATGAATCGCAGTTTTTTTCATAGTTTGGCCGGGGGTGCGACTTATACTCAGCAGCGACTTATGTGTGAAATTATTAACACATTACCATAAAATATCAAATAATATTATTTAGCTCATTCACGTAAGAGACTAGACGTATAAGATTTCATGGGATTTAGCGATTAGGAGTGACAGATTGTTTGGTAAACGTATAGCATGTTCTATATGTTATAGTTATTTGAATGACTCTTACCATAATATGTTACGTTAACATACCAGGCACGTTCTCAGTTGGTCATTTATGCCTCATATAACGTACACTTATTCAGCCTGTTGTTCACTATTCTTTATTTATTTTAAATTGCCTTTCAAATGTCTATTCTTGGTGTTGGGTTTTATCAAATACATTTCCCCAAAAAATGCGACTTATACTCCAGTGCAACTTATATATGTTTTTTCCCTTCTTTATTATGCATTTTCGGCTGGTGCGATTTATACTCCAGAGCGACTTATACTCCGAAAAATACGGTACTATTTTTTCTGTGTGTATTCTGCTTGGATGTGGTAATACTTTTACTGTGTGTATTTTGCTTTGATGTAGAAGTAATAGTACTTTTACAGTGTTTATTCTGCTTGAATGTAGTAATAATAATAATAATTATACTATATATATATATATATATATATATATATATATATATATATATATATATATATATATATATATATATACACACACACACACACACATTTTTATGGCATGTATTCTAATGAATGTAGTAACAATAGTAATTTTACTACATTTATTATTATTGGTCACCTTGAGATCCTCTCTCTGAAACCTAATAACCAGATTAGAGATCCAGGGGTAATAATGGACTTAGACCTGAACTTTAATAGCCACATTAAGCCAATGACATCAGCAGCTTTTTACCACCTAAAAACTTTGCCAAAATCAAATGAATAATGTTTCAATCAGATTTAGGCTAATCCATGCTTTTTTCTCCAGCAGGTTAGACCACTGTAATTGGCCTTCTCACTGGGCTCTCTGAATAAGCCGTAAAGCAACTGCAATACATCCTAATGCTGCTGCTCGAGTCCTGACTAGAACCAGGAAATATGACCTTATTAGTCCAGTGCTTAGGTTACTGCACTGTCTTCCTGTTTCTCAGAGAATAGACTTTAAAACAGCTCTCCTTGTGTACAAGTCTTTTTATGGCCTTGTGCTAAAGTACATCTCTGACATGTTAGAGCCATATGAACCATCTTGGGCTCTGAGAACCTCAGGGAGTGGTCTCCTGCTGGTGCCTGGAGTCAGGACCAAACATGGCGAGGCTATGTTTCAGTTGCATGTTCCTAAAATCTGAAATAGTCTTCCAGATTATGAGACAGGCCTCAACATTGGCAATGTTAAAATGCAGACTGAACATACTTTTATTTAATTGTGCATATGACATCTGAAAGTATTGTTGACCTATGATTGATTATGATGATGACGATTTCATTTTATGATTTTAATTTCAATTCTGACCAATCCGTGTTGGCCCTGCGATTAAGTGAGAACTTGCCCAGGGAGTGCCTCCATTGCCCCCAATGTTTCACACGTTCTTTATTAATAGAAATATTTTTGAGATAGTACTAGGAGACAAGCAGCAGGGGGCAGCATCCAAACAACTGTCTCAAAATGTCACACATTGGAGTGGGCAAGAATGGCTTTGCCCTATCATAGTGAGATAAAAAAAACAACTGTTTTAATGCAAAACAAGCAATTCTTCTGTCAAAGCCAACGACACTCATTGAAGTGTAATTTCCCCTCGTTAGCATTGAGGTATTGTGTGGCAGAACAATCGCTGTGGATCGACTACCAATCCAAAATAGTCGGAATCACCCACGTAAGCATTCCATTCACTTGTAAACAAAAGGTACAAATGGCATTCTGGTCACCTTCTGGGACCAGAATGTTTCTAACTCCTGTTATTTGTTGGAGGCTAAATTGCAGAGTCTTTTAGGAATGGTTGAAAGGACAGTGTTGTATGTGGGAGACAGGTGGTGTCGTAGACCACTTCCTCTATTCCGGGATGTTTTTTCAACTTCAACGGAGATGGCTTCCCCCACTCCTCTTTCGTACCACCCGTCCTTCCTGTCCAGAATCTGTGCTTTTTTGTTCTCAGAGTAGTGCTGTTTCTCCCTGAGGTGGAGGTAGGCAGCTGAATCTTGGCCTGAAGAGTTTGCCCGTCTATGCTGTGCCATGCGCCGGCTTAGTGGTTGTTTTGTTTCCTCAATATATGAATCAGTGCATTCATCATTACACTGGATAGCATACACCAGATTGTTTTTGTAGGTGTGGGGTGTCCAGTCTTTAGGATGCACCAGTGTCTGTCTCAGGGTGTTGCCTGGTTTGAAGTTTACTGGGATGTTGTGTTGGTTAAAAAAATCTTCTGAGTTTCTCAGATGGGTCATATGGAATGACAATATTTTTTCGTCTGTTACCTTTTTCCTCCTCATCCCCTCTGTTCTTATTTCTGGAACTGGATGCACTTTTCACAAACGACCAGCTGGGGTGACCGCAGGTTTTGAGGGCTTCCCTCATATGCCTATGCTCTCTCTCATTGGCCTGTGGGCTGGTTGGAACATTATCAGCTCTGTTCTGTTTGTGTTCCAGTGGGTGGTGTGAGTCAAAACGTACATATTGATCAGAAGCCCATGTTTTCTCCAATGTGGACATCACCGTCCAAAAAGGCAACTTACTGTATTTGACATCCTCTCGTGTGAACCTGATGTTTTTGTTCAATGAGTTAATGTGCTTGGTAAAGGCTTCCACTTCTTGGTTTTCTGATTGTCATCCACATATCTGTACCAATGACTTGGTACTCTTCCCTTGAAAGAGCTCAAAGCTCTCTTTTCTATGTCTTCCAGGTAAATGTTTGCTACTATTGAGGATACAGGTGATCCATAACCATATTTTAGTTGGTAAAACATTCCTATGAATTGCAAGTATGTAGTTATGGCAAATCTGTTCTGTGTTTAGTGTGCATCTATCCTGTAAGGTGAGATCACCTTGTAGACGTTGCCTCACTGCCTATACTGCATACTGGGTTAAAATACAGGTGAACAGGGAGGTGATGTCGAATGAAACTATAGTGTGTGAATGTGTGTGTGAATGGGTGAATGTGGAAATACTGTCAAAGCGCTTTGAGTACCTTGAAGGTAGAAAAGCGCTATACAAGTATAACCCATTTATCATTTATTTAATTTTTGTCCAGTTTTAGATCTCTGATCTTCGCTACAAAGTCAATTGAGTTTTGGACATGATGTGGAGTTTTGCCAACCAAAGCTGCTAATATGTTGGCCACATACTTAGCAATATTGTATGTTACAGAGTTAAAGCTGCTGACAATGGGTCTGATGGGACATCCATCTTTATGTATTTTTGGAAGGCCATAAATACCAGAGATGGTTTCTTGTGGGTATAATCGGTCACACAATGCCCGGTTGATGGCTTCTGACTTTTGCAGAGTTTGTAAGCACTCAATGATTTTTCTCTTGTATCCACTTGTGGGGTCCCTTTTGAGTATTTCATATGTGTTTGAGTCTTAGAGGAGTGTAAGCAACTGGTTTTGGTAGTCAGTTGTGTTGAGAATGACTGTGCATCTCCCCTTGTCAGCTGGCAGGATGGTAATGTTTTCATCCTTTCCCAGTTATGTTATTGCCTTCCTCTCCTCCAAGGAGAGGTTTGGGGTGGGGGCTTGGCTTTAGAAAGAGCTGCTGTCACTTTCAGCCGTATTGCTCCCCTTCGGTTAAAATAGTTATCAGTGCATGCATATATTTGTGGGAAAATAACGTCAGTAGTAGGTGGCGCAAGTAAGGGAGGGGCAAAGTGTCCCTTTTGTGAGCAGTAGACTGAAAGAGGACAAAAAGAGACCCCTGTGGTTGCATAAATATAAACTCTGAAGAAGCTCAACGTATCGAAGAGAAACTGCCACTAAAGTATCGATCCCATTCTGCTAGTATTGATTCCATACCAGTACCCACCTTGTTATTGATATTATCAATATATAGATCAATGCACCTGTGTCGACACAAGTTTACACATACAACACTCACGTGTCGGCATAGCAACGCTCAGGGAAATGAATTAAAAATATATATAATTTGCAATTAAAAGGGGTTTATGGTGATCATAGACTCAGTTTTAAACTCAGCGACCCCCACAGACTGGGACAGAAAGAAGGGGCGGGGGTGCGGGGTGGGGGTGTGGTTATGATAGAAAAGAAGGAGAAGAGGAAGAGGGATTAACAATAATCTTAACCTCTGCCCCCCTCTTGGAGGGTGACTGCCGGTCTTTGCAATATGGCCGCTCACACACACACACACACACACACATACGCACGCACACACACACACACACACACACATTCCTCAAGTACAATCAGCCACCATTTTTACAGTTTTTACTTCTTGTTTCAGCAACAGTTATGACAAAATTATTTTGGAAATAATATTTATAACTTTTCTTTTGACCTTTACTGACAGAATGAAGTAAAACAATTTAAAAAAATATGGCAGTATCAGCACACATGTAAACATTGTAGAATGGAACGTATGAAACATAAATATTGTATAGCATCAACAATGGGATATATGAATAAGAATAAAGATATTATGAGGTTAAATATTCGAGGAGGTGTGACTGTAAAGTAACGTGGAAGCTGATTGGCTTAGGAGGAAACGGCCTATGGTGGTCCCATGCAGAGGAGCAACAAGAGGCTTAGGGTTAACCTCAATTCCAGACAACACACACACACACACACATGCACATACAAACACACACACAGACACAGGAGTAGTAATAAAGAGTCCATTCATGGCGGTTGACAGACGAATGAAGCGTGAGACAAAAAAGACCCCCCCACCCCCATTCCCTCTGTCCATTATGGACTGAGTGAGACTTGGCGGGGGGTAATATCTCACAGAGTGTGAAGTAAAAAGAGCTTTAGTTTTGAAATATTTGCTCACACTCAATAAAACATGCAGAAACATTTAAACATGACACATTCCTTCTTTGCGGTCAACAAATTAAGACAAAGTTTTTTTTATTTAACTTCACGGACCTATTAACGAGACAAGACGCAGCTAGTAATTGTGTCATGTGACCAAAAGACGCAAGTGTGTGTGTGTGTGTGTGTGTGTGTGTGTGTGTGTGTGTGTGTGTGTGTGTGTGTGTGTGTGTAGTTGATATCTGTCAATATTCTGTCTAATGTTGAAATGTTTAATGTCTCATGACAATAATACAATACTGCTTGCAAGGATGGAGGTCATAGGTCAAGTGAACCTGCAGTTATGTTATGTTTGACATTCTGACATCACTTCATGGCCTCAATTATCCCCTTCCATGTGATGAGAGGGCTAAGGGCCCTTACGAACTATAAGCCCAAAGCCCCCCAGGCCCGGAATGACCAGACTCTCGCACAGGGCCTCAACATACATTACTGTCGTCATGAACGGCCTTCAGCTCATCAAAGCTCTGCTCCCCCCACCATCACCCTCCCCACCAACGCCAGCACTTCATTAAAGGATTTAAAGGACTCCAAGAACATCACAGGACTTTAAAGGCCTCTCCATCCGAGAGGAGGATGTACGCCGGCAGTTCTTGAAGCTGAACACGCGGAAGGCCCCCGGGCCGGATGGTGTCTCCCCCTCCACTCTCAGACACTGCGCGGATCAGCTGGCTCCTGTCATCACTGACATTTTTAACACCTCTCTGGAGCTATGCCGCGTGCCGTCCTGCTTTAAGATCTCCACAATTGTCCCTGTCCCCAAGAAAGCACGGATCACAGGACTTAATGACTACAGGCCGGTTGCGCTGACGTCTGTGGTCATGATGAAGTCCTTTGAGCGCCTGGTCCTGCCCCACCTTAAGGACATCACCGCCCCCCTCCTGGACCCACTGCAGTTCGCCTACAGAGCCAACAGGTCTGTGGATGATGCAGTGAACCTGGCTCTCCACTTCATCCTGGAGCATCTGGGGCCGTACTTATCAAGCTTCTTAGAATTACTCCTAAGAAGTCTGCTAAGAGTTGACTTAAGAGTAAATAAATTCTTCGCTGAAAGCTGCACTTAAAAGTTAGTTATCAAGCGTCTTACTCACACTTTCAGCGAAGTGTAGGACTGAATCTTGAGTGTCACACTCAGAGCTGAATTACGACATTACTATGTGCCGTAAACGGAATTTTAGGTGACATAATTTCTGTGTCCATAGAAATGACCAATCACGGAAGGGAATCCGTTGTCTAAGAATAAAGAAATATCTTGGAAATATTTAAGTGGACAATGGGAGTGTATATTTTGACAATAAACTACAAAATAATACAAAACAAACTAGTCCCCGCCGGCACTCACGCTACCGCTCCCTCTCTTCTATCGCCCACACACTCACTGACGTCACTCACCTCACGGCCACACACATACGCTACTGTCATAACATTTTCTTTCCAATTCATTAATTAGGCAACGAATTTGAAACTGGTGTGGGTGGCTCTATATATACTAGCCCACTGCAGACACATGCAGAAATCAACAAGGAATCGAAAAGTATTAAATCTGTGACAAAAATAATATCCGCTCTGTCTAAACGATACCTTTTGATCAGCTGCTCGTCATCAAAAAAAAAAAAACATTGTTCCGTTCCCTGAACGTTCGCGCACGTCTCTCTCGCCTCAGTGCCATCCCCTGCTGGCAACTCCTAACCACTTAAGACACCTCTGAAGGTCTCTTAAATATCATGGAGAGTAGGAGTGATTCTTAGACTTAAGAACGTTGATAAAAAGCTTTTATTCTTAAGTTTGAGAGTAGGACTAAATTTCGCAAATTCTCAGGACTTAAGTGTAAAATGGCACTCTAAGAAGCTTGATAAGTACGGCCCCTGGACTCCCCTGGAACCTACGCTAGGATCCTGTTTGTGGACATCAGCTCTGCCTTCAACACCATCCTCCCTGGACTGCTACGAGACAAGCTCTACCAGCTCAGCGTGCCCGACTCCCTCTGCAGTTGGATCAATGACTTCCTGACAGACCGAAGACAGCACGTGCGGCTGAGGAAGATTGTCTCGGACAGTCGAACCACGAACACTGGTACTCCTCAGCGCTGTGTACTTTCCCCCTGGCTCTTCTCCCTGTATACAAACTGCTGCACCTCCAGTCACCAGTCCGTAAAGCTGCTCAAGTTTGCGGATGACACTACCCTCATCGGGCTCATCTCGGATGGTAATGAGTCCGCCTACTGGAGAAAGGTGGACCAGCTGGGGTCCTGGTGCAGCCTCAACAACCTGGAGCTGAACGCCCAGAAAACAGTGGAGATGATCATGGACTTCAGGAAAGTCGCAGCCCCACCATCCCCCCTCACCCTGATTGACTCTCCCACCCCCGTCTCCATTGTGGACTCCTTCCGTTTCCTGGGCACCACCATCACCCAGGACCTCAAGTGGGAGCCGACCATCAGTTCCCTCATCAAGAAGGCCCAGCAGAGGATGTACTTCCTGCGGCAGCTGAGGAAACTTAAGGTGCCGACCGAGATGCTGGTGCAGTTTTACTCAGCCATCATCGAGTCCATCCTCACCTCCTCCATCACCGTGTGGTTCCCCGGCACCACAGGCCAGGATAAGCATTGACTGCAGCGCATCGTACGTGCTGCTGAGAAGGTGATTGGCTGCAAGCTCCCATCCCTCCAGGACCTGTTCTCCTCCAGGACCAGGAGGCGTGTGGGTCGGATCACAGCTTCTCTTCTCACCCTGGACACAAACTATTTTCCCCTCTCCCCTCATGCAGGAGACCACGGTCCATCCAGACCCACACCTCCCGCCACCTGAACAGTTTTTTCCCCTTGGCCATCAGACACATGAACAATAACAAGATCTGATAGCTCAGTTACAGCTCTTTTTATTACCTATTCTGTGTTATATGTGTTTTATGTTGCACGATTGCACCAAGAAAAATTCCTAGTTTGTTAACCCGTTCTCAAACAATGGCAATAAAAGCTATTCTGATTCTGATTCTGATGTCATCAGTCACATGACTGTGATTAGGGTTAGCATTAGCGTGTGGCTTGAGCTAACTTGCTAGGCGGCGACAGACCCCTAAGAAGTGACTCAGTGTGGACGACACAAATCACTATGTGCCTTTAAAGGGGTTACTTCAGGTCTTTGATTTCCCTCCACACAAAATCTATTTTGCAATATGTATTGCAGCCTCTTGCGATACCAATATACATCCCAACAAATTGTTTTGAAATTATTCATTATTGCATCATTGTGTCCAGGGATTTATATCCTGAGTTTGTAAACATCAAAAACCACAAAGGATGTGGTCATAGTAAAAATATTGATCTAATCATTGTAGTATTGACTGTATAGGCTACTGATATTATACCTGGTATCGTTACTGTCAATATTTGTATCAATCCATATTGATACATAATCCGTAGTACTTTATTAATGCCAGAGGGGAAATTAAGATTAATTAATTAATCAAATTAAGGTCCTCCTATGGTATGTAGTATAGCATGTTTAACGAGACCTCCAGTGATTATTAAGATACTTTTTTTATCTCTTCCTATCATTGTGAAGCAGAATTCACCAAGCGTTGGATTGTTCACCCACTAATAGAGGACGTGAACTGGGTTCAGACCGTCGTGAGACAGGTTAGTGTTACCCTACTGATGATGTGTTGTTGCAATATCAATCAATCAATCAATGTTTATTTATATAGCCCTAAATAACAAGTGTCTCAAAGGGCTGCAAAAGCCACAACGACATCCGCGGTACAGAGCCCACATAAGGGCAAGGAAACAACCCCATTGAGACGTCGATGTGAATGACTATGAGAAACCTTGGAGAGGACCGCATATGTTAATGTCCCGCCTGGCGAAGCCTAGCAATGCTGTTGCTAACGACGCCATTGAAGCTAACTTAGCTACGGGACCTCGTCAGAGCTATGCTAAAAACATTAGCTCTCCACCTACGCCAGCCCTTATTTGCTCATCTCAACCCGAGCTCACCTGTGCTCCAGCAGCCGGCGACTCGACGGAGGACTTCACCCCGATCATCGATGTGGTCGGCGGCTCGGCGGCGGAGAAGGACTGCCCAGACACCGGTGAAGACAGCGCGGCGGCGGACAGCGAGGTGGCTGTCGTCAACAACACTCCGGTCTACAGTAGAGACGGCAGAGCGGAGGTCCTTGCAGCCTCTCCCCGGTCCTTGATGGTCGGAACTGCGGCAACTGGACCCGCGGCCTACACAGGATTCAGGGGCTTCTTCATCCATCCCTGGTCTTTGTTTTCAGCCCCACCGAAGCCCGCGAAAACAACAACCTCCCCCCGCCCCTCTCCAACTCCGCCCCTCACCAAAGCCCGCGACAGGTAGACAACGTGGAGAAAATTATAATCGGAGATCTGAACACAGATACTCAACGCAGAGATGCGCCTGTCTTCAGATCCTACAGCAAGCTTTGTAATCTGCACGGTCTTTCCCAGCTAATAACACTACCCACAAGGGTGTGTGATTCCACCCAATCAACCATAGATCTCATTCTCACATCAGACCGGCCTAAAATAAAAAATAGTGGGGTCATGATCTGTGGTCTTAGTGACCACTATCTAACCTTCTGCACCCGCAAAATAGCTAAACCCAAAGCCAACGGCCACATAACAGCTCAATCCAGATTCCTTAAAAAATACTCTAGTGATAATTTCAATCTAAAATTAGGTGAGTGGGACTGGACCCCTGTGCTCACGAGCAACCTGGTCAATGATGCTTGAGATCGCTTCAAAACAGCGTTCCTAGTGATACTAAATGATATGACTCCCGTGAGAACAGTCAGGATCAAAGCCCGCTCTGAACCATGGATGAATCCTGACCTATTAGCTGCCATAAAAGACAAGAGACAGAAAATACTCAGAATACCAAAAGTGTAAAACCGAAGTAGATAAACAACCCAATAATAACCTCAAATCACTCCTTTCAACACTTAAAAAGCAATGCAATAAATTAAGAAATAAGACAACCAACCTGACTAAATCCCTAAAAAAAATTACATTAACGACAAAATAGAGGAAAACACAAATAAGCCACGTGAGCTCTGGAAAATCCTCAACAATCAGCTTCCTGGCTGCAGCCAGAAACTTAAAACCAGACTCACCAACATCAACATCAAGGAGGGTAACTCCCTCATTACAGACAAAATGGAGGTAGTAAGCAGACTTAAAACCTTTTTCACCAGCATAGCCACAACTCTAGTCAACAAGCTGTCCCACCACTCTGGTCGCTGTGGTGTAGAACACATTAAAACCTTCTACAGAAAGCTAGGAGTATCCAACAAATATTTTAAATTAGAAATGGTCTCAGCTGACGAGGTGCTTAAAAAATTGAGCGCGCTCCACCTAAACAAGGCCACCGGCCTTGACAATATCCCCTCCAGATTCCTCAGGGACTCTGCCTCCACCATTTCCCCTATCATCACGCACATAATAAACCTCTGAATCACAAAAGGCCAAGTACCAAAAGATTTTAAGATAGCAAGAGTAACTCCCCTCTTTAAAAAAGGTAGCAAATTAGAACCTGGCAACTACCGACCTGTTTCTATTCTCAGTTCCATTTCAAAAGTAATGGAAAAAATAGTTTATGAGCAGGTCGATAGTTACCTTGCCACTAATAAACTCATGTACAAATTCCAATCCGGCTTCAGAACTAACCACTTCAGTAACACATGCCTTCTCTATCTGACCGACCACATCAAACATGAGGTGGACGCGGGCAAATACTGCGGCATGGTCATGCTGGACCTTCAGAAGGCCTTTGACACCGTTAACCACGCTATACTGTTGGATAAGCTCAGTGCAATCGGATTTGATAAAACCTCATCAAGCTGGATGCAATCTTACTTGGAGGGGAGGGAACAGGTGGTAGAAGTGAACGGCACTGTGTCGTCCCCCCCCCCCCCCCCCCCCCCCCCCCCCCGCTGCCTCATCTCAGTGAGCTGTGGAGTCCCCCAAGGCAGTATATTAGGGCCTTTACTGTTCCTAATATACATAAACGACTTGTCATCAGCATGCGACTGTGAATTGTTCTTGTTTGCGGATGACTCTGCCCTGCTGGTATCCGGCAAGGACAAGTCACAGGTGGAGAAAATCCTCAGTGCTGAACTCTGTAGAATTTGCACCTGGCTCGCTGACAACAAGCTATCCATACACTTGGGTAAAACGGAATCCATCCTATTTGGGTCCCACATCAACCTTAAGAAAGTCAGTGACTTCACTATAAAAGTGGGTGACATTGTTATCACCAGGAAGCATGAGGTCACCTACCTAGGTTCCATTCTAGAGGCTAACCTTTCCTGTGATAAAATGGCAACCAAGGTAATCAAAAAGGTCAACCAATGAACAAGATTTCTCTATAGAATCTCCTCTCTGGTCAATAAAAGCACCATGAAGATTCTAGCGGGAACTCTCATTCAACCCTTTTTCGATTACGCTTGCACCTCCTGGTACCCTAGCACTTCCAAAACCCTCAAATCTAGACTCCAAACATCCCAGAACAAGCTAGTCAGATTACTTCTAGACCTCCACCCCATATCACACCTCACTCCTACCCACTTCTCCAAAGTGGGCTGGCTCAGGGTGGAGGACAGAGTAAAACAACTTGCACTGAGCCCAGTCTATAAAATCCGCTACACCTCCCTGATACCGAAGTACATGTCAAACTACTTCGTTAACGTAAATGACCGCTATAACCACAACACCAGGGGGAGCTCCACTAACCACGTTAAACCCAGATTCCGATCTAACAAAGGTCTTAACTCATTCTCTTTCTATGCCACATCAATGTGGAATGCACTCCCAACAGGTGTAAAAGAAAGGGCATCTCTATCCTCCTTCAAAACCGCACTAAAAGAACACCTCCAGGCAACTTCAACCGTAAACTAACAAACTTCCTTTCACATCCTACCTTCCCGGATTGTAAATAATCAATTGTAAATAATCAAACGTAGATACTTATTCTTATGCTCTCTGATCTCTCTCTCTATGTCCACTACTTGCTGTACATATCCTACCAAGTCAGTCCTACACTGTTCCAATGTCCATTTCTCTGATGATGCATTTGTTGATGACTGAAGTGTTGATATCAACCAAACCTAGACAACTTTGCCATCTTTACTGTCATGTCTTTTATTTTGTTCATTATTGTTGAATTCAGTGTTCACGTGTGTGTGTGACAGACGCATGGGACAAATAGGAAAATACGGAAGAAACCGCGCCCCGTAATGGTTCAATACAGGATGCAATATTTCAGTCCCAATTACAGGTCGATTCCGTATTTTACGGGGCGGGTGGCAACCCTATTCACATGCATCTTTTCTGACAATGCTAACGCTGCAGTGTACATGCCAGGCAAGTACGTGGTGATGTCACTTTGTTTATTAAAAGAACGACTTCCACTTTAAAGTTGGCCAACATTTACAGCTATTTTGCTAACCGCAAACGGGAACATGTCTTGATGTTAAACACTTTTGTGTCAACATGACAAACGTTTAAGTTAGGTTAATTTAAGTGTTGTGTACCACACTAAAATAATATTTTAGAGTTTGCTCAAGTTCAACTCAGAGCTCCAAAGCTGTTACTGTGGCAACTAACACCCCAGCAACAGAGGCCACACTGGCCTGTCTGTGGATCGTCGCCGTGGTTACGCCTGAGCATTTGTTTGAAAGACATTCATCATTCATTCAAACTCTTTTTTTCTCCCCCTTCTGACACTTTCTTCTGCTTGTGGACATCAAGTTACGCCAAAACGTCTGCTTTTATTTCACATAAGCGGACTTTAAAAGAAAGCGGGGATGAGGACAGGGAGGGGGACGGGCACAAAAGCGATGGAATGTTCCAAGCGGAGGCTGAAAAAGGAGAGCGGCTTTCAAACAAGAATAGGATGGAGGCGGGGGGGTCAAATGAGGTCAGTCACAGTTTTTTTTTCCTCCTGCAGAAAACCTTTTCATTTCCTGTTCCTGCTGACATTCAAGTGTTTAGCACTAGCATGGTAGCACCCATGGCTCTCAAAAGAACAAAATCTGAACGAATGAAGAAATGTCATAACATCATCAAAACACTTACCAAGCGTCCAATCAGAATCAGAATCAGATCAGAATAGTTTTTTTGTATTCAAATATTTATTTACCAATCAGCTCGCTGTAATGTCATCACCCACACAGCTCCCAAATATTGTACAGGGTTTCCCCTACATGTAATTGGTCGTGGCGCACTGGCCACACATTAAAATTACCGGTAGTTGTTTTTTTTTACATGAAAACAAGTTGAACATATTGTAGGTTTTGCCAAAGTCCCCATCCAAAACAAAGGCTCCTTCTGGATGTTGGATCTTGTCGATAGCATCATAATGTAGGAAGAGAGCCAAGCTAAACTTAGCTTGGAGTGGTATGTAAACTGTTAGAATTACAGCAGTGACCTCTCTGGGTAGGTAGAAGGGTCTGCCTACTACTGAGATGGCCTTTAAATCCAGACAAGAGTGTGGGTAAGTGGTTTTCAAACTTCTTTCACCTATTGCACCTCAGAAAACACTTGGCTCTCCAAGTATTACCAGCATACCAGAAAAGAGAAACTGGAAATTGTGATGTATCATGTTGTATGCATGCATGTTCGAAATAAACACAAACTCAACTCAAGAATGACTGTAAATACAGTAGCGTAGTTATTAGCAAGTATATCTAATATTTTTGGCCACTGTAACATTGCACACAGTTTAAACAGTAACACCAAGTTCGAATACAGGAAAATAAAACACTGTACTTAAATAATGAATCAAATCAAATTAATTGCACATAAAATATTTTGATTCTTTCACATACCACTAGATGTAACCTGTGTACCACTAGCTTGAGAATAACTGGTGTAGATGATTCTACAAGTCATACTCTAGTTATATAGTGTGTCGATGCACAACCCCCCCAATCTTTTGTCATTTTTGTTTTTGTTTATAAACTCAGAAAATACATCCCTGGACATAAGACTTTAAAAATGACCAACACTGCTCCTGTAACTAATTGGTATATTATGTCACTAATAATGAACATTTATTTGTGGGGTGTTTTGCCTATCATGATTGCTGAAGAAGCAGCTTTGTAAATAAAATGTGATTTATGTTGATTTTAAAGTGGTTTGTTAGATAAAGGGTTGCTCACAAGCAGTTTTTGTTGTTGTGTCACACATATGGAGTAGGAGGCTTGGTCCAGGTAGAGCATGGAGCACAGCTGGCTGACCTTACACTCAGCCCTGCACAGCAGCTGGTTGTTGTAGCCGACTATGAAGTGAGAATAGTAGGTGTCGAAGGTGGAGGTGGGCGGCAACCACAAGCTCAAAGCCAGCTGGAGCAGACTGGCGGGCCGCAGGTCCGTCACGCCAAAAGTGTCCGTCATTGTGTACTCCAGCTTCCAGTCAGCTCTTTGCTTGAGGTTGGCTTCAGTCAGGTTGAGATAATACTGCCAGATATCCTTCAACACAAACAAAACCTTTTCAGGCTTTTTTCTTCTCACAAACACACTTTTTGTCTGCTGATTGGCAGCACATTTTTTCTTCTTTCAAGATAGAGGAAACTTTTAGGGTTATTTCCAAAACACATCAATGTTTTCATACATTAGTTTATTTTTGGTCTCCTTGTAATTCACCTGCAAAGTATGTGTGCGTGCGCGTGGTTAGTCTTCTTCTTTTCATCTTAAAAATGTATGTGTATGTATGCATTGAAACATTCTCAGCTGTTAAGAAAATATTCACTGGAAATAACTTTGCACTGTAAATTGTATTAATATTTTGTTTTATAGTGATACAACTGACCATTTATTTGAATAACACACTTGGTCTGCCAGAGCATAAGAAGACAAGGCAGAAGCGATCACCGCTGCTAACTTAGTGACTTTGTTGCTATATTTAGCAGGTATGAACAACCCTCTAAATTGGTGGTGTCAAGCTACGGAACCGCAGGGCCATTTGAAAATCAAAGTGCATTCAGCCCACATGGCAAATTTCAGGAAATAAGAACTCTAACTTCAGTATGTTTACCTCTTTCCAAGGTTTCCCCTTAATGTTATTG
The DNA here is from genome assembly GCF_033978785.1 of Entelurus aequoreus. Taxonomy (NCBI): domain Eukaryota; kingdom Metazoa; phylum Chordata; class Actinopteri; order Syngnathiformes; family Syngnathidae; genus Entelurus; species Entelurus aequoreus. Next base: position 48,512,116 of record NC_084734.1, on the reverse strand, counting down.
ATCGTGGCGGCCCACTACGACAAGACCTTTTTAAAATGAAGGTTTTTTTTAATGTGAAAACAAATTAAAGTAATATAGGGTACTGTAGCCTCCAAAAAAAGTCACACAAATTCTGACGCTCTTTTTTTATTTTATTTTATGCTAACCATCCCAATTCCAACACATATTCCCTCCTGTGCACACACGTCTGTCTCTGTGATTTCTTACAAGACACACTTCCTCATCCTCACCAAAATTTTGGTCACCGAAAAAAGACTAATCATTGAAACAGCACTGCCGAAACCGGATGTTGTGATGACGTAAGCAATACGGTTGTCTGGAGCGGAGGCAGCATATCTGCGATGTAGACATACTTTAATTTATCTGAGATATACCCCCAGACAGCGATCTACAAAATGTTAGTATGCCGCCCCGTCCTAAATACACACACAGACACGCACTCACACATACAAATAATCAAACACCACTATGCATATGCTACAGTTATGTTAACAGTTATGATTTTGCTATAGTGTGCTTCTTACCAAAATTCCAAAATCGTCCGTGTCATATAAATATAAGCGCACCGCTGGGTTGTTGGAGTAAGGCCTGTAGACGTCTTTAAAGGGCGTCACAGCTGGAGACACGAAGACAGAATTCACCGGCTTTCCTAAAACAAAAGAAAAACAAAATTTACCATGTCTATGTAGTAGAATTTCTGACCTTTGACCTATATTGCATGTCTAATGGGAATGTACGCTCATTTGATTTCTTTCCTATTCTGTGCCAGTGGGACAAAAGTGAATGTTAAGTCGTGCCAACCTGTCTACAGAATGTGTTGACTGTCTAAAGGATTCGAGTTGTTATGGAACAGATAGGGAAAAGATAAAAGACATTGACGCACTCGATAAGGAACGATGACGCACAAAAGACATAAAAAATGGCAGAAGACCAGAACTCGACAGTGATTTTGGCTTGTCTGTGTCTTGTTTGCTCCGGAGTGACATGTGGTCTGTCTGCACGGCCAACTCAATTCAACCTGCACTTCTGATAATGGGTAAATAAATTCGTTGTACTGAACTACTTTTGTTGCCTGTTTGAGCTTCGGACAATCCACTACACAAATTGGCGTCACGAACAGGATACTGTCAGACTCTAATCTGGGATACCTTGTCTATCAGAGACATGGTTAAAACCCACAACAACTTTCGTTCTAATTAATGTCCCGGGGGACAAGATTACAGAAAAGACAGATCGAGTGACAAAGGGGGGAGGAATTATGATTTATGAAAGGGAAAACATTAAAAGTAGATCAATTTGAGTATGTTGAAATTAAAATTACATTTTCCTCAGAAATGTATTTCAAGGTAGTTGTAGTATACCGACCGACCACAGCTAAAGACATTTTTCTTGATTCATTTTCAGACATCCTCAAACAGCATAGTGTGAAAGAAGTAACGTCATGGGGGACGTTAATCTGGACTGGTTAAATAAAACACGTAGAAAGAAACTTAAGGATATTATAAACGGCTTCTACATGATACAAATGATAAGCAACTCTACTAGAATTACAATTGGATGACAAAAAGCAAAGAGAACATCTGTAAATACACGAATACAAAACCAGAAAGAAGAGTGCTAAAATAAAAAATACCATTGGATTAATAAAACAATTTGGATTCTAATAAAGACATCGGGACTCAGCTCTCAAAAGAGCAATTTTAACAGATCTAAATACAGATCGTATGTTTTAAAAGTTTGGAGGAACAAGGTAACAATGTTTATGCGGAAGTCTAAGGCTGACTTTCATTTAGAATTAATCAAAGCTGCAAAAGGGAACAATAGAGAGTTATGGAAAACCAGATACAAACTTACGGGAAGAGAGAAAACAAGAAACAACACTATAACATTAAATATCAATGGCGCTACTATCGCAGACAGTCTGGACATAAGTAATAATTTTAATGAACATTTCATCCAGTCTGTACAAACCCTGAATAAAAAGTACCTCAAAATCAGTGCAAATAATTGTCATTTATTCAGGATGGACTAATTTTAGAATTAACAAATAAAACAAAGTTAAACAAAATCTTCCCTGCATTATCAGACTCACGATCTAGATATATCTATACGGGTTGCACACTATCTTCCTAAAAACATATAAGGATTGTATTATTGCTCGTATAACAACGATTGATAAATAAATCAATAACGGAAAACACTTTCCCTACCACGTCGAGAAACTGCTACTATGATTAAATCCATAAAGCAGGAAATAAAGAAGACCAGAACATGTACAGACCAATTAGCCTTCTCCACGTTATAACAAAAGGAATAGAAAATTTGAAATTAAAAAGTGGCTTTGGAGCAATCAAGGCTGCTCACACGGTCACTAAGAGGGGCATTATGTTGACACATCAATTTAATGAGTATTATATTTATCTATGAGAGCATTTTTGTTGTAAATTGTGAGGTATGGCTGTTAAAAGCTTGGTTGTTGTTATGAATGATGACAGATGTGAACAAGAGCATGTATTGTCTTTGTGTGATGATGTAAATAAGGTGTGGTTGTATTGTATATTAAGTATGTGTCCACGAAGGGGCATTTGGTGACTTTTCTTATAATTGATTACATGCTACAGTATGATTATTTTTGATTAATTATTGATTATTATGAATGTATATATTTACTATGATTAATTAGTGTCATAATTTTATTGCTTGATTTGTGGATCCCCTTAATTTAGGTAGCCAGGGACTACAGATGGAAAGTAGCTATTTAGATATAATCTGGTACAGAACATATCTGTTTCTGAACTTAATGTTTCTGTGCATTGTCCCATCATAGATAGACTAAATTAAATACAACTATTTAGTGAATTATTGTGGCCACAATAATTCACTAGGTGTTGTAAAATATCAAGGTACTATTGCAAAAGCGAACAGTGACCTCAAACATGACCTGTCCTCCGCCTCTGTTCTTGCTGCGCTTGACTATCAGCTGTCTTTTCTTTTTCTTGGATGTTTCTGAAACTACTAATACTACTACTACTACTACTACTACTACTACTATTACTATTACTACGACTAACACTGTCCCTGTGAGAGGGACAGAGGGGGGAGGTGAGTTTGGATTGGGTCAAGTTTGAGCGTGTTGAGGTTTTATTTAATCGATATGATCAATCCGGTACAAGGATAAAGGAATGTAATGATTTAGATTGACAATTGCAGTGGTTGGCGGAAGCAACCCCAACCTCAAAGGAGGGTGCCAATTCAGTAATTAAATGTTTTGTGAATTATTCAGGATGGATCAAAAAGATTAGGTCAAACAACGGCACCTATTTTAAGAAAACAGGTTAATCTTCTTCAGTCACAAGATCAGCACTTCTCAGGACCAGCAGCTTCCTAGGAAGGTGGAAAGACCATGAGACCAAAATGGTAAGTTTGCAAAATGTAGAATTTGTGTGCCAGTTCCTCTGTGCAGATTTGAGGATGAAAGCAGCCACTCCAGATTCCCTTGCACTCGCTAAGAGGGGCACGGTCAAAGCCGATCTAGGACCAACACCCGATACCTGACTGGAAGGAACCGAGAGGAGAGACAACACCTTGCCAGCGATGACGAGAACGACTAAGGTTGCCAGCCAATATGTGTCCGTCGGGATTCCAGCAGCTGTGGAAGGAGGCCCTGAAGCAAGCCGAGGGCCTGGACCAAAGCCCCACGCCCCATACTCTGCCCCAGCCTTCCCCAAAGCCCCCACAGCTCCAACTCTACCTGAGTTTTCCCCAATTTCGGCCAGCACGCACATGCCACTGAACAGTCTGCCCAGTGGACTGAACCACACCCCAAAGAGAGACAGACTGTTTGAGTGGATCTCTTTCTTCACAAGGGCAGCCGAAAGCCCAACGAGGTGTCGGCAGGCCATCAGCCTGAGGCACCACCGAGCCATCTATACGAGCACTAATCGAACATGGACTCATACGAAATTCAGTTGTGTGTTCAAAATCAATTGATAATTAACAATATTGGTAACTACATTCATTGCAAATGCCGGGAAAAATATTTTTGCAAATGTCTTACAGTCATAAGTCTATATACATTCATCTATTTATGTTCATGATCAAAGTATTTGTTATTCCTTTACTAAATCAAAGGGTAGGCCACTAATTGTGTTCTGTGAGATGGTTTTACTGCAGGCTGGTAACAGCGATCGCTCTGAAGGAGGGTCATAGACGGAATTTTTGCCTCGTATAAAAACATTGAGGTTTTTGCCTCTATCTGTGGTTAACTTAGTGGTCTACATCAGAAATTGTTTTGGTCCAGGGTCTTAAGACCCTGGAAGGCGGGTATGTAGTAGAATTTCTGACCTTTGACCTATATTGCATGTCTAATGGGAATGGACACTCATTTGATTTCTTTCCTATTCTGTGCCAGTGGGACAAAAGTGAATGTTAAGTCGTGCCAACCTGTCTACAGAATGTGTTGACTGTCTAAAGGATTCGAGTTGTTATGGAACAGATAGGGAAAAGATAAAAGACATTGACGCACTCGATAAGGAACGATGACGCACAAAAGACATATAAAAAATGGCAGAAGACCGGAACTCGACAGTGATTTTGGCTTGTGTGTGTCTTGTTTTCTCCGGAGTGACATGTGGTCTGTCTGCACGGCCAACTCAATTCAACCTGCACTTCTGATAATGGGTACATAAATTTGTTGTACTAAACTACTTTTGTTGCCTGTTTGAGCTTCGGACAATCCACTACATCAACTTTAAAATAAACCCTTGTCCGTTTCATGCAGTTTTAGAAGCAGCAATCTAATCGGGCATGCCTCAAAGTACATCCTTAAGTCTCTTACTTTTCTTGATTTGTACCTTCTCACTGTAAGAAATCTTTATACAAAAATAGTAGCAGTGCTTATTCTGCGCACGTTTCAATTTCTCTGAAAAAATACATCTATTTGCCACTTTATTAGGTAATATTAGTTGTAGGATAACCTCTGCCTTTTAGAATATACTTTTTTTTTTCCGAATGTAATAATCATTTTTGTAAAGGCAGTTTTGTGTGCAGCTGTACTTAATGAAGTGTTTTGGTACCTTTCTGGTCCAGAAGCACCATGATGCTGTCTCTGTGGGTGTGGCCATAGAATTGTCCAGCGATCACACTACTGTGCGCCCTGAAAATGTCGACCAGCCTCTCATTGTCAGCTTTTCTGATGGCGGTGGTGTTCCTGGCGAAGGGCAAGAAGCCGATTGGGACGTGAGAGATGATGAAGACCTGCAGCAACGAGTCATGATCATCGCAGTCACACGCGCTATTAAAGATTCTAGAAAGTGCTAATGTTGGACCTTCTCCATTCGCTGTTCAGCTCTCTTCAGGGTGTCCTCCAACCACTCAAACTGTCCCGCTGGGTCGCTGATGTTGGCGGTAGCTTTATTAGGACCGTAGTAAAGAATGCTGTTCACGCTGACCACTCGCAGGCCGGGATAGACCAGCTGAGAGTAGAAGCCACCTGAGGGACGCAAACACTTTGAGACGTGCTAGGTAGGCTACATGCTAAGCTTTCACTGTGGTGTGCTACAGCATTGTTTACCTTCCCGAAGTGTTTGCAGCGCGTCTGTCTGCAGCCAAGGCTTCCACAAGCGGGCGGCCGCCTTGTAGATGTCGTTTGTGGAGGTTGGCATCTGATCCTGACATTATATTTGTTTTTTAAATAAGGCAGCCTAACACAACCTCACTGCTTTGTGATTAGATGGCTTGGTACCTGCGGCCAGTAGTCGTGGTTTCCCACAGCTGGATAGACAGTGATGTTTGGGAAGTGCTGGCGGATGGTTTGCGTCATGTTGCTCATCACCTGGATGACCATCTCTGTGGAGAGTTCATCTACAGGAACGTGAGGCGGACTATCTCTGCAGGACAACACTTTTTATTAATGCTAACATAAACACAGGAAGGAACAACTAAATAAATACTTGTACGGACTCAGGACTGAATATTTCAATTGATTTAAAATTGGTTTATTGTCATTACTGACTTAAAACATTTGTGGAAATCGCTATTTTACATTAGATCGACATTTATAATTTAGCAATCAAATGTAATTTTCTATGTGCTTGTCAACATATTTTACGAGGAGTGAGTGTAAAAAGCTTGATCGCCGCGGGCACAGAGGGTGAATTGAAAAATACATTGAAAAATTACACAGCGCTTTGATTTTATCATCATTAGAATATTATGTATTTGTATAGGGTGTACCCCGCCTTCCTTTTAATTTGTACTAGGTGTGTTGCTGTGGTCAGGAAGTAGTATTTGCAATTAATTTGAATGTTACGATCCTGTCTTTTGTTGAGAACTACAGTGTTTATACTGTAAGTATTCTATTTATTACCCACCAGCTGTTTGATTGTAATGTGCATCTTAGTTGTAGTTTTCATTACCAAATTTGGAAGTGTTTAAAATCACCATGTACAATTGCTAATGCTAATTGTTAACATGTACATGGCATGTCCAATGTAAATTACCATCAGCTGGGGCATTCTGAAAGGTGGAGCCTTACTTTTGAATGCTTTCCATCAGGCAAGCTTTCTTTGTTGACATGGAAAAGTACAATATTACATAGAGGCATTACGCTACGAATATGCCTGTTTGCCAGCCAAGTGCTTGAGCCGGTGCCAATTCTGCAACCGGATGTTGCATTACACGATCTACTGATGCATATGGTACCGTTTGATTTTATGTGAATAGGTACCTGGTAGTATAACATTCGGTACCCATCCCTCTGTCATCAATTCCAAAAAGTTATATATATTCTATTATATATACAGTATATATATATATATATATATATATATATATATATATATATATATATATATATATATATATATATATATATATATATATTAGAGATGTCTGATATTATCAGCCGATAAATGCTTTAAAATGTAATATCGGAAATTATCGGTATCGTTTTTTTTATTAATCGGTATCGGGTTTTTTTTTTGGTTTTTTTTTTTTATTAAATCAACATAAAAAACACAAGATACACTTACAATTAGTGCACCAACCCAAAAAACCTTCCTCTCCCATTTACACTCATTCACACAAAAGGGTTGTTTCTTTCTGTTATTAATATTCTGGTTCCTTCATTATATATCAATATATATCAATACAGTCTGCAAGGGATACAGTCCGTAAGCACATATGATTGTGCGTGCTGCTGGTCCACTAATAGAACTAACCTTTAACAGTTCATTTGACTCATTTTCATTAATTACTAGTTTCTATGTAACTGTTTTTATATTGTTTTACTTTCTTTTTTTATTCAAGAAAATGTTTTTTATTTATCTTATTTTATTAATTTTTTAAAAAAGGACCTTATCTTCACCATACCTGGTTGTCCAAATTAGGCATAATAATGTGTTAATTCCACGACTGTATATATCGGTATCGGTAATTAAGAGTTGAAGAATATCGGATATCGGCAAAAAGCCATTATTGTCCTTGGGCAAGACACTTCACCCTTGCTCCTGATGGCTGCTGGTTAGCGCCTTGCATGGCAGCTCCCGCCATCAGTGTGTGAATGTGCGTGTGAATGGGTGAATGTGGAAATACTGTCAAAGCGCTTTGAGTACCTTGAAGGTAGAAAAGCGCTATACAAGTATAACCCATTTATCATTATATATATATATATATCTATATATATATAGATATATATATATATATATATAGATATATAGATATAGATAGATAGATAGATAGATATAAATATAGATCAGTGGTTCTTAACCTGGGTTTGATCGAATTTTAGGGGTTCGGTGAGTCGGCCTCAGGGGTTTGGCAGAGCCTCCGCTGCGGTGGTCAAGACACGCCCGACTCATCGTGTAAATAAAAACATCTCTCTGTCGGCGTATTATGGATACCCCCAAACAATGTTCCCTTTAATTTTCCATATGTGTGAGCAAACGCAAAAACTCCTTGAGCATTCAGTGGAGCACATGTGAGCGACATCAGACCTGCAGCACACCTGTCCCAAACCTGACTAAATAACAAGTTCAATGTTTTATTATTGTAATCAAATGACAGCAGTCATTTCCATGAGATTATTTTCTAATATAAATGTTTTGGCCCAATTACAATGACTATAACATATTGTTTTTCATGAGCTGTGTACTAGTATTATGTCTGGGTGGGGGGTCCTGCTTTGGAAATAATGTGTAACCCTTTCAGATATCACATTTATTTCCCACTAAAACATTCACATGTTGCACAATGAGATGTAAACATGGGATCATGTGTACATTCCTGTAACTTTCTGTTTGTAAAATATACCTTTATTAGTATTTCTTTAATATAATAACATCATTTTATGATAACGGTTCGGGTTCGGTGAATGCGCATATGAAACTGGTGGGCTTCGGTACCTCCAACAAGGTTAAGAACAACTAATAGATATATATATATATATATAAATATATATATATATATATATATATATATATATATATATATATATATATATATATATATATATATATATATATATATATATATTAGGGTGTGGTGATTTTTTTATTTTGTAATTCCCTAAAACTACCTTTTCTTAAAAATTTAAAATAAAGTGACTAGCAACAAATTGGGGGACTTTTTCTTGTCTTATAAGACACTTTTAGATACTAACATGAACATTTGTACCACTCTGAATATTTGACTTTAAGAAGAAAAAAGAACAACTTTGATTTGTAATTCCAAATACATTTGTTTTGCTCCATCTTTTTTTTCTCACTTCCAACAGCATTCATAAATAAATTAAAGGCTAATAGCCAACTCTGCAAATTAAATGATTGTGTCAACAAACTCCTATGGGTTTTGGCAACCCACCACCACAAATACATTGCAATCCTATGGTAAACATTGTGGTGTCATAAAGAGGAAGAAGAAGTGCTTGCTCTACCCAGTCCAAATGAAGAAGTCCTCAGGCTGTACGAGGTGATCCATGTGCAGGAAGACGGACTGGATGAGCCTGTAAGGTGAGTCACACGGGAAGGCCCCAAACGGACCAGCATCAGTGGCGGGCTCACCTTTGGAGGAGAAGCACACTTTGGTGGGGTCTGGCACCAGGTGGTAGGTGGGGTCCAGGTGCAGGTCAGTGATGTGCCAGAACCGTCCTAAAAGGAAGGTGACAAAAACAGTAAACATTCAAAGAAATGAACATTTATGACACGAAATAGGAGAGTGTACCGCGACAGCTGCATTGTTTACGTTTTTCTCTACTCTTGACTTTTTTTGCCCACTCGTCACATTTTATTATTTACCCCCTATTGTGCAGTTTTAACAATATAATATATTTGAGGTACAATAAGTTACAGTAAATAAATAGGTTCTGTAATAATAGTGACAAAAATAGCACAACAAACAAGAAACTGGCAGGGCTAGGACCCGACGAACTGCAAGCCGAAATCGATCAATCCAAAAGATGTATATGATTCCCTCTGAAATTATCATCATTTCATTACCATACCATGTCATCCTCTGTTCGCTACATATATGGGGCGCAATTCGGCGCGGTTTATCCGAACTAAAACTGCTTTAATTTGCCTGAAAACGTCGGTTTGTGGAGTGACCGCTCCAAATACGTGCATATCTGCCATTGTTTTCCTAAGTGTAGAAGATCCATGAACTAAAGACCTTCAAACCTTCATTTTCAGGAAAAGCTCAACAGGTGAGAGGGTTAAAAGTCTCACCTGTTGCCCCCACGTCGCCTCTTCTCCCAGGGGGGGCTGCCTCTAGCCGGGTGGCGCCAAACAGTAGAATAACAAAACAGGCTAGGGGCGCCTTTTTGCCAATAGAAAAGGCTAAAGGCGACATTTCCACTTCAACGTCAAATGACATAAAACATGTCGAGTGTTTTGGGAGAGACACCGGAAGTTGTAGGGAGCAGATACGTCACGTGACTGGTTGTCGCAAGAGTGGAGGCGGGGCTTCAGTTGGCCGTCACGAGGTTGGTCAACCTGCTTTGTTTACTGCATTCTTACTTCACTTTATATTGTATTACATTATATATACACTATATATTTTTTACATATATTTAAATATATTTGTATTATATATGTATATTATGTAAAGATAGGTGAAATAACTGAAAACATGTTTTATATTCTAGTTTCTTCAAAATAGCCACCCTTTGCTCTGATTACTTTTTGGCACACTCTTGGCATTCTTTCGATGAGCTGCAAGAGGTAATCACCTGAAAGGGTTTTCACTTCACAGGTGTGTTTGAAGCTCATCGAGAGAATGCAAAAAGTGTGCAAAGCAGTAATCAGAGCAAAGGGTGGCTATTTTGAAGAAACTAGAATATAAAACGTGTTTTCAGTTATTTCACCTTTTTTTGTTGTTGAGTACATAACTCCACATGTGTTCATTCATAGTTTTGATGCCTTCAGTGACAATCTACAATGTAAATAGTCATGAAAATAAAGAAAACGCATTGAATGAGGAGAAGGTGTGTCCAAACTTTTGGCCTGTATACTGTATATAATATATAATTATCATATAACAGTATAATAATTTAGCTTACTATACAGGTAAACAATACAAATTGCCCTACTGTTAGAAATAGTCTGTTCCTTCCTGTGAACTTACAAAAATATATGATGTATTGCCATACCCTTGGCATATGAATAATACCACACTAATTGATAATAGGAAATCAGCTTTTTGTCATCAATTGAATCTTCAAATTATCGCTAATGTAGTAAAAGACCAACAAACAAACACATTTAAAAATATAAATAAACATTGATTGATTGATTGATTGATTGAAAAAAGAGTCCATAATTTAAGTAATAAGTTTTATTTAATGTTGCCATGACGGGTCATTCAAAATGTTTTCATATAAAAAGAAATTCTTAAAAAAAGAAAAAAAATGTTGCCTGCGAGAGGAAGAAGATGAAGAAGTGTGAAGACAAGCAGTAGAGATAAAAAAACAAAGAAGTCAACACTTCCTCTCTGTGGCTGGATGGCCTATGCTTTCTCGTAGGTGCGTACGGCGTGGATGTCCTGGAAGCTTAAGTTCTGTAAGAGAGGTCAGAGGTCAGGGTTTCACTTATTTGCCACCCCACCCCCATTTTAATAGTTCCATTTATTCTGCATAATAACTTTCATCAAAAAAGAATACTTCTGCTGCACTGCAGTAGTTGCTCAAAATCCTGACTGCCAGCCCAGCAGGCACAAAACAGTGAAACAACGTTGAGAAGTTGTTGAATTAGGTCCTGACGTAGAGCAACTCAAACTTAATGTTGAAACAACATGCTTTTTAACGACGTTTAATCAATGTCGGGTTCTAATGTTGATTTGACCATTGAGTTGTGGTCATTTCCCAAACAATATTCTACAACACAAATACAATGTTGAAGCATCATGCTCTTTGAAGACGTTTATTCTTTGTCGGGTTGTGACGTTGTTTTAAAGGACACGTATGTACAATCAATGTTGTATCAATGTAGTGTGCCTGCTGGGAAAGTAGCACAGGTTCTGGTCTATACTGTATATGTCAACATTTGCTTTTGAAAAAAGAGACATTTTCTGAAACATTCGGGAGTTTTAGGCAGAAAGTCGACATTTTCCCATATTTTCCCAAAAAATATTTTTTATTTTCACTTGCAAATGTTAACAAGTATGGAGCAGAATTTGTGCTAGTACAGCAGTCAACATTTGCAGTTGAACATTAAATAAATGTTCACAAGCATAAAGTAAATTTTGTGGAAATTCTGGTGAAGTAAGCAGAATATTCCTTATTTTCCCACCATTTCTGAAAATGTCCCTTACCCTCAAATACAAATGTTGACAGGTAATGAGCAGAAAATGTGCTCCTCTGACAGTCAGCATTTGCATTTAAAAATAAGGGCTATTTTCCAGGAAATAAGTGAACTTTTAAGTTTTTTAGTGGATATTTGGGTGGAAAGGACAACATTTCCCTTATTTTCTGGAGAAAAAAAATCTTAAATGCACATGTTGACAAGTGCATTGGAAATTATGTTGATCTGGCTGTCAGCATTTGCATTTAAAAATAAGGGGAATTTACCAGAAAATTTGGGAAATTCTGGAATTTCTGGTGGACATTATATTTTTTAATTTCCTACAAAATGTCCCTCATTTTAAAATATGAACGCTGACTGTTATTCGCCGGAAACTTTTCCTCCACCCTCCATATTTGCTTTTGAAAATAAAGGAAATTTGATCAAAACTAAGGCAAATTCTGAGCTTTCCACCAGAACTTCCAAAGTCTTCCGTCTGTGTACCAAATGTGGACAGAAGTGCCACAATCAGGTGATTAGAAGTGTAATGATGGGACAGGAGATGCTCAGGTGGTGAACCTGCTGTTCCATAAGACGGGGTTCCCTCACACATAATAAGTCTGTTACAATCTCAGAAGACTTTGTCTCCGCTCACCATGACCATCTTGCCGTCCTTGATTTCCCTCACGAATTTGGTCTCCTTGCCGTCCCACTTCTGGACGTGGACCAGCTTGTCTCCGTCCATGCTGACTGTGGACTGAGCGATGCGGGAACATTAAACGCCAAAGTTGTCTGAGGTCAAAGTTCATAGGAGGCTCTCTTACTTTGCAGTTCCTGTCATCGGCGGTAGTCTCATCGAACTCCTCGCCCAGCTTGAAGGAGATCTCAGTGTTTTTGAAGGTACTCTGAGTGCGGACCATCACTTTGTCGCCCTCCTGGCTGATGATGACCGTGGGCTTGGTCACATTGCCTACCTGCCGAGTGGCAAAGCCCACGCCTGAATGGGGAGAGGAGCAATATTAGGCCTCATCGGGTGCAGGCGCAGCGTAGACAGAAGAGCGTACTCACCCAGAGCTTTCATGTACTCGTCAAAGTTGTCGCTGTCCACCAGCTTCCATGTGGCACAGAATGCATCAACCATGATGAATCTTCTCTGTTGGGACTCTCCACACTGAGCAGACGATGCCTCCCCTTTGGGCTTCTTATGCAGCGTCTTATTAGTATGCACACAGGTGGGCGGCACCAAGCTCTCCATTGGCTCAGGAGACTTTTTTGGAGGGCTGGGATTGGCCCAAGAAAGTGGGTCACGCTGCTGCTGACCCCCTGGAAAGAAAAGAAGCTAAATGATCCCACTGGCGTGATTAATGATGTAATTACCAGCATTCATGCTGCTGGAATAACAAGAAGAATGTGAATGTATTTCCATTTGAAAAGTTCATCTGCTGTACTGGAGATCGGCAAAAGGCTCATCTTCTTCATTTTGTGTTTTTTGGGAACTTTCAGACTTCCGGGCGTTCCCGTGTGTGGAATGTGTCACACACTCATGCATGATCACGTCGTGTCACAGCCCTTTGTCCTTAACTGCATTAACAGACCCCCCATCTCCCCCTAAAACTGTCATTTCTTCATGCTCAGCACACTAATGACCGTGTGCACAAGAGGATACGTGTGCATGTTTCATGTCACACAATGAACACTGTCTGTACTACCACTTTAACACCACAATATCTCAACAACAAATACATTTGATGTCACACTGGTGTATTTAAACTCTTTTATTTGTGCTCAAAACCAATAATTCTCAGTTTTAAATATGTATCATTTTTATTTTTTATTTAAATCATAATGTAAAGAAATATACATTATAACGTGTGCAGCTGGGATAGACTCCAGTCCCCCCGCCACCCCGAATGGGCCAAGTGGATAGATGGATGGTGAGTATGCAACTTGTTTGGATCAAACACAATAAACAAACTTTAAGGCCAAGCAGTGGGCTGGGGTTCATATTTTGCAGCGGTTCTCTGGCGCTATCTTGTGGCCAGTGGTCGATTTTTTATTTACATTTACTTCAAAAAATGTACTTTCAAGCACTTAGAATTATTTTAAACTATTAGGCACTATTTAAAAAAAACATTAAAATCATCCCTCGCCACATTGCGCTTTAAAGTTTGCGACTTCACCATATTACTTTTTTTTTTAAAGCTTATTCTATGTATTTTTGGTTTAAATTAAACATTATCAAGAATAAAATTGCCATAATCAACCAAACATATAAATACTACAGTAGTATTGGCCAATAAATGAGACCAAACCAATCAGAGCACGTTGTTCAGTATCATGGCCACTGATTAGCTCAGTCTCAGACAGCATTACTATATTGGATTAAATGAGTGGGGAAGGCGACTATGTGGGTGTTACTTCATGTCTAGAGGTCTATCCTAATGTCAAAACCCATTTTTAGAAGATCATAAACAGGTTTGTTATGCTTCTAGCAATGAATTTACTCGATTTTTAAACAATAATTCCTATACTTTGCCGAAATTTATTTTGCACGCTCAGGCCAATTTACAATTAACACTTAACAGCGATAAACGAGGGAATACTGTACACACATCCTGTGTGTATATGTAGTATAGTAATTTATCAGTGGGTCAAAATATTACAAGCAGCTCCGACTACAACTTCTACAAATCAATTAACATGTTGTATCGTTCCAATTAGAGTATACGTGTTACACAAGTTTGTCATTGATACCAACATTCATCCGTCTTATGAGGGTGAGTGAAAAAATTACTGTTGTATTTTTAGTTAAAGGTGCCATATGTAGTAATGTGGCCAGAAATGGTACTGCAACCACAGTCAAAATTCTGTAGTCCCCTCCCACTCCCCATGACTGAGGTTGCCAGATACGCAGCCGAATCCGAATCCTACTCCAAGGAACTTCAAATGACAATCGACGAGTCCTATGCTGTAGGTTTCTGTTGTTTATGCTTCTTGCAAGATGGTTTACTAAGTAATTGTGCCACATTTACTAATGTCGATTAGCCAAATGTATTTGTAAGGTTACGCAGCTATATTTTTGTCGGGAGTCGGAACAGATTGTTGGCATTACCCTGCTAAAATGTCTAGTTTGACCGCACGGACCACCATCGAAATAATTATATATAATAATATGTAATATATTATATATCGCATAGGCCTACTTTGATGGCAAGCAAAGGCCAACAGTAAAATTATCGCCACATTTCGTTCAGCATAACTCCATATTGCATCCAACGTGTCGCACTGCATTCTCTTCCATGTACGCACATCACCATTCTTTAGTGCAGAGTGCAATTCTATGAGCCAACCCACGTTATGCGGAAACCACGTTACGCATAAATCATATTGCCTACTACCATGTCAATACACAAAGTAGAAAATCATTACACGTAATGCATTATATTGTGCCAAGCAAATACTGCTCCAAATGTGCGTGATGCACATACAGTACCAGAAACCGCAATTAGTCGTGCTAATGTTGGAACGCATTTCCTCAGCGTATCAGCATATTGAGAACGAAATAGTCACTGACACTACCCATATCCACATATCCAACATACTAGCTTTGTTAGACAGGATCATACTGTAACGTATTATTTTCGATTACTGTAACGTATTATTTTCGGGTCTCCCTATGTCTAGCATTAAAAGATTACAGTTGGTACAAAATGCGGCTGCAAGGCTTTTGACAAAAACAAGAAAGTTTGATCATATTACGCCTATACTGGCTCACTTGCACTGGCTTCCTGTGCACTTAAGATGCGACTTTAAGGTTTTACTACTTACGTATAAAATACTACACGGTTTAGTTCCAGCCTATCTCGCCGATTGTATTGTACCATATGTCCCGACAAGAAATCTGCGTTCAAAGAACTCCGGCTTATTAGTGATTCCCAGAGCCAAAAAAAAGTCTGCGGGCTATAGAGCGTTTTCTATTCGGGCTCCAGTACTCTGGAATGCCCTCCCGGTAAAAGTTAGAGATGCTACCTCAGTAGAAGCATTTAAGTCCCATCTTAAAACTCATTTGTATAATCTAGCCTTTAAATAGACCCCCCTTTTTTAGACCAGTTGATCTGACCAGGTTTCTTCTCTCCTCTTCTCCCCTGTCCCTTGCGAGGGGGAGTTGCATAGGTCCGGTGGCCATGGATGAAGTGCTGGCTGTCCAGAGTCGGGACCCCGGGTGGACCACTAGCCTGTGCATCGGTTGGGGACATCTCTGCGCTGCTGACCCGTCTCCGCTCGGGATGGTTTCCTGTTGGCCCCGCTGTGGACTGGACTCTCGCTGATGTGTTGGATCCACTGTGGACTGGACTTTCACAATGTTATGTCAGACCCACTCGACATCCATTGCTTTCGGTCTCCCCTAGGGGGGGTGGTTACCCACATATGCGGTCCTCTCCAAGGTTTCTCTTAGTCATTCACCGACGTCCCACTGGGGTGAGTTTTTCCTTGCCCGTATGTGGGCTCTGTGCCGAGGATGTCGTTGTGGCTTGTGCAGCCTTTTGAGACACTTGTGATTTGGGGCTATATAAATAAACATTGATTGATTGATTGATGATACAAACCCCGTTTCCATATGAGTTGGGAAATTGTGTTAGATGTAAATATAAACTTAATACAATGATTTGCAAATCCTTTTCAACCCATATTCATTAGAATGCACTACAAAGACAATATATTTGATGTTCAAACTCATAAACTTTCCTTTTTTTTTTGCAAATAATAATTAACTTAGAATTTCATGGCTGCAACCTGTGCCAAAGTAGTTGGGAAAGGGTATGTTCACCACTGTGTTACATGGCCTTTCATTTTAACAACACTCAGTAAACGTTTGGGAACTGAGGAGACACATTTTTTAAGCTTCTCAGGTGGAATTCTTTCCCATTCTTGCTTGATGTACAGCTTAAGTTATTCAACAGTCCGGGGGTCTCCGTTGTGGTATTTTAGGCTTCATAATGCGCCACACATTTTCAATGGGAGACAGGTCTGGACTACAGGCAGGCCAGTCTAGTATCCGCACTCTTTTACTATGAAGCCACGTTGATGTAACACGTGGCTTGGCATTGTCTTGCTGAAATAGGCAGGGGCGTCCTTGGTAACGTTGCTTGGATGGCAATATATGTTGCTCCAAAACCTGTATGTACCTTTCAGCATTGATGGCGCCTTCACAGATGTGTAAGTTACCCATGTCTTGGGCACTAATACACCCCCATACCATCACAGATGCTGGCTTTTCAACTTTGCGCCTATAACAATCCGGATGGTTCTTTTCCTCTTTGGTCCGGAGGACACGACGTCCACAGTTTCCAAAAAAAATTTGAATTGTGGACTCGTCAGACCACAGAACACTTTTCCACTTTGTATCAGTCCATCTTAGATGAGCTCAGGCCCAGTGAAGCCGACGGCGTTTCTGGGTGTTGTTGATAAACGGTTTTCGCCTTGCATAGGAGACTTTTAACTTGCACTTACAGATGTAGCGACCAACTGTAGTAACTGACAGTGGGTTTCTGAAGTGTTCCTGAGCCCATGTGGAGACATCCTTTACACACTGATGTCGCTTGTTGATGCAGTACAGCCTGAGGGATCGAAGGTCACAGGCTTAGCTGCTTACGTGCAGTGATTTCTCCAGATTCTCTGAACCCTTTGATGATATTACGGACCGTAGATGGTGAAATCCCTAAATTCCTTGCAATAGCTGGTTGAGAAAGTTTGAAGTATGAATAAGGTAGCGAACCGCAGTGGACGCAACAGATTGCCGTGTTTGCAATGACGTTATAACCAGAGACATCTTATAAGTAGACGCAGCACTGGCTGCTGTGATGCGAGCAATTTGGCCGCCATCTTGAAGTGGTGATGAGGAGCCGGCGAGCAGCCTAAACTGACAGTTGACAGGTAGAAAACAAAGATGCCGGGCTGGTGTTCAGCGTTTTCCTGCTCAAATGAGCGGACTGTTGAAAATAGGAATCGGGGGATTACTTTTCATAAGTAAGATTTAACATTAACGTACGGTACTATTGGTTGTATTTTGTGAAAATAATATTACCACAGAGTTGAGAAGGTGCAAAGATCTTCAATATTTGTATGTAAAAATCACAAATAAATCTTCTGGGGGAGGATGACCCCCCTACAGGGGTTTGGTTTACAAACTTTCAGCCCCACCTAAAACAAAATTCACCAGCCGCCACTGATTATGATGCATTCTCATTTTAGGCAAAATATAAGATAATACTTTCTTAACAGTATAATTGTAACCAGGAATAAGTCTTCAAGTAACAATATTCAAATACTAACATTGTTGGGTAAGACAGAATTTGGTTTTATTCTGAATCCAGTGAAACAAATTGGTGGTTTTAGCTAAAATAAAGACTTTCTGGTGTTGATGTATGTTTATGTTTAAGTGTTTGGCAGACGCTTTTATCCAAAGCGACATACATAAAAAATACATATAAAACAATCACTGTAAACATTATCATTTAAGGGAAGAATGTAATACAAAATATCAATACAAAGGGTCAAGACAGAATAAACTCTGCTGCTGCAGCAACAGAGATACAGTCTATAGGTTCCTAAGATATATAGATATCTAATGTATTCATACATTGTTTATGTAGGATATACGCATGTATATATAACCTAATCATATTGTTTCTTCAACTTAAAAATAGCTGACCGTTTTTTCCCCCTTCTCTGGGATTATATTCCCAGTTTTGATCTCGGACGTCTGGTCACTTAAAGCATATAAGACTATTCTATTACTGTTAAGCAAACTATGAATAATAAAACACGGCAAAACATGTGTCCTTTATCATAGCTACACGTATGACAAAAAAACGTGTGAAAATCAGTGGTATTCAGTGAGGTAAAATGAATTAAATGCGCTGACAGTTCATTGGTCCTGCCAAATGAATTGCACTGAGTGGAGCGGATCACCACTCCAAGATGGCGGCCCCGCGTCTCGTCTGCGCCAGTAGGCAGTAGCGCTCGATGCTGCGTACCCTTATAAGATGTCTATGGTTACAACGTTAGCAGTGAGTTTACAGCCTCACTGATTTAACTACACAGCAAATAAAAGTCACGTTACTTAGCCAATAAACGTTAGCTTACATTCAAAACGTACCCTTCTTTGTGCATCTTCAAATGTCGAACGAAGTTGGAAGTTGTTGCGTCTCCGTCTGTAATATTCGAACTGCATGTTTAGCATATTGCAATTCGTTTTTTGTTGACCAAGTCGTAGTTTTTATACCCGCACGAAACCAACTTTGGTATTAATCAGAGGTGGGACCAAGTCATTGCATTGCAAGTCACAAGTAAGTCTCAAGTCTTTGCCCTCAAGTCTCGAGTTAAGTCCCGAGTCAAGACAGGCAAGTCCAGAGTCAAGTCCAAAGTCAAGACTGGAAAGTCTCAAGTCAAGTCCCAAGTCCTGCATTTTGAATTTCGAGTCCTTTCAAGTCCTTTTAACCACAGACTAATATATTTACACAGATTGTGTATGCTTTTAAAACGCTGTATTTATTTATTAAAACAAGTGCATTTGAAATTGCAGGAAAAAAAATACTGCTGACATTGCACTTCATAATAGCACTATTATCCAGTCATTTTAAACATTTAACTCATTCCTTTACAGAATAAACACATTTGAAAAAACAAGTGCGTACACATGAAAAACATAACAAATACATGAACATAACAATGAACAGAGTTGTACTTTTTAGATGTCAGGGCCCTACGCAATATGTACACATTTTCTTAATATAGTATAGATTTTAACTGACCTTTATTTGACTATGTTTGTCTTTTTGTAAGTGGCTAAAATACGCGGTGCTGCTGACCGCCGTCTAACGTTACGTTACTGTGTGTGATACATTGACTAACGTAACGTTATGTGTAGGTACCTCATGCAACCCTGCTTAAAAAAATCACTTGACAAAAAGTATGAATAAGGTAGCGAAGCGCAGTGGACGCAACAGATTGCCGTGTTTGCAATGACGTTATAACCATAGACATCTTATAAGTAGACGCAGCATTGGCTCCTGTGACACGAGCAATTTGGCCGCCATCTTGAAGTGGTGACGAGGAGCCGGCGAGCAGCCTAAACTGACAGTTGACAGGTAGAAAACAAAGATGGTGTTCAGCGTTTTCCAACTCAAATGAGCGGACTGTTGAAAATAGAAATCGGGTGATTACTTTTCACAAGTAAGATTTAACATTAATGTACTATTGGTTGTATTTTATGAAAATAATATTACCACAGAGTTGAGAAGGAGCAAAGATCTTTAATATTTGTATGTAAAAATCACAAAGAAATCTTCTGGGGGAGGATGACCCCCCCTACATGGGTTTGGTTTACAAACTTTCAGCCCCACCTAAAACAAAATTCACCAGCCGCCACTGATTATGATGCATTCTCATTTTAGGCAAAATATAAGACAATACTTTCTTAACAGTATACTTGTAACCAGGAATAAGTCTTCAAGTAACAATATTCAAATACTAACATTGTTGGGTAAGACAGAATTTGGTTTTATTCTGAATCCAGTGAAACAGATTGGTGGTTTTAGCTGATATAAAGACTTACAGGTGTTTATATATGTTTATGTTGAAGTATTTGGCAGACGCTTTTATCCAAAGCGACATACATAAAAAATACATATAAAACAATGACTGTAAACATGATCATTTAAGGGAAGAATGTAATACAAAATATCAATACAAAGTATCAAGACAGAATAAACTCTCTGCTGCTGCAGCAACAGAGATACAGTCTATAAGATAAATAGATATCTAATGTATTCATACATTGTTTATGTAGGATATACGCATGTATATATAACCTAATCATATTATTTCTTCAATTTAAAAATAGCTGACCGTTTTTTTCCCCTCTGTCTGGGATTATATTCCCAGTTTTGATCTCGGACGTCTGGTCACTTATAGCGTATAAGAATATTATATTACTGTTAAGCAAACTATGAATAATAAAACACGCCAAAACATGTGTCCTTTATCATAGCTACACATACAACAAAAAAGCGCGTGAAAATCAGTGGTATTCAGTGAGGTAAAATGAATTAAATGCGCTGACAGTTCATTGCTCCTGCCAAATGAATTGCACTAGTGGAGCGGATCACCACTCCAAGATGGCGGCCCCGCGTCTCGTCTGCGCCTGTAGGCAGTAGCGCGCGATGCTGCGTACCCTTATAAGATGTCTATGGTTATAACGTTAGCAGTGAGTTTACAGCCTCACTGATTTAACTACACAGCAAATAAAAGTCACGTTACTTAGCCAATAAACGTTAGCTTACATTCAAAACTTACCCTTCTTTGTGCATCTTCAAATGTCGAACGAAGATGGAAGTTGTTACGTCTCCGTCTATAATATTCGAACTGCATGATTTGCATAGGGCTATTCGTTTTTTGTTGACCGAGTCGTAGTTTTAATACCCGAACGAAATTAACTTTGGCATAATTGTTTTTCACTGCCGCATTGTTTGACAATTCTTCTTCATTGGTTGTCCTGCAATTTGATTGGATGAGAGCTGTGGGATGAAAACAGCGTAGATCTAATTTGATTGGCTGTTGTACTGAGAGCACACCAGCTGACAGGAACAACACGCTGATAGACACAGACGAAGAAAAGGAAAAATACGGAGCGGCGCGCTCCCAAATAACTTTTTAATCTTTGGGTTTTGGGGAAAGTAGCAAGTCATGTCAAGTCAAAAGGCTCAAGTCCAAGTGAAGTCACAAGTCATTGATGTTAAAGTCTAAGTCGAGTTGCAAGTCTCTTTACATTTTGTCAAGTCGAGTCCAAAGTCATCAAATTCATGACTCGAGTCCAAGTCATGTGACTCGAGTCCACACCTCTGGTATTAATTGTCCTCACTGGCGCGTTGTTTGACAACTCTTGTTCGGTGATTGTCCTGCAATTTGATTGGATGAATGCTGTGGGATGAAAACAACGTAGATCTAATTTGATTGACTGTTGTACTGAGATCACACACGCTGACACGCAGCACACACTAGTGATGGGATCGGCAGTTCTTTTGACTGTACTGAATCACTAGAATCCCCCCCCAAAAAAAAAAATTGGGGGGGCGTGCGTAGTACAGACAGTACAGTGCAGACATTCGCGCACTGCGTAGGGACTCGCGTTAATCTAACAACAACAACAGTTGCAGTAAAAGGGATAATAATAACAATAATAATATGAATCAGAATTGATCCCCAAGGAGAAATTTATTTTTGTTACAATAACTGTGTAAATAATAGCCTATGTATACATTAGTTATTATTTTTATTTTAAATCTTCTCAAAACAGCCTGCTTACACTTTACCCCCCGCCCCTTCTTTCTGTCTCCTCTACTAGTCTACTCTCATTTTGTTTTCATGTGGCTTGTTTTCATGGGATCGGCAGTTCTTTTGACTGTACGAATTACTAGAATCAGTGACTGACAACGCCACACTGTGGCCGCAGTTCAGTACGTGTACCGAATCACTTCTGCAGCAGCAGTACAGTTTAATTGCAAATCAGCATTATTATAATGATGATGATAGCTACTAAACAACAACAACAACAGTTGCAGTAGAATGGATAATAATAATAATAATAATAATAATATGAATCAGAATTGATCCCCAAGGAGAAATTTATTTTTGTTACAATAACTGTGGGACGGCATAGCTCGGTTGGTAGAGCGGCCGTGCCAGCAACTTGAGGGTTGCAGGTTCGATCCCCGCTTCCGCCATCCTAGTCACTGCCGTTGTGTCCTTGGGCAAGACACTTTACCCACCTGCTCCCAGTGCCACCCACACTGGTTTAAATGTAACTTAGATATTGGGTTTCACAATGTAAAGCGCTTTGAGTCACTTGAGAAAAAGCTATATAAATGTAATTCACTTCACTTCACAACTGTGTAAATAATAGCCTATGTATAATGATAAATGATAAATGGGTTATACTTGTATAGCGCTTTTCTACCTTCAAGGTACTCAAAGCGCTTTGACAGTATTTCCACATTTACCCATTCACACACACATTCACACACTGATGGCGGGAGCTGGCATGCAAGGCGCTAACCAGCAGCCATCAGAGGCAAAGGGTGAAGTGTCTTGCCCAAGGACACAACGGACGTGACTAGGATGGTAGAAGGTGGGGATTGAACCGCCACTCTACCAACTTCGCCACGCCGTCCCTGTATGCGTACATTAGTTATTATTTTTATTTTAAATCTTCTCAAAACAGCCTGCCCTACACGTTACCCTCCGCCCCTCCCCCTCGCGTCGCTGCTGCTCAGCCTGCACGGATTTTCTTTAACTTTATGTGTTGAGATAATGGGGACGTGTGTTTGTTTTCATGTGGCTTGAGTCAACATTAGCCGTTAGCTTGGAGAATGAATGGAGAACGGATGCCAATGGCATGAAACATATCCCCGCGACGGGGGGAGAATCACTCGTGGCATTGGGGCAAGCAGAGCAGAGAGCGAGAGCGTTGACGTTCACTGAGTGATTCATGTCGTTAATCCGCGGTGAACAAATCGTTCGCTCAGTCCCTCCCCCCGCCCTCTCATTGGCTGCGTCGTTCGCCAACGTCGAGGGTTCAGTGAGTCACAGAATGCGCCAGTTCCACTCATACCGGCATGGTCGCGGCGGAGCTGAACTGAACTGAGAAAGGAACGAATCAGTTCATGAAGTGATTCGGTTCAGTACGTTCACTCAAAAGATTCGTTCTTTTGAACGAATCGTTCGCGAACGACACATCACAGCACACACGCTGATAGACAGACACGTACAAAATGAAAGGAACGCAGCGCTCCTGAATAACTTTTTAAACTTTGGGTTTGGGGGACAGTAGCAAGTCATGTCAAGTCAAAAGGCTCAAGTCCAAGTGAAGTCACAAGTCATTGATGTTAAAGTCTAAGTCGAGTTGCAAGTCTCTTTACATTTTGTCAAGTCGAGTCTAAAGTCATCAAATTCATGACTCGAGTCTGACTCGAGTCCAAGTCATGTGACTCGAGTCCACACCTCTGCAAAATACCATCATTTATTTCCCCACATGATCATTAATGGAGAACTACTATACAGGAACACATTTACGGCCTACTGGGCATTGTACAAAACGTGTTATTTTCTGGCACATTTAAAAATTAATAAACCAGCATCAGCAATTAAAACATATATTATGTGGTACTGTCAAAATTAAAATTGCAAAAAACATTTTTAACGGGAAAAATAAAGAAATAAAATATCTGAACTCACATTTCATTGACAGCTGAGCTAGCTTCCGGGGTTGGCCAACATGGTCTCACAAGATGTAGTTTCTCTTTAAATATCCTTCTTGAAAATGGCCTTGCAAATATATGTGTTGTCTTGTCTAATCATAAAAGATGCAGACGAGCCGTGTTTGCTGAGTTCTTAAAGTTTACTCCACAGCGTGCTCATCAAAAACACCGGCATGTCTACATTAAACAACCTAAACTACTGCGCATACTCTTCACTACTGTGGCATGCTGGGAAACGGAGTTCTTATGTTACCTGGATCATAACATCACAATATATAGCTGCCTTAGGCCATCTATAAGGCCTTACTGACAACAACTTGTGATCTGATCGCAACTGTTCGTCACTGTAAGTGCCCGTTCACTTACAGTGCACGGACGCCCGCATTGTTGATTCTGAAGGCTTCGGGCGGATTTGGGACAGCATGGCAACATAAGCTAGCTGGATTCTGATTGGATACAAACTCTATAAACTAAAAACAACAGCGCTGGACGGAGCATAATATGACATGATGAGAATATGAATATTTTTAGATATTTAGGGAAAGTCAATTAAAAATTACTTTAATTATGATCATGATTTCTGGTTGTATTAGGCCAGCAGAGAAGGCCTTGCTGGCCCTGACGGCACACCACTGCATGGCCTCTACATCAACAATATGATTTGCCTGAGTAGCTGGACAGGACAAAAATAAATATTGCCAAGCTAGCGGAAAACACAACTCAGTTATGCCACCTAGTGGCTACAAGAGGTATAGGCGTGATTGGACGCCAGCGAAGTGTAATGTTTGTCTTCCTTTATTGCGTGTCCGCTGACTTTTGACCTTTTTGTTGGAAAATACTTGAGTTTGTCAGGCGATCATACCTCAGCATTAAGGAAGTGCTGTGATCTTTCAAAATAAAACGTAACTTCAAAACATATACATTTGGCCGCTCACAATGAACACAAACACTATTCAAAGACAATATACAGAATATGTTTCATGCTTTTAAACATGTGCTGTACTTTAATATCCGTTTGACCTTTTTTAGTCAATATGATCAAAGTTGTTGTTTTGTATCATGTCCTACATTTTTACTGTCATCGTGTACAATCCAAATGTGTGTCTTTTATATTTGATACAGCCTTTTGACTCGGTGTGGCGTCACTGGGGCGGGGCCGCAAATGTAATTGCTAACATCCTCTTGAGGTGTCCTGGCGCGGCAGACGAGCGACCACCGAACCAGCGACCAAACCCGGACAAAAAACCTTTGCCGTGCCGTGAACACCATGTCTTCCAAATGCCCAAAATGCGAAAAGACGGTGTTTTTTGGTGAGTGCACGTGTTTCGTGTGTTTGGTAGTGGGCGCGGCTTCTCGTTCATCATTTATCGTATAATGCATTTGTTAACGTCAAGGTTCAAGGTGCAACTTTATTGTCCCCGCGGGGAAATTTGTCTTGGGCACAGTGCATCATTGCTTTCTTAACATACACAAAAACAACAGAACAAAAACACAAGCACAGACACAACCACACAACTAACATTTAAACATCAGAACATGGAGCTTGATAGCAGTCTCGCGGTCACAGTCTTTTATCGTCATTTCGGCATTTTTCACTTGGAATTATTAGACATTCTTTCTGGCGTCCATCTTCTTCATCAAATAACATCTGACGTATTGTCATCATCAAATGTGAGTGACTCATGTTTTAATTTGAACAATATGGGCTCCAAAAAGGTGTAATTATGAAGCTCTCATGAATAATGAAGTGTATTAATTAATTAATATTATGTTCTACATATGGTGAATGTTTATATTCATCTTGGAGAAAGCAAGTATATATTGTTTTTCAAATCACCTGACATGTATACTGTGTATATGTGCATAATTTATCAATTTTTTTAACGTATTTTTATATACATGTTACAGGTTATATATCTTCTATTATTGAATGTATCAAATGTGATGAATATTTAATGGACCACAATGGAAACAAGTCTTTTGGCGTTTTATGCCATCCATTTGCCTTTTCAAAGCATTACATGGATTAAATTCTTTAAGATGTCAATAAACTTCTCAATCAATCAAAACCTTCAAGTTTGAGTACAAAGTGGTATTTCAGCTTGAGCACATGACAAGATAAGCCCCCTTAGTTTGATATTTGCAGGTGAATTGGATCACTTCTCATAGGAAGGAGGCCCTAATTGGGACTTCGGAGCGCAAAAGTGATAGCCCCATCCTTGAGAGTAGACTACCTGTCTAGTTCAAACACCAACCTTTAAGTTATGACTTAAAGCAGTTGTTTTCCAGACACTTACACACAAACATCTCCTTTTATGGTCAGGTGGTGCTGTTTAGACTTGACGCACACCCAGACAGAGAAAGAAGGAATATATAAACTGATGGTTTGGCTTCTCCAGGTTAGGAATCCTCCATTTTTTAGCTAGATTCCTCCGGGAATTGCAGACCAGTTTAAATGACGCTGGCTTGTAATAAAGCAACTTTTGGTTCAGCAAAGCGTCTCCGACGTCTCTTTTAATCCAACTACGCATCCGCGTCATGCCTCGGCCTGGGATGGGTCAAGACCAGAATTACACTTCAATATTTCATGTGATGTTTACTTGAAACTTTTTATGTCATGTTGATTATTGATATTGTTTGCTTTTTTACTGTAACATTGTAACAGAACAACATTTCTTATTTACTAACTAAACAACACACACAAAAAAAATTGTGCTATGGCAAATTTGGACCTAAAAAAGTGAAACATTCTGGACCTTATGCCGGTGAAAAATTTAAAAGGTATTTGCTTGGTTGATTCCACACCAAAGGTCACTGACAACATGAGTGCCTTGGTGGAGGTCATAGCAATCAAATAATAAATACAGCACAGTGATATTTAGGACAATTGAAGTGAACAAATTCCCAATGGCCAGCGGGCTGCAGGGAGAATTGAACTGACAACCTCTGGGCCACAAAATAAAGTAAAGAACTCATGAAAACAAGAGGGAAGCATTCAAGAACACAAAGGACGTAAGACATTTAAAGCGCACAAAGCTGAACCCGTTCTCAAACAATGGCAATAAAAACTTCTGATTCTGATGTAACCATCTGCCACTTCATTATGCAGCAGTGCCATTTCTACATATAGCTACAAAAGTTACTTAGATCATATTTGGTGTGTTTGTTCTTCCACAGCGGAGAAAGTGTCCTCTTTAGGCAAGGACTGGCACAAGTTCTGTCTGAAATGTGAGCGCTGCAGCAAGACTCTGAACGCTGGAGGCCACGCTGAGGTACTGGGCATGATTAAACACACATGCAACGGTTACAACAGCTTTATCCAATGATTATTGAGTACAGAGAAAGACTAGATAGGGATGCTCCGATCAGGGTTTTATGCTGCCAACTCCGATTATCCGTGAGCCAGATAGGCCAATACCAATACACATGTATTAAATGTTTAAATGTATTCATGGTGAGTGCTTTTGGCTTTTAACAATATCAACAAATAAACAAAAGTAAAAACTAATATCTCATTTGAAAATTTTATTTTTGTCCTCAAAATTCTCCTGTACGGAATTATTCTCTGAATTGTTCAATGTTAACAAAAATGACAAAAAAATGTTTTTGTGAAAATAGAAATATTGATCTAATCTCTTAAGTATCAATCATATACTGAGATACCCTTGGTATCAACACTACAGATATATAAATCGATCTGCCCTCCTCTTACATATGCGCTTGGCTGCTATAAAGAAACAACAGCCGTTGTTATATTATGCCCTCTCTAACTCTTATTGATCTACTTGCTAATGTCTTGATTATATCTCCTTATGGTCTGCTGTGACTTTGCTTCCGTCTACACTTCACTGAACACTCAAGCTATCTTGGCGGCTAACCTATTGATACAGTAGCATGGCTGCACTGGCTTGTTCTTATGGGCTGTAACATGTTCATCCTAGTCTCCCAGACCTCCAGTGATAACGATACATATAATAATTTTTTTTTTTGCCTTAACGGAGGTGATGATTATTAACTTTAGGGAGTGCCTCCACATTGTACATGGACATAAACAGCTGCTAGCCGCCTTTGCCATCTGGGGACCAAAAATAAATTAAGTATCAGCCAGAGGGGATGGATTTTTGTGATTTGCATTGAAAGGCATTAATCAATACTGGACAATCACATACTTTTTTATGGAAATTCGATTCAATGGCTAATCAATCGGCGCATCCCTACAATATACAATAGAAGTTAACTATTTAAAGTATCATTGCTAACATATGTAATTATTTTTAGTGTTCTGTGTTTACTGTTTAACCCCTTCATGTTCTTTCATTTTGCAGCATGAGGGAAAGCCTTTCTGCCACAAACCATGCTATGCTGCACTCTTTGGGCCTAAAGGTGGATTTCACTCACATTAACCTCCAGAGAGACACACAAAAAAATCAAACTTACAATTGCAATGTTTTTCAAAACATTTAAGATCATTTTCTTATGGATTTTCCTGTGCAATGGACAAAGGTATCCAGTGAATACTATTACTACGGTCATATTAACAAGGTTTTAGGTAGGTATATCGATCCAATATTGATATCAGATATTGCTACAATATCAGCAAATAAATAAATATCGGAAGATATACGCTTGCATGTAAAATGTGAGATATAATGTCAGATAAAAGCAGCCCTGCAGGGTGTTTACGTGTGCAAAACTGGACAGCCAGTTAACATCTAAATGTCCTCCAATAAGAACACAAGGTTGCTTTTTTCTTAAATTTTAGTCATTTCCAAAAGTAATAATGTTAGGCTATAGGCTACTAGAAGCTAGCAGCTACACAAGAGCTATGCACACAGTAGCACACAAGCTAGACATATGTAATAAGTGCATTTCTTTCATTGAACAATATTGCCTAAAACAGCATATTCGTCAAGAAAAACAAGTATGAAATAATTATAGTTGCATATAACTTACACATACAAAGTCTCCAAGACAGAAGAAGCGTATTAGAAAGTATCCAGTAACAAAGGTGTCCGCATAATTCAACCTACTGCAGGGTTTGCAAACCGTCCATCGCGATTGACCATTTTGATCTTTGGAACCATACCGGCCGATCGCGAAAATATTAGAAAAAACAATAGATATGACATTAGTGACACCCTCACCTGGAGAGTGGCCAACAGACCCGCCAACGAGCACGCATTTTAACCCCTGAACACGCCCGCAAGCCTCGCCTCTCTTCAGCCTCACATCCAGCTGCTCTCGACACCTGGAACACCCCCTGAGCATGGCCGTACACTTCACCCGCTCATCTCGTAAACGCACATGGGATGACATGCACAAAAATCATCAAGCTTCAACAATGCAGTAAGACTGACAGTTGCAATGCATCAAACATTTTCTAGCATCCTCCTGCATGCGATGGGAGTTTTGGGGATGCATCATAAGAAAGGCGCTCTCACTTTCTGGGCAGCAATCAATGGACTTCCTGTCTCCAGCAATGCGGTGCTCTGCTGGAAGTCCTACCACGTCTTCGACAAACTGTAGGTTCTGTAAAGGCGAGCGATAAAAGACGCGCAATGGTCGAGCCAAGACCCTTCCGTCTTTCACAGAGCCCACTGTCATCATCAACTGCAACAGGAAGCTAACAAGCCAAATACTCAAGTCTTTGAACATTGCTCCAAAGTACGGATTTGGTGTTGATTTCTATGCAAAAAAAGTAAACCTTGACATGTGCAATGGCAGTAATATATGATAAAACAAGGTGGCAGTTGGAGATCCCCGTTTATCCCCTCTTTATCAAAAAGGAAAAACCCACCAAGTGAACAGCTGATTTTACTACTACTGACGTAAGCTGACTCGCGTCCCATATGTGACCATAGGATGAACAAATATACTACAGTACTATGACTTTAGTGGCCATAAACAGCAGAGGTGCTCATAAAGTGTGGCACAGAGGACACACTCCTTTGTTATTGGCCTTAGGCACATTACAAACAACACCAGCAAAAATTGAGAAAACAACAAGAAGCACATTGATAAAAAAAAAAAACAAATGTTGACATCAGCCAATAATAAAACCACAAAGCTTAGTCTTTAAAAAACAAACAAAAAACTGTTTAATAGTAATATACTGTATATATGTGTGTGTATATATATATATATATATATATATATATATATATATATATATATATATATATATATATATATATATATATATATATATATATATATATATATATATATATATATATATATATATATATATGTATATATATATATGTATATATATATGTATGTATATATATATGTATGTATATATATACATGTATATATATATATGTATATATATGTATATATATGTATATATATGTATATATATATATATATGTATATATATATATGTATATATATATGTATTGTTGCGTTTGACCAGATGTTCCTCCAAGTGGGATGTAAAACGCTGGTCAGTCCCAAGTTCCTTAGATGACATATAAACTGACTCAAAGGTACCACCAAGCACAGAATAGGTATTTTGTAATTTATTGTCAAATATTTGAGAATAGAGACCAGCCTCGAACAACACATCCAAATGCGTAGCCCAAGTTGATCTGGCATTCCAAAGGAAAAAGCAACTCTTTTCACACAAAGAAAGCCCCCATCTCCCCCCCCCCCTCCTCTCAACACTGATAAGAAGAGAGACTTGGGGGTTGTGTTCACATTCCTGATGGTTTACGACCCTGTCTAAACAGGCAATCTGAAGACAAAAGAGAAACTGGTATACAGAGTATACATGGAAAAATATGAGCTGATTCAAACATGATAATGAATGAAAAAAAATAACTCTTAAACATTAGCATTATCCACAATCCCCCTTCAGATCTTATCCAAAAGATCTCTCCTACGAGAGCAACACCTCTAAAGCACGCCCTACATTAAAGTAGGTGCTGTTTTGGTTTTCGAGCAAGCTATCGATAAACAATCAAACCATAGTTACATGGGAGAAAGAAGGAGGGAGTCAACGTCAATGTATATATATATGTATATATATATGTATGTATATATATACATGTATATATATATATGTATATATGTATATATGTATATATATGTATATGTATATATATGTATATATATATATATATGTATATATATATATGTATATATATATGTATTGTTGCGTTTGACCAGATGTTCCTCCAAGTGGGATGTAAAACGCTGGTCAGTCCCAAGTTCCTTAGATGACATATAAACTGACTCAAAGGTACCACCAAGCACAGAATAGGTATTTTGTAATTTATTGTCAAATATTTGAGAATAGAGACCAGCCTCGAACAACACATCCAAATGCGTAGCCCAAGTTGATCTGGCATTCCAAAGGAAAAAGCAACTCTTTTCACACAAAGAAAGCCCCCATCTCCCCCCCCCCCCTCCTCTCAACACTGATAAGAAGAGAGACTTGGGGGTTGTGTTCACATTCCTGATGGTTTACGACCCTGTCTAAACAGGCAATCTGAAGACAAAAGAGAAACTGGTATACAGAGTATACATGGAAAAATATGAGCTGATTCAAACATGATAATGAATGAAAAAAAATAACTCTTAAACATTAGCATTATCCACAATCCCCCTTCAGATCTTATCCAAAAGATCTCTCCTACGAGAGCAACACCTCTAAAGCACGCCCTACATTAAAGTAGGTGCTGTTTTGGTTTTCGAGCAAGCTATCGATAAACAATCAAACCATAGTTACATGGGAGAAAGAAGGAGGGAGTCAACGTCAATGTCGTCATTGTCAGGGAAGGAAACTAACAGTCCCTGAAAGTCACCACTATGCTTGACCCCCTTCAGTGACATAGCAAGCCCAGAACCACCGTGGGGTTGACCTTTGACAGCTCTAACAATGATGCGGGTGCATAGAGACCTAGCACAAGGGGCAATAAGGCATCCGCATGAGGTTATGACGGCCAAGAAAACTCCAATGGAGACCAGGGCCGACTTAATTAGGTCAGACCACCTGCCAAAGGTGTTATGAAGCCAATCTTTAAAGGGGTCAGAGACACCGGAAACTTCAGTAAGTTCTTAGGCTCTGAGGCCTTCTAAGGCGCTCTGGACCGAGCCATCGGGGGCAGCATTGTTAGGAATGAAGGTACAGCATTGGTCACCAAACATTGCACACACACCTTCTTCCTTGGCTAGGATGCGGTCAAGGGCTATGCGGTTCTGGATGGCCATGAGGGAGGTCGGGGCAAGTTGTTCAGCAAGTCCCTCAACGGCGTCACGAGTCAGGTTGGTCAGTCTCAACAGATTATAAAAAACATAGTTAATGCGTTCTACATTTTTAGTAGCAGTCACAGGGAAAATAGCACCAATGATAGGAAGGTTCTCAAAACCTGCACAGGATTCACACCACAATTTGTGTTGTGAGGGGACCCCTCTTGGTTGTCCAATTGCATCAAAGTAAACACCATCAGGGTTTCTCATCAGATCAAAAGAGCCCTTTACACTCCTTCGAGATAAAACATGGCGGCGTCGGCGAGAAGTTAGAGAGGCCGCTGAGACAGGAGTTACAAGGGGAGTTAATTTGGTACCCACTAGGGTGAGTGGGGTCACCAGTCTAACCATAGCACAAAGCCCTACGGATAACGTTGGGATTCTAATGTACAATCTGTGCTCCCCACAATACCAGAATAAGTCAGCTCGTGCCCAAGGGCCTATCCTTCAGCCATCTATCAGTGTGGTGCACCAGGAAGGGTTGAAGTGAAGTGAAGTGAATTACATTTATATAGCGCTTTTTTTCTCAAGTGACTCAAAGCGCTTTACATAGTGAAACCCAATATCTAAGTTACATTCAAACCAGTGTGGGTGGCACTGGGAGCAGGTGGGTAAAGTGTCTTGCCCAAGGACACAACGGCAGTGACTAGGATGGCGGAAGCGGGGATCGAACCTGCAACCCTCAAGTTGCTGGCACGGCCGCTCTACCAACCGAGCTATACCGCCCCATTAATGTCACCCAATTTGTTGGGGGACGAAGAGGGTCCTTTGAATTGAAAACACGTGTAATTCAGCTTTTGGGCCACAAATGGAAGAAGTCGGGTGGAATTGTCAACAGGAGGGTACACACTAGCCAACAAATCGCACCCTGGTGGCGTGGGTTCAGAGAACAAGGAAATAAGACAGTTTGAGCCATTTATGTCAGTCAAATTAAAAGGGGCGGGGTAAGTGTGGGGAAAAGGACGTCCAGCGGAACAAGCAACACAGTCACCTAGGTTTTGGCATCCACCTGAGCCACAGGTTTACCTGTACCCGCTCTTAAGGTCAAAGTTACCAGGCCTTCGGTGGTGATGTCATTAGCACGCACAGATGTGAGAGCCTTTGAAACACCACCAAGGTGGGGTGGTACTTTAGGTGCTACAGAGGGTGTAGAGGTAGTTAACGCCCTCTCAAGGACATTCATTTTAATAATTCCTTTAGAGTCTATCAGTCAGGTCAACCCCCAAAACAACATAAAAGGGACGATGGGCACCACTTACCATAGTATGTTGTCTGCATCCGACACCAATGGTTCAGGGTTGAGTCGTAACAAATATAGAGGTTATTACCACGGTAATAGCTATTGTGTCCCCCGTAATTAATCACACTGCACAGGTCAAAAAATAAGTCTTGCTATCCCCTTTGACCCTGTCTATTTAAAGTCCGCTGTTTGTTCTTAGACACTTGTCAGTCACTGTCGTCAGGAAGGAAGAACTGAGACACAAAGACAGTAGACCACGCCCAAGCACCAGTCCGTCAGGGAACACTACCGGGTGTAACATCCTGCCTTTCGTCTATCAATATCAGAGTAATTTAGGTAACAAAACGAGGATAAACATCAAACTTTTCACTTAATGTAAAGACACATGTAGTTATGCTGAAAACAAGCAAGAGAAATTGGATAACTTCGAGTATAAAGGCTGGTCTCAAATAAGGATATACAATATAGAAGTTAAAAAGAGTAATATAGGTAGAAAATCTCTCTCTCAGCGTCGTCTTCTGGGCTGTAGGATTATGTGTGTGTAATTAAAGCCTCGCTCTTCTATGACCTAGAGGGGGAGAGGTTACTAGCACAATCACCCCTTATGTGTGTTACCTCGGTAACACACACTAAAAATGAGTCGTTTTCTGCTCCCGTTCTTCTTCAGATGCCTCAGGCTCAAAAGGCGCTGCTGGGGGGTCGAGTGGGGCAGATGTAGTGGCGATGTCAGCAATGACATCCGCTGGTAATCTGTCAGGTTCTTCAGCAGGAGTGCAGAGGGAGAGGTGGTACCAGGTGTCCCCTTTACCAGCTAGTCAAAGGGCGTGAGACGTCCGTTCCACGACCTTGAAGGGACCAGTCCACCTGGGCTCCGTCCACTTGCGTTTGATGACCTAGATCTTGACCCTCTCAGCGGGCGGAAGGGAATCTGGAGTGGCGGGCTGTCATCCTCGTATCTGTACAAAAGAACTGGCACACAAATTCTGCATTTTTTTGTGTAAAATACCATTTTGGTTTTACGCTGAGTCCTCCTTCCATGGCGGCTGCTGGTCCTGGGCTGACCTGTATGCAGCTCATAGGGTGAAAAACTCAAAGGGCGGTAAAACAGTTTTATTCACGGATCTTCGAATGATCATTAACGCTAATTGCAACATGTCAATCCAATTAAATTTGGTCTGTGCACAGATTTTAGCCCATTAGTTTTTAATGTTCTGGTCCATCCTTTCAACCTTACCTTGGGACTCAGGATGGTACCCCAAACCTGTGTTCTAGTCTGAAAGCCTTTTCGACCAAGGCTAAGTGAGTTTTTTTTTGTTGTTTTTTTAATGGTTGCCGTTGTCTGACCTAATCTTTTTGGGGAAACCATGTCGGGGTACTAGGTCATTCACAAGTCATTTAATTACTGATATTGTATCCTCTTTAGAGGTTGTTGTTGCTTCCGGCCAACCACTGTGATTGTCAACACAAGTCAGTATGTACCTTTTCCCTTGTACCGTATTGATCATATCAGTGAAATCAAAGACTATACATGGTTCACCCTCACCTCCTCCCTATTCTAAATTTGATCTACTTAACTACTATCGATGTGTAAAATCGTTATTTTCAAATTAAAATGTAGTTATAACTTCTTACCCACGGGAAAAATGTTAAAACTATGGAATGTGTCAGAGTCGGATTATTGTCGATTTTGTTCCAAGGAGTCTGTATCCACCCTCACTCACCCCCTTCTGTTTCTGAAAAAGGACTGTGTTAGTCATACTATCACTTTCAGAAACGTCTAAGAAAAAGGTCAGCTAATAGTCAAGTAGCGGAGGACAAGTCATGTTTGAAGTCAATGATAGTCTCTTTAGCCTCTGTGGTCCACTGGGGGGTGTTGTTAGGGTAGGGGACCCCTTAGCAATATCACAAATAACTCAAACTCAACTAAACCCTAACATTTATGTAACTTATTCAATATGGTGAAAGTAACAACATATGCTCATATTTATATTGTCACAAATACAAGAAAAATACTACCCTTATGGCGGATGCTTTAGCAATAGTATTTTGAAATTT
The DNA here is from genome assembly GCF_033978785.1 of Entelurus aequoreus. Taxonomy (NCBI): domain Eukaryota; kingdom Metazoa; phylum Chordata; class Actinopteri; order Syngnathiformes; family Syngnathidae; genus Entelurus; species Entelurus aequoreus. Next base: position 48,476,474 of record NC_084734.1, on the reverse strand, counting down.
TACCACACCTGGTGGCCCCAATAATTGATTAAGTCAAGCTCATGTTGTAGAAAGTCGAATGATGCGGACACGTTTGTTACTGAATACTTTCTATCAGACTTCTGCCATGGCAACTTTGTGTATGTAATGAGCAACTATAATTATTTGATATGCTTAAATGTGTAATGTTTGGCAGCTACGCCGTGTCTTATCATTGCACCTAAGTTCTTTGGTTTTGTAGGCGAGACAGACAGCAAGGGAACAATGTGGGACACTATTGTGTCCATCTTATACCATGCTAGTTGTTTCAAAGATAGGTCAACATGAGCAACCACACCTTGAGTTCCAACATATATAAATATACAAAGGAGTCAAAGGTCTCCTGGTATGAGTGTCTAACTGGTGATCATAACATAGATCATAACATATGGCGAGTCGGGTGGCAGAACACACGGAAGCATCTCAGTCAGTCAGGGTTTTCACTGTTAGAGCAGTTGGATGTCAGCCATTCCTGTTGTTTCAGGCTGTGGTATGAGCTCCTGGAAAGCCTTGGCAGTGGTGTCGCAGCTGGGTGGTTGAGCCGTCAGGTAACACCAGGAGGGTTCCTTCTGTGCGATATTGAATGTCAGGGTACAGTCTGTAAAGGAGGTCATTACCAATCTGGCAGGGTGTGTGCAGGTCAATCACGAAGGGGTGCTTTAGTGTGTGTCCCGCAATCTGAACCGGAAGTGGTTTGGTGACAGGTAACCTTCTTGTGACCCCAGCGAAACCTTCGACCTTTAAAGAGGAAGCACACAGTTTCTTTGGTACCTCTGCATTCAGAATCGAATGGGTGGCGCCAGTGTCAATCACGAACTGATAACATTGTCCGTTGACACTCATGTCCAGCAGGGGGCCAGTCTATCTCCTGCTGGGGCTCCTGCGGTGGGCGTCCTTTGCCACGCTTTTGTGTTCGTTTGTTGGCACTACGGAACCTTTTCTGTTCGAAAATGTTCGGACAGTCACGACTCCAGTGACCAGGCTGGTCACAGCCGAAACAGTTTCCACCCCGGACTGGCTTTGAAGCACCGTGTTGTCCACCACCCGAGTCCAACCGTCTGGTCGCACGTCTGTTGAGGATTCTTTCCTCCACCTGTTGGAACTCAGAAGCAAGGTCACCCAGTGCTGAATATACCCTACGTCTGTTGAGGATTATTTCCTCCACCTGTTGGAACTCAGAAGCAAGGTCACCCAGTGCTGAATATACCCTAGCTGATTTTTTAGTAATTAGTTCTTTTGACCTTTTATCTTCAGCGATCTGTAAATTAAGGAGTTGCTTCCTTGCTGCTCTGTCATTAGCCTTATCATCCTCATCTTGAGGAAAGAGACTGCGCATAGCAGTAGCTATGTTTGTAACGTATGGTGTTTTCGGTGAGGTCGAAGATTCAGCCTTTAATCCTGCTTGTTGTTCTGTATTTTTGCCATCTTGTGTGGAAACACAACGATACAAAATGCTTCTAGAGTCTGCTACGGAGAGAGTGTATCCTGCTGTTAGCTTGTCTAATGTGTTGAGCCAAAGACTCCCACCTTCAGACACAGGTGGAAGTTTGTCAACAATGGCTTGCATGTCTGCCACAGCAAAAGGCTTATATTGAAATCTGCCGCTTTTATCAGGAAAAAGTGGATATGCGTGTCCCTCCAGCTTTTTTGAGCGTGTGTTGTATGCATGTGGTTCAGGTGGGTGTTGGTCAATGTAGCCTTCCAATGAGCCATTAACAGTTACAGGAGACCACAAAGTCTGGCTCTGTTGTGTGTTCAAGAATGTCTGATGTGCACGTGAGAGACTGTCATCTACTGGGGGAGGGCATTTGTTTATGGCAACAAAATGGTCTGGCGTGTAAAGTGAGGAGTTTTGCGTTGACTCATGCATTATCTGCTGTCTAGTAAGATTAGGCATATTCGGGAGGTTTTCCGCTGGGTGGATGTTATTTTGGGGCTTATGCACCAGAGGTGAATTACACTCAGGAGACAGCGTTAGTTTTGGAGGAGGGTTCAATCTTAGAGAGGCTGTGTGAGCATCGCCCTCATTTGTCACAGGAGTAGGGGGCGGTGGCCTAGTCAAAGTCTGGGCGGGTCGTTTGAATTGTCTTACGCATGCGCGGTAGGTCTTGGAGGGTTCAATCTTAGAGAGGCTGTGTGAGCACCGCCCTCATTTGTCACAGAAGTAGGGGGCGGTGGCCTAGTCAAAGTCTGGGCGGGTCGTTTGAATTGTCTTACGCATGCGCGGCAGGCAAAAGACCAATCAGTCAATTCTGTCATTAATCATCGGTTCTTTTGTTGCATTTCGTTTTTCCACGTAATCCCCGTTTACTTTTATCATACGCCAAACTCTTAAATTCTCTCTCTGAGTGTTCCATTTTCACCAGCGCACACACACACACACACACACACACACACACACATGATCACGCGCATCCAGCACACACACACACACACATGCACGTGTAAGCACTCACGCACACACAAGCAAGTGCCTACGGCCCTACGCACACACACACACACACACGCACACGTAAGCACTCTCTCTCTGCGTTTCACTTTACCATAAAACTTCCAGTTACTTTTTTATTTTATTTTTTATTTTACCAGACGTTTGAGTTCACAACTTTTCGAGTATTGTAAACTCCCTCTTAACCCTTTCAAGGAACGTTCTCTTTTCGACAACCGTCCATTCAATTGATCATTACAAAGTAATGACTAATCACATTTTCCCCAGCCGCCATCACATTCTTGTCTGTCACACTCCTTGGCCATTGTGTCCATTTTTTTTTTTCAGGGGCCTCAAACCCCTGAACCATACGGCGGCCTATAACCCCGTACTTTTATCATACAATACGCAGCTAGAGCCTCTAACTCTAACCCGTGCAATTTATCGTACAATACGCAGCTAGAGCCTCTAACTCTAACCCGTGCAATTTATCGTACAATACGCAGCTAGAGCCTCTAACTCTAACCCGTGCAATTTATCGTACAATACGCAGCTAGAGCCTCTAACTCTAACCCGTGCAATTTATTGTACAATACGCAGCTAGAGCCTCTAACTCTAACCCGTTACTATTTGCTTACTCGTCAGTGAAGCAGCCCGTCACGGTAATCTTGACACAATGACGTGAGTGGTATTCACAACTTTTATGCAATGGTGGCTACGGCAAAATGCAACCAATATCAAAATGCAATCAATCAATCAAAATCACCACTCTGTGTCTGGGGTACAATTCTGTGTTTGACTTACAGACCTCAGGACAGACTCCTAATGCAGATTTTATCTAAAAAGAAAGGTTCTGTTTACCTTGAATTATGTTTTGGCCATGTGAGTCTGTCCAGAAGATTGCAAGAGAAGGTCCAATTGTCAGCGTGTCATCTCGGACGAAGCCCCCAAATTGTTGCGTTTGACCAGATGTTCCTCCAAGTGGGATGTAAAACGCTGGTCAGTCCCAAGTTCCTTAGATGACATATAAACTGACAAAGGTACCACCAAGCACAGAATAGGTATTTTGTAATTTATTGTCAAATATTTGAGAATAGAGACCAGCCTCGAACAACACATCCAAATGCGTAGCCCAAGTTGATCTGGCATTCCAAAGGAAAAAGCAACTCTTTTCACACAAAGAAAGCCCCCCCCCCCCCCCCCCCTCTCAACACTGATAAGAAGAGAGACTTGGGGGTTGTGTTCACATTCCTGATGGTTTCGACCCTGTCTAAACAGGCAATCTGAAGACAAAGAGAAACTGGTATACAGAGTATACATGGAAAAATATGAGCTGATTCAAACATGATAATGAATGAAAAAAAATAACTCTTAAACATTAGCATTATCCACAGTATATATATATGTGTATATATATATATATATATATATATTATATATATATGTGTGTGTATGTATGTATATATATATATATATATATGTGTATGCATGTATGTATGTATGTATGTATGTGTGTAAAAATACATATATATTTATGTATGTATGTATGTATGTATGTATGTATATATATACTAGAGATGCGCGGATAGGCAATTATTTCATCCGCAACCGCATCACAAAAGTCGTCATCCACTCGTCATCCACCCGCCATCCACCCGAACTAACATTTTATCAAAACCACAACCACCCGCCACCCACCCGTTGTTATATATCTAATATAGACGATGCAAGGCATTAGTGAGGTGAGAAAGGAGACTGATCCAATGCAGCAGAGACATTCAATGCGTGCCACGCATTAATATCTCTTGGCCACGCATTAGAGGCTAAGAGCTATTAATGCGTGATAATATTATTTATCATTATTATAATATTATTGTAATTTCCATTAAGTAAGTGTTGACTATTATTATTTTTTTCCCTGGTGTTTAGTATTCCCTTTTTTGGTTTGTCGCGTACCACGTTTGCTATCTTTTTATTTTTTTCTTCTTCTCCTGTTGTGTTGTGTTGTGGTGTGCTGTGTCACGCCAAATTTCTTCCCCCTACAAATCGATTGTTTTTTTTTGTACAGGCGTGAAACAGGACAGTCGCGTGCCGGTTAAGGACCCCCGGCAACTTTGTGACTTTATTGGACGCAGCCCCGTAAGTAAATGGGGGGACGGCTTTTGTAGGGGGGAAGAAATTTGACGTGACAGCTGCAGCAGTGCCTGATGAATAATTGCCTGTTTCAAAGAGTGCTGCTCGTTTTTCGTATGTGGGTAACAACATTTAACTATGTATATTTTTTTTCTGAATTGGTTCAACTGCCACCCGCCCGAATCTATTTAAAATCTATTTTTTTCGTCATGCATCCGCCCGACCCGTGGATTATCCGCGGACTCCGCGGTTGTGTCCGCAAACCGTGCATCTCTAATATATACACATACCTATATGTTATGGATATACAGTATATTTGATCAAACCTTTTCTAATATACCACACTAAAATAATAAAAGTATGTATGTGTCGTGCTGATATCGTATCCAATTATATTGGAATCAGCCAATAATCAAAGCTCTAATATTGGTATAGGGAGTAAAAAAGTTGCATTAGAACACTTTGTCCGTTAAATCATGCATTTTTATGCATTTTTGCATCAACCATCATTGTTATGTAAAAATGCAGTAAGTCCACCACAAGGGACCTCAGACAAATGTGTGCAAAGTATCTCTTTGGTGAAATACCACCTGTAAGAACACTGTACTTGTACATTTTGGGAAGACATATTTATTTCACTGGACTAAACCCACGCACTTTACAACCCAATCACTTTTATTTGTATTTATTTTAAGTGCATTGTTTGGTGTCAGCGGTTTAAACTCTTGCCTCCTATTGCGTGAGTGTCAGAGCGTTATTGAAATTTTGAATGTGTTTCAGGGGTGAACATTGGCGGAGCCGGATGCTACGTATACGCCGCTCCCAGTGTGGAGGGCCCCGCGGCTGTTACCACGGAACCCAAAGCGGAGGAGAGAAAAGCTCCTGTGCGCGGACCGGTGAAGGGTGAGGAATAAGCCAAATAAAACTAGAAAATGATGTCCACTTTCTGAAAAGACCAAGACAGTTCTGAGATCACGTTGGGGAATAATAGGGGTCGCTTTGTTGAAGAGAAGAACAGGAAATTATTTAAAATAATTTTGCTCTGGATAATCTTTTTTTTTTTTTTTTTAAATCTCCACAGCTGCCAGCTTCTCTGCCGTCACAGAGGGGCCCAACGTCTGCCCCCGCTGCAACAAGACAGTTTACTTTGGTGAGTGCGCTGCAACCGGACAAAAGTATTGTAGTTAAGAAACAGTAGTCTTTGCAGCGAGAACGGCTTCCACTCTTCTAGGAAGACTTTTTTCAGGATTTTAAAGAGAATTACTGTCCAATGACTTGACTTGAAGCGTTGCCACCAAGATGAACGCTACAATTGAACAAATTGCCTTAGATGAAAAATTAAGATTAGCCTTGGGGGTGCCCAAACTTTTTTGCCTCAAAAGGCCAAAGTGAAAATGTTCCAATGGGCCACAGGCCAAACAAAACGATTTTAAACGTGAAACAGAAATAGCCTAAATGTAAATAATACAGTTCCTTTAATTAATGCAAATAATAATGATAGGCTAATGATTGTGTGAGCTTTAGGAGTGTCTGAATACTATATTGGAGCATTGAGTATCACCTGATATCGATATTATCTGATACAATAAAAGCAGGAGTCTTTCATACTTTTATTATTTTGTAGTGTGGAATGTTAGAACAAGTTTGATAAAGTGAAATTAATCAGGACGATGGTAGGCATGAAAAACACTAACCTGTTTATTATTAACCATCTGGAATGGACTTTTGTTGTCTTGAAGTACAGTTAGTTGTCCGCCGTCACATCGAGCTTCAAATATTGCGGTTTTGCCACATGCAGATTTTTTTTTGTTTTTTAAAGCAAAGTCTACTATATTTTTGTCTTAAATAAAGTATTTTCAACCATAAAATAGCTAAATGAAGTACAAATATCAGAAGTAAAAACATCAATACTACATCTACTGATGAGACCAAATCAGATCACGCTGTTCCGTATTGTGGCAACTGGTCGGCTCAGCCTCAGGCAGCTTTACTATATTGGATCAAAAGAGTGTCAAGGTCTAGAGGGTTCTCATGTTGAAATATCTAATTAGAAAGTAGCAGGCTCCAGCACCCCCAAGACCCCAAATGGGACAAGCAGTAGAAAATGGATGGATGGATAGATTGGTAAACTGATTTTTTTAGACGAGTTTAGATGCAAGCTGATGTAACCCCATACTTGGTTGTTTTTACTGATATCGGATGATATCTGATGACAATATCGGATTGTGACACCCTAGTGAGCTTGACAAAGGTCAGTAAAAACAAGTATTGCATTTGGGAAACACCACGCTATAAACTAGGGATGTCCGATAATGGCTTTTTGCCGATATCCGATATTCCGAAATTGTCCAACTCTTTAATTACCGATACCGATATCAACCGATACCGATATCAACCGATTTATGCAGTCGTGGAATTAACACATTATTATGCCTAATTTGGACAACCAGGTATGGTGAAGATAAGGTACTTTTTAAAAAAATTTGTAAAATAAGATAAATAAATTAAAAACATTTTCTTGAATAAAAAAGAAAGTACAACAATATAAAAACAGTTACATAGAAACTAGTAATGAATGAAAATGAGTAAAATTAACTGCTAAAGGTTAGTACTATTAGTGGACCAGCAGCACGCACAATCATGTGTGCTTACGGACTGTATCCCTTGCAGACTGTATTGATATATAGTGTAGGAACCAGAATATTAATAACAGAAAGAAACAACCCTTTTGTGTGAATGAGTGTAAATGGGGGAGGGAGGTTTTTTGGGTTTGTGCACTAATTGTAAGTGTATCTTGTGTTTTTTATGTTGATTTAATAAAAAAAAACAAAAAAAACGATACCGATAATTTCCGATATTACATTTTAACGCATATATCGGCCGATAATATCGGCAGGCCGATATTATCGGACATCTCTACTATAAACCAAACGACTCAGTGGGCCAATTAAGCCACCTTTGGTCGAGTACATCTTCAAAGAGTCATTCATTAAGAGCTGTGTCCAAATTCTTCGTCCATTTCTTTCTCTCAGCGTACTAGAATTTGTTCTGTGGTCACCATGGTTGCTGTGTATATTTGCAGCTGAGAAGGTGTCCTCTCTGGGGAAAAACTGGCACCAGCCATGTCTGCGCTGCGAGAGATGCAGTAAGACGCTGACGGCGGGTGGTCACGCCGAGGTGAGGAGACAGGCGGTCCATCACATTTTTATGAAGGTAACAAATGACAGCGGTCCATTCTGTCCTCTTTCAGCACGAGGGGCAGCCATATTGCCACAAACCATGCTACGCTGCGCTGTTTGGACCAAAAGGTATCTGTCCAAAAACAAAAAAATATATTGAAGCAAAGCTAGCAGGTCAACTTGTGTGACAGTGACAGAAGCTTCTTTCCTTGATGTCACAATGGCAACAAACCTGTGAAGGTGTCTCAAGGCTTCAATACCTGCAGAAATATTCTCATATCAACGAGAATATTATGTTAATGACTCCCTGTTCTCCGCAGGTGTGAACACGGGAGGAGTGGGCAGCTACATTTACGACAATGCTTAACACGGAACACAGCACATCACGGACACACAATCATTCTGTGGAGGCTAAATAGCTTATATTTAATATGTCCTCACGACTGTCTTTATTGCTTGAGCTGTCATGTATTATTAGTGTGGAATGTCTGACTGTAGGACAAAGATCTTGTTCTATTCGGAGATCTGCCGAATGTTTAAATAATTTTATACAGTAAGACTTTGATGGTAAGACACAACTAAATCTGTCAAATGCCAAAAATCATTATGCCTTTAAATGTTCTTTCTCATCAACATGTAGGTGGTCACATCTCTCAGTTCCGAACACAGTTTGAACATTTAAATAGCCAATCAAATGTTTTTAATTTAAAAGGTAATAAAATAAAAACATTGAGGCAATGTACTGATGTTGCTAATTATGGGGCGCAACTAAGCTGGCACTACTAAGGAGCCACAAATGTACAAATAAAAAAACTTTTCCAATATCACATATGAAATAATTCTGCACTCACACATCTGGCAATTGTCTTTCAACTTCTAAAAAAAAGTGTATATATGTTTCGTCTTCTAAAAAAAAGTAATTATGTATGTGTATATACATGTACAGTATGTATTAATAAATGAATGTATGTATTATGTGTGTGTGTGTTTGTACAGTATGTATATATATATATATATATATATACACAGTCGCAATCAAAAGTTTACATACACTTGTAAAGAACATAATGTAATGGCTGTCATTGAGTTACCAATAATTTCTACATCTTATTTTTTTTGTTAGTGATTGGAGCACATACTTGTTGGTCCCAAAAAACATTCATGAGGTTTGGTTCTTTTATGAATTTATTATGTGTCTACTGAAAATGTGACCAAATCTGCTGCAGATGTGCCCCACTATCCCGACAGTATACATACAGCAATGTTAATATTTGGTTACATGTCCCTCACTGCAACAAGGCGCTTTTGGTAGCCATCCACAAGCTTCTGGGAAGCTTCTGGTTGAATTTTTGACCACTCCTTTTGACGTGCAGTTTAGCTATGCAGTTTAGCTAAATGTGTTGGTTTTCTGACATGGACTTGTTTCTTCAGCGCTGTCCACATGTTTAAGTCAGGACTTTGGGAAGGCCATTCTAAAACCTTAATTCTAGCCTGATTTGGCTATTCCTTTACTACTTTTAATGTGTGTTTTGGGTCATTGTCCTGTTGGAACACCCAACTGCGCCCAAGACCCAACCTCCAGGCTGATTATTTTAGGTTGTCCTGAAGAACTTGGAGGTAATCCTCCTTTATCATTGTCCCGTTTACTCTTATGTAAAGCACCAGTTACATTGGCAGCAAAACAGGCCCAGAGCATAATACTACCACCACCATGCTTGACGGTAGGTTTGGTGTTCCTGGGATTACAGGCCTCACCTTTTCTCCTCCAAATATATTGCTGGGTATTGTGGCCAAACAGCTAAACTTATGTTTCATCTGACATCACATGGACAAAGAAGACCTTCTGGAGAAAAGTTATGTGGTAATAACGAATAGCCCTAACGACGCAAGTTTTACTGCAAAACAATCAGCCCTGCAGTTTCTGCTTTGAGATTGGATTGGATCAACAATCACAATATCTGTATCTACGTTTCCACAACCAGAGGTCTTCGTAGTTATTTAGGCATGGCAAACATAGTTTCACAAACTACACAGAACAAGAATAATGATGGAACATCTTGAACCCTTTTTTATTGAGACAATGATTATGTAATAATTGTTTTCTTACTATGGTATATTTGTTCACTGTTCTGTTACAGAGAACAAGGAAATTGGATAAAATTGCTATGGTATGAAAAGGGAAATGAGCTCTGCTTCTTCCTACTCCTTTTTCAGACGTGCAGTAATGAAACAACTGGAAATATGCACATTGTATCGTATGCATGTTCGAAATAAACTGAAATTAACTAAACTTGTCCTTAGTTTACGATTAGTTCTGCTCTCCCATAAACCCAATTATATATTTGATAGTATATATCTGTATCATGAATCAATTTAAGTGGACCCCGACCTAAACAAGTTGAAAAACTTATTCGGGTGTTACCATTTAGTGGTCAATTGTACGGAATATGTACTTCACTGTGCAATCTACTAATAAAAGTTTCAATCAATCAATTGCATCACAGAAAGTTTCTCAAATCAAATGTTAACCTTTTACGAAGTGATCGCTGCAGATAATTTAGTCCTTTTATGAACCACTTGCTATAAAAGCCATTTTTACTATCTCTGGATTCGAACCTTTGAACAGCGCACTTATGAGCATTATGCCACAAGGCTAAGCGGACGTGACGTCATATGAAACCCAGCAGTTCTCAAATACAGCACCGGACGTGAAAATGTGCGTTTTCTAGCGCGGCCGATTAATTGACGCGCCATGTCGTTGTTAAAACCTTTTCACGGGAGAGATATTTTAATGTTTTTTGAAATGAAGAACGCCTAATACAATAGGCACGTTTCAAGTACTGGGAGAATTTAGTTACATTTTATTGTTGTCGCTATGCTTCCCGCGCTAGCATCACAACAGTTAGCTTGTGACGTCGTTAGCAAGAAGGCGCCGAGCAGCGTGTTGTTGTTTTCGATTTGACATGTTTTACATGTTGGACGGCCAGGATGAAACACTCGTCGGAAACTGTGATAACAGCAACCAATTAGCGCTGATTCGGGGAGAAGATGGGCTGAGCAACGCTAGAGCGACTAGGCAGGCGGACCAGAAGAAAAGAGGCAAGAAAAAAAGGCTTCGGTCGACGGATCTGCGGCATCAGCAGAACCCCATCAGAAGCTTCCGCTTGTCAGACAACAACAACAACGCCCTGCCCGCCTCGTCTGCTCTTAAACCCGCAGCCCAGCCTGGTTCCGACCTGCCTGCCCGAACACAAGCCGTCATCATGACCCGCCATCTTTTGAAACAGGAAACCAGGAAAGAGGTAAATACTTACATCCCTCTGTCTGATAGGTATTACTTTCAGGGTTGATTCTTCAAATGTGAATTGAAGTGAATTATATTTATATAGCGCTTTTCTCTAGTGACTCAGAGGGCTTTACATAGTGAAACCCATTATCTAAGTTACATTTAAACCAGTGTGCCTATAAGGCATACTTGCCAACCTTGAGACCTCCAATATCGGGAGGTGGGGGGTAAGGGGTGGGTGGGGGGGGGGGGCTTGGTCGGGGGCGAGGGGCGTGGTTATTTACAGCTAGAATTCACCAACTCAAGTATTTCATATATATATATATATATATATTTATTTATTTATTTATTTATTTTATTTCCATAAAATAAATACTTGAATTTCAGTGTTCCGGTGGCTATCCATTAGATGGCAGTATTGTCCTGTTTAACTTCTCCGTTCATGATGAGTATATCATTTCGGCCACCATATTCAATGGAGAAGTCTGTTCTACATATTTACAGGCAACATACACCTTCCCCTTCGAACTGTCCTGAATGAACTGAAATTCTTGTTTCCATTCGTTTTGGAACTTGCAAGCGTATTTCTTCATCTTGCTCGTCGACTGCGTCGCCATGTCTGTAATTTCCTCGTTCTTCTGCTTCGTCTCCTTGTTGTGTGCGCAGTTGTCCACTCTACTCTCTAAAAGCCCTAGATGTTATGACGTCATTATATTGTGGGAAAGCGGACGTGAGAACAGGCTGTCCCCACTCAGTCTCAGGTCCGCATTGAGCTGGAGGGGGCGTGGCCTCCAGCTCCGGCTGAATACCGGGAGTTTGTCGGGAGAAAATCTCTGCCGGAAGGTTGTCGGGAGAGGCGCTGATTCTCCCGCTAAAAACGGGAGGGTTGGCAAGCATGCTATAAGGACACAACGGCAGTGAATCGTATGGTATGAAACAAGACAGGAGAGTAACCTCTACAGTACGCGTTGTAGTGTCAGTCCAAATGTATAGCTAGTCATCAAAGACATTAAATACAGTAATAGTTATGCAAAAAGAGAGGGAGAGAGAAGCTTATTGGGAGCATGAAGTGTCAATAATGAGACCACTAGGCTGCTTAAAGGCCTACTGAAATGATTTTTTTTTATTTAAACGGGAATAGCAGATCCATTCTATGTGTCATACTTGATCATTTCGCGATATTGCCATATTTTTGCTGAAAGGATTTAGTAGAGAGAATCGACGATAAAGTTCGCAACTTTTGCTCGCTGATAAAAAAAGCCTTGCCTGTACCGGAAGTAGCGTGACGTCACAGGAGCTAGTATTCCTCACAATTTTCCTTTGTTTACAATGGAGCGAGAGAGATTCGGACAGAGAAAGTGACGATTACCCCATTAATTTGAGCGAGGATGAAAGATTCGTAGATGAGGAACGTTACAGTGAAGGACTTGAGAGGCAGTGATGGACGTATCTTTTTTCGCTCTGACTATAACTTAGGTACAAGCTGGCTCATTGGATTCCACATTCTCTCCTTTTTCTATTGTGAATCACGGATTTGTATTTTAAACCACCTCGGATACTATATCCTCTTGAAAATGAGAGTCGAGCACGCGAAATCGACATTTAAAGTGACTTTTATCTCCAAGACAATACATCGGTGACACACTTAGCTACTGAGCTAACGTGCTAGCATCGTTCTCAAATGAAGATAGAAACAAAATAAATAAACCCCTGACTGGAAGGATAGACAGAAGAGCAAAAATACTATTAAACCATGTACATGTAACTACACGGTTAAAAATTCTCAGCCTGGTAAGGCTTAACAATGCTGTTGCTAACGACGCTAAGGCTAATTTAGCAACCGGAACTCACAGAACTATGTACTCTCTCCTTTTTCTATTGTGTATCACGGATTTGTATTTTAAACCACCTCGGATACTATATCCTCTTGAAAATGAAAGTCGAGCACGCGAAATGGACATTTAAAGTGACTTTTATCTCCAAGACAATACATCGGTGACACACTTAGCTACTGAGCTAACGTGCTAGCATCGTTCTCAAATGAAGATAGAAACAAAATAAATAAACCCCTGACTGGAAGGATAGACAGAAGAGCAAACTTACTATTAAACCATGTACATGTAACTACACGGTTAAAAATTCTCAGCCTAGTAAGGCTCAACAATGCTGTTGCTAACGACGCTAAGGCTAATTTAGCAACTTAGCAACCGGAACTCACAGAACTATGATAAAACATTAGCGCTCCACCTACGCCAGCCAGCCCTCATCTTCCCATCAACAGCTGTGCTCACCGACCTCACCTTGACTTCCTCCGTCTCCGGGCCGCCGACCGCATCTGTGATCGGGTGAAGTCCTTCGTCGCGCCGTCGATCGCTGGAACGCAGGTGAGCACGGGTGTTGAGCAGAGGAGGGCTGGCTGGCGTAGGTGGATAGCTAATGTTTTTAGCATAGCTCTGTGAGGTCCGGTTGCTAAGTCAGCTTCAATGGCGTCGTCAGCAACAGCATTGTTAAGCTTCGCCAAGCTGGAAAGCATTAACCGTGTATTTACAGGTCCATGGTTTAATAGTATTGTTGATTTTCTGTCTATCCTTCCAGTCCGGGGTTTATTTATTTTGTTTCTATATGCAATTAAGCACGATGCTATCACGTTAGCTCCGTAGCTAAAGTGCTTCGTCGATGTATTGTAGTGGAGATAAAAAGTCACTGTGAATGTCCATTTCGCGTTCTCGACTCTCATTTTCAAGAGGATATAGTATCCGAGGTGGTTTAAAATACAAATCCGTGATCCACAATAGAAAAAGGAGAAAGTGTGGAATCCAATGAGCCAGCTTGTACCTAAGTTACGGTCAGAGCGAAAAAAGATATGTCCTGCACTGCACTCTAGTCCTTCACTCTAACGTACCTCATCCACGAATCTTTCATCCTCGCTCAAATTAATGGGGTAATCATCGCTTTCTCGGTCCGAGTCGCTCTCGCTGCATTAAAAACAGTGGGGAAATGTGAGGAGCCTTTCAACCTTTGACGTCACGCTACTTCCGGTATAGGCAAGGCTTTTTTTATCAGCGACCAAAAGTTGCAACTTTATCGTCAATGTTCTCTACTAAATCCTTTCCGCAAAAATATGGCAATATCGCAAAATGATCAAGTATGACACATAGAATGGATCTGCTATCACCGTTTAAATAAAAAAAAATCATTTCAGTAGGCCTTTAAGGATTGTCACGGTGTATAAACTTGGGGTGTCCCAATACAACTTTTTCTCCTTCAAGATAGTTATTACAGAGTTGAGTTTTGGCTGATACAGAGATTAATCCGATACAATGTCAGCACATATCCTAATACATAGGCCGAGGTCGACAATCAAGAAGTCAATTAAATGAACGATTAATGAAAATTAACTTGATAACTTTGTATCAATGTCTGTGTATTTGTTTTACTTGTCTCTTGCTTTCAAACAGGGCACTACAGGGTTCACTCTGTGGATGGCTCTCAGCTGCTGAGCGTGTTCGCTCAGGAGCAGAATTAATTGAAGGGAGTGAACCTTCGTGTCAATCGTCCACAATATTTGTCTATGCGGAGGCGTTACTGCTAGGTTCCGACACTGCCTCGCTAGTGCGAAACACCATGAAGTAACAAAAACTAGGAGGCAAAAAGATGATTTCAAAGCCAAATGTCTGATGCGGAAATATTTCAGCTTCAAACCAAGTGAGCGAGATTTGCCTATCAACACAGACGAACAAGCCAGTGTGCCGAATTTGTTGCAAAGTGACAACAAAATAGCTGACCTGGTTTTTCCAACTGTGGAAAAAACTGCACTTCAAGATGTTCATATTTTTTGAAGGACAATTTTTGCTAACAATGATTGAGAGTCCATTTTATTTTTGTTTTATTTATTTCAGCCTTGCTCACAATTCAAGATTCAAGATTGTTTATTGTCATATGCACAGTTAAACAGACAGTTTGCCGTACAATGAAAATCTTACTTTGCTAGTCCACCCTTCAACAAGTCACACGTTACTTAGCTAAAATAAAATAAATAAATAAAAATGTTATGTACAAGGCACAGTGAGTAACATAACATTATTGCACATTCTGATTCACAGTCAACAGTATAAGTATGGAGGTGACATTGGGTCACAGCAGCAGTTAAAAGTGTCTTTAGTGATCAAAGGTGAAAAGTGTCTACAGTGATGGTTCACAGTTCGGGGGTGGTTATGGCAGCTGTCTTTTGTTCAAAAGATTAAAGTAAAAAGGGGTGTGGTAGCTGGGGGAGCTAGCATTCACAAGTTAGCATTCACAAGCCTGATGGCCTGTGGGTAGAAACTGTTTGTCAGTCTCTTAGTGCTGGCTTTCAGGCTCCTGTATCGTCTGCCTCATGGTAGGAGGCTAAAGAGACTGTGCTGGGAGTGTGTGCTGTCCTTTATGATGTTGTGTGCTCTCCTGGTGGCCCTGGTAGAGTACATGTCCTGTAGTGAGGGGAAGGCTGCTCCTGATATGTACTGAGCAGTTTTAATCACTCGCTGGAGTGCCTTCCTGTCCTTAACAGCGCAGTTTCCATACCAGACCGTGATTGAGCTGGTAAGGACGCTCTCAACCGTACTTCTATAGATGTTGCTGAGAATTTTGGGTGGCATGCCAAATTTTCTCAGCCTTCTTAGGAAGTACAGTCACTGCTGGGCTTTCTTTATTGTTTGTTGGGTGTTGTGAGCCCAGGTGAGGCCCTCGCTGATGTGGGTCCCGAGGAATTTAAATGTTTTCACCCTGTCCACCTCTGTCTCCCCTGTGTACAGAGTTGTGTACTGTGCACTCCTTCTCCGTGGGTCAATAATCATCTCCTTGGTCTTGTTTGTGTTCAAGGAGAGATTATAATCCTGAAACCAGGCCACCAGTTCCGCTATCTCCCTTGTGTACGCTGCCTCAGCTCCCCCGGTGATCAGTCCGCCTACTAGGGGTGTGGGAAAAAATCTATTCGAATTCGAATTGCGATTCTTACGTTGTGCGATTCAGAATAGATTCTCATTTTTAAAAAATCAATTTTTTTTTGGTATTAATTTTTTTATAAATTTTTATTTTTTATTTATTTTTTATTAATCAATCCAACAAAACAATACACAGCAATACCATAACAATGCAATCCAATTCCAAAACCAAACCCGACCCAGCAACACTCAGAACTGCAATAAACAGAGCAATTGAGAGGAGACACAAACACGACACAGAACAAACCAAAAGTTGTGAAACAAAAATGAATATTATCAACAACAGTATCAATATTAGTTACAATTTCAACATAGCAGTGATTAAAAAAATTATTAGACATCATTAAAAATGTATTTAAAAAAAAAAAAGAACAATAGTGTCACAGTGGCTTACACTTGCATCGCATCTTATAAGCTTGACAACACACTGTGTCCAATATTTTCACAAAGATAAAACAAGTCATATTTTTGGTTCATTTAATAGTTAAAACAAATCTACATTATTGCAATCAGTTGATAAAACATTGTCCTTTACAATTATAAAAGCTTTTTACAAAAATCTACTACTCTGCTTGCATGTCAGCAGACTGGGGTACATCCTGCTGAAATTCTATGTACTGAATGAATAGAGAATCCTTTTGAATCTTGGGAAAAATCTTAACCACACGATTATCAAATGTAATAGGAAAATTAATTCATACTGATCAAACTGGCTTCATGGAAGGTTGACAATCTTCAGAAAACACAAGGAAATTGTTTAATGTTATTTACTATGCTAGAAGTCTCCCTTATCCCACAGCAGTATGTACTGTTGATGCGGAGAAGGCATTCGACCGCATAAACTGGTCATTTATGTTTTGCACATTATGTAAATTTGGATTTGGAGATAATTTTATACAATGGATTAAGATGCTTTATACAAGGCCCATGGCATCAGTCAAAACCAATAATCATATTTCAGAACCTTTTTCGTTAAAAAGAGGGGTAAAACAGGGATGTCCTACATCTGGATTATTATTTAATTTGGTTATTGAACCCTTAGCTGCAAAAATAAGAAGTGAAAATAATATTCATGGTATAAAAATTGGCTCTCAGTATAATAAGCTATCGATGTATTGTGACGACATAATTCTCTACCTGTCACATGTTAACTCCTCTCTTCACTATATCAATAATGTCATCACTGAATATGGCTGTTTATCAGGGTATAAAGTCAATTGGGACAAATGTGAAATATTACCACTTAATAAACACTGCAAGAAATCACAAGTTCAGAACTCCAAAATTAAATGGAAAGAGGCAGAAATCCTATATCTAGGACTACACATTACACCAGACCTGGGCATTCCGCGGGCCGCATCCGGCCCTTTGTACGTCCCTGTCCGGCCCGCGTGAGGCTAATCATAAATTACAAAATACATTTGAAAAAGTATCTATCTCGAGTGTGCAATACAACGGTGCTGCTTTTGTTTTGAAAAGCGTTATTTGTATTACTTCCGTTTGGACGTATGCTCGTGCGCACAGCGGCAATCACAAATTACAAAATAAATTTAAAAAATCATCTATGTCGTACATATACAACTGTGCTGCTTTTATTTTGAAAAGTGTTATTTATGTGCGTATGTCCTATGAGTGAAGGCGCACAGCGACAAGTGATGCCCGGTTATCCCTGAGACTCTAAAAAGAGAAAAGTTGATGACGAATGGTGTGTTTTAAAAAAGACATGGACTGCCAAGTGAAGGTAAAGTCGTGTGCTTAATTTGTGGTACACATGTTGCTGTGTTTAAAGAATATAGTGTAACGACCTGCTGAAGTTGATGTTGTGTTCTTGAGTAGCGGAAGGAGTGAGGATAGACGTGCGTGTGGAAGGAACGAGATAAGTTGAGCTGTGTTAGTATAGGTTGCTCAATAAAAGTTTCAAAAGAGCGTCAGACTTGGTGTGCACTTCTTTTGGCCGTTACAATTGGTGTCAGAAGTAAATCTTTGTGCATACTGCGCTGCTAAATTGTGTGCTCAGCCTGCTAAGTCATTGGGAGGTACGTGCCACCATGTTTCCTGGCGACTTTGTCAAGATGGAACGGGAGGGAAATTACATTGAGTGGGGACTTAATGGTGCCAGCAGCACTGCAGATGTCTGTGTGAAACCAGGACGAGAGAGCGAGAGAGCGAGAGAGAGAGAGAGAGAGAGAGAGAGAGAGAGAGACGTGCTGCGCTGCTTGGCATGGGGGAATTTCTCCCTCAATGAAGACTCCCAGGTTTGATGGCAAGGCGAACTGGGAGGCATTTCGTCCCACGTCTGACTCCAATTGTAGCGTCCGGAAGAAGTGCACACCAAGTCTGATGCTCTTTTTAAACTTTTATTGAGCAACCTATACTAACACAGCTCAACTTATCTCGTTCTTTCCACACGCACGTCTATCCTCACTCCTCATTTCCGCAACAGCAACGCTTCCTCCTTCTTCGCCAATCACCTTACAGGCATGCTACGTTCACAACAAAGAGGATGCAGGATAAAGTGACAGAAATGTAAATTTTTGCATGGTATTACACATCAGGAAGCGTTGTGTAAGAAAGTGTTAAAAATAAAACCATCAAAAGCCATCTGCTTTTGAATAAAGATAAGTTAGGTTAAATGAAAATATTATTATTATTATTTATCTTACGGTATATCAAAAATAATTTGAGCAAAATTTAATTGAAATATTGTCGGTGTGGCCCTCCAGCGGTCCTCGGGTTGCTCATGCGGCCCCCGGTAAAAATTAATTGCCCACCCCTGCTTTACACCAACCTTTATACAAGCAGAGATCTAAATCTTAAACATTTAAAAAATAAGATAGAATCCAAAATGGAACGCTGGTCACGTCTCCAAATATCACTTTGGGGTCGGCTGAACATAGTAAAAATGAGTATACTGCCAGCAGTTAATTATATACTAAAAATGATGCCTGTCCTAATTAATAAAAGTTGGTTTAAGAAAATACATACAATGATATCACATTTTATATGGTGTGGAAAGAAGGCCAGTTGTTCATACTTAAGGTTGTCTTGTACACAAGATAAAGGAGGACTACAATTACCAAACTTCTTACATTATTATATCTCCTTCGGTTGTGAACAAGCAAGCCACTTATTTCATTCTTCTGCAGATAAGGACTGGATCAACAAAATATGTTAATGAATTTGGACATTGATGTGGGGAGTTTATATTATATTAAAAAAATACCTTTAACATTCTAAAACTGTGTCAGAAAATACTAGGAATCAAGTCAATGACATCTGTAAATCAACCACTTTGGTACAACCCTAATATCATAATTAATAAAAATGTGGTTAAATGGACAACATGGAAAGACAGGTATTACTAAACCTCATCATATTATTAATAACAATTCTTTTAAACCGTTCAATGATTTAGTTGATCAATATAATGTACCCAGAAATCATTTTTTAAATGTTATCTCTTTAAAACACGCTGTAAATAAATGCATATCCTCTGAAAGTATGTCTTTAAATAGCCATGAACTGGAAGATGCACTTTTTAATCAAGATACATTTAAGAAATTAATTAAACTATTTTATGGAATAATAAATGAACACCACACTAGAAATGCAAATGATGCATGTGTTGGGAAATGGATGATGGACTTAAAAATTTTAGAAGAAAGAGACATATCATGGAATGATATTTGGAAAAATGCCAATAAGCCCTTTAGAAGCATTAAAGACAAGCTGACTCAATTTAAGATTTTGAATAGATTGTATTTTACATCTTCTCAGCTGTTTAAAATTGGTGTAGTAGATAGCAAGTTATGTATGAAGTGTCGGGCAGCTGAGGGAACTCTTGTTCATTTATTGTGGGAATGTCAGAGAATAAAAGAGTTATGGTTGAAAACAATAAAAGAAGCAATCACAGTCCTTAATATAAATATCCCAATGACACTGCAAACTTGTATTCTTGAGGATCTCCATCAATTAAGTAACGTGTCATCAAAGAGTAAAAATGCATTTCTTTCAATATGCATAATAACAAAAAGGGTAATATTTAAAAAATGGATAGATGTTGATAGTCCAACTCATACTGACTGGTACACACAAGATGATATCAGTAGAACAAACTGCATTTAGCTGACATGCAAGCAGAGTAGTAGATTTTTGTAAAAAGCTTTTATAATTGTAAAGGACAATGTTTTATCAACTGATTGCAATAATGTAAATTTGTTTTAACTATTAAATGAACCAAAAATATGACTTATTTTATCTTTGTGACAATATTGGACACAGTGTGTTGTCAAGCTTATGAGACGCGATGCAAGTGTAAGCCACTGTGACACTATTTTTCTTTTTTTTCTTCTTCTTTTTTTTTAAATTAATGTTTGTAATGATAGTATCAATGAGGGATTTTTAATCACTGCTATGTTGAAATTGTTACTAATATTGATACTGTTGTTGATAATATTAATTTTTGTCTCCGTACTTTTAGATTGTTCTGTGTCATGTTTGTGTGTCCTCAATTGCTCTCAATTGCTCTGTTTATTGCTATTCTGAATGTTGCTGGGTCAGGTTTGGTTTTGAAATTGTATTGCATTATTATGGTATTGTTGTGTATTGTTTTCATTTAAAAAAAAAAAAAAAAGTTTTTGAATCGAGAATCGTGTTGAATTGAAAAAAAAAATCGATTTTGAATCGAATCGTGACCCCCAAGAATCGATTTTGAATCGAATCGTGGGACACCCAAAGATTCACAGCCCTACCGACTACCGTAGTATTATCTGCGAACTTGATGATACTGGTGTTGTTCTGGGAGGCCACACAGTCGTGTGTGAAGAGGGTGTACAACAGGGGGCTCAGCACGCAGCCTTGGGGGGTCTGTGTGCTTACAACCTTTGTGCCTGATGTCTAGTTGCCGACTCTGACTGACTGGGGCCGGTTTGTGAGAAAGTTCAGCACCCAGTCACAGAGAGCCGGTGTCACACCAACAGTGAGGAGATTAGCAGTGAGTTTTTGTGGGATGACCGTGTTAAAAGCAGAGCTGTAGTCGATGAATAATAGCCTGGCATAGGTGTCTTTGCCCTCCAAGTGGGTGAGGGTGGTGTGGATGACGGTGTTGACTGCATCCTCAGTGGACCGGTTCTGCCGGTAGGCAATCTGTAGAGGGTCCAGTGTGTCTGGGATGATCTTCTTGATGTGTGACATGACTATCCTCTCGAAGCACTTCATCACTATTGGGGTGAGTGCAACGGGACGATAGTCATTCACACAGGTCACAGTGTTTTTCTTTGGCATAGGCAAGATGGTGGTGGTATTGAAGCAGGTGGGCACAACAGCTTGTGCTAGTGACAAGTTGTATATGTCAGCAAGTACGTCAGCCAGCTCTGATGAACAGACCCTGAGGGCCCGGCCAGGGATGTTGTCTGGGCTGGCTGCCTTCCGTGCAGGTCAATTTCAATTATTTTTGCCCAAATGCAACCTGTATCGGATTTTTTCATGTTCGTATGCACAGTGCAATTCCAAATTTTTCATACCCGACAATGGCCTTTTTCGTTTGATATAAAGTTAAAGTACCACTGTAGTCACACACACACTACGTGTGGTGAAAAAACCCTCTGCATTTGACCCATTCCCTTGTTCCACCCCCTGGGAGCGCTCGGGAATCCATCCATCCGTCCATTTTCTACGGCTTCATTCATTTTTTCATTTTTTTCATTTATTTATTTATTTCAGGCAATGACATTAAAAAGTACAAAGTCCACAACACATAATAATATAAATTAATATTGTGCAAAAGGTAATGTATAGTATGTAATGCATGATTGTCCAATTTTGCCTGAAAGGGAGTGGGAAGAAGATAATTTATTTAATCACACCCCCAGTTCTCCATTCAGTGATTATTCACATGAGTTTCACTGTTACTTTGTTCAAGGATTATAATACAGATGTTGTATCATAGTGGCATTACCACAGGTAACAATAATTATTACACTGTAACAATAATTTGTATCAACAATGTAGGAATAATGAATATACCAACAATGGTAATAGACAAAATACCAAAAATGATAATAGACAACATAGTAATAATGGTAATAGACAACATAGCAATAATGGTAATGAAACATTGAGCACATGTTAACACTTTGAGACAGAGTACAATAGCAGGTCAAATTAAAGACCCTCATCTCTATATTTGAACCAGACCTAGGGATGATGTTTGATAAGGAATTATCGAGTTCGAGCCTATTATCGAATCCTCTTATCGAACCGATTCCTTATCGATTCTCTTATCGAGTCCAGATAGGTTGTTGTATATGGAAAAAAACACACAATATTTGGTTTAACAAAAGCTCACTTTTATTATATAATAAAAAAATAAAATCTAATAAATTAATAAATATTGACTGTTACCCACCTAAAAAAATAAAATAAAATAAATAAATATTGACTGTTGTTACACAAAGTATATTAAGTGGGATTTTTCAGAGAAACAAATATATACAATAACACAAAAACAAGCTGTCTCTGTGATCACTACAGGTGTATAAATAATAATATAGTGTTAAATAAAATCAGTCCCTTGGGCAGAAAACTGAAAATAATACAGCTCTCCAAAAAGTGCACTTCTGCTGCTATTTGACATAACTGTTTGTTATGATGCTTTGACCTTTTTGCACTTTATTTCTTTGTTGAAAGAAAATTCTATGAAGAGAAAAGTTCTTTGCAAATGTGGTTACAATGCTAAAAAAATGAAAAGTTAAAGCTAAAAAAATAAATACACTTTATTGAGTTAACATTATTTCTTTATAGGAGGAAAAATGTTATGAGCGAGAGAATATAACAACTACACTACCCAGCATGCAACGGGAGTTACGAGCATGCGCGGTAGCCCCGAAAAGTGTTGCATGTTGCCACGCTGTGAAAGTAAACTTCAAGAACTCAGCCAACACGCCTCGTCTGCATTATTTATAATTAGACAGACAACACATCTACAGTGTGATTTTGTTTTGTTTACAAGGAAAGAAAAACAAAAGTTAAAAAAGGGAGATATGTTGTATATATGTATGTGCTGCGGTTGTTTTAAGAACGTTGCGACAGCTGCCGTAAAGGAGGTGCGTTGCTAGCCTGGTTGCTATGTTTCCGGTTGGTTGTAAAAGTGTTCGTCATGTGTTTTACCCTGCTAAAATCTCTCAGTAAATTTATTCGATGGACGATAGCTTTTGTTTTGAACTTTATTACACCTTGGAGTGCTTTTTCCCGTCCATTGTTTTCCTGCTTTCGCTATCTGCGCCTAATGACTGAGCTACGTGACGTCAATTCTTGTGATGTCCCACGGAGCATTTCTGGTCGGGACGGGATTCGTTCCCAGGGATTCGAATAAAGAATCAACTCTTTTCCTTTACTATAGTGGTCTCGATAACTGGTACCGGTTCTCAAAAAGGGATTCGAGTCCGAGGACTCGGTTCTTTTCTTATCAAACAACCGGGAAAACCGGTTTCGAGTATCATCCCTAACCAGACCCCATGTTTGTATAGTAGTTTAAATCGATTAATAGTTTGCCATTGCTTGTGTTGTAAGTAGGGATGATGTTTGATAAGAAATTATCGAGTTCGAGTCCATTATCGAATCCTCTTATCGAACCGATTCCTTATCGAATCCAGATAGGTTGTTGTGTAAGGAAAAAAACATACAATATTTGGTTTAACAAAAGCTCACTTTTATTTTATAATAAACAAATCAAATCAAATAAATACATAAATATTGACTGTTGTTACCCCCCTAAAAAAATTAAAATAAATATTGACTGTTGTTACCCAAAGTATATTAAGTGGGATTTTTCAGAAAAACAAATATATACAGTAACATAAAAACAACCTGTCTCTGTGATCACTATAGGTGTATAAATAATAATATAGTGGTAAATAAAATCAGTCCCTTGAAAAAACAAAACTGAAAATAATACAGCTCTCCAAAAAGTGCACTTCTGCTGCTATCAGAACATCCTTCTGGGGTCCATCAGTGTGGCCTCTTCCAGGAATGACTGCACGTCCTTGTCGTGGAGGAAAAATGAGGGACAGACACAGCATATAATTAGGGTGTCTGTTAGTAAGTCTTTAGCATTAGTATGTGGAATTAAATGATGGAACGGATTAAGTAATGAAGTTAAACATTGTACTGATATGATCCACTTTAAGAGGTTGTTCAAATTAATAGTGCTTACAAAGTACAAAGAAGAATTATGAGAAATACTTTCGACCTTATTGAAAATAAGATATTCTTCATCTCAGTATATTAATAATGACTGAATTAATTAATTACATATTACACAACTGTTGTATATACTAATTCACATGTATGTACATGAATGAAGGTGTGTGTTGCTGAGTCCGACTTGGACATTATCTGGACTGGGCCTGGTTTAAAAAACCCTCTAAAAAAATCCAATTTCATTGACAACCTGGTCTGTTGAAGATAAGGCCCTTTTAAAAAAATAAAAAATAAAATAAGATAAATAAATAAAAAACATTTTCTTGGATAAAAAAGAAAGTAAAACAATATAAAAATAATTACATAAAAAAATTGTAATTAATGAAAATTTTAGTGGACCAGCAGCCTATACAATCATGTGTGCTTCAGGGACTGTGTCCCTTGCAGATGTGTTGTCTATGTTGTGGGAACCAGAATATTGGTAGCAGAAAGAAATAACCCCTTTTGTGTTGGGTTGATGCACTGATTGAAAGTGTATCTTGTGTTTTTTATGTAGATTTAATTTAAAAAAAAAAAAAATTAAATTTTTTTTTTTTTTTTTTTTTTTTTTTTTTTTATTTTCTTTTTTTTTTTAGAACAGGCCCGCGGGCGACTCATCTGGTCCTTACGGGCTACCTGGTGCCCGCGGGCACCGCGTTGGTGACCCCTGCTCTAACCACAAGGCCACTGAGAAGGTTAAGTCTGATAATAAGTCTGATATATATGCGGTGCGTCCTCAATGTGAACGCTTCCGCGCTCAGGTCGCATTCATCCAACCAGAACGTCATCAAAAAGCGATAAGCATTGTAATCATTTGCCAAAATAGACAGTTACAAAATAAGTAGTTGACTACGGAGCAGACAACAGGTGAAAACAATATATTTTAGGAACTCATGTGAAAGTTTTACCACCCTTGTTTCCCATTGCTCGCCCACAGCAATATAATCAAGCAGATACCAAAGCAAAATATCCCGTAAGACTGTGAGAGCCAAAAATGCTTGTTCCCCCCCCTTCCTTGAAATTGCCACAAATGGCCCAGTGGAAGACATTTTTGTAAACATTGCAATGTATGTGACGTCATGACGTTATGTCTGCAAGCAGGTCATATTGCATTTACATTAGAAATATGAAGGGCCACTAAAATTATCAATTGACAAAAAAATCTGCATTGTAAATGTAGCCCTAGGATAGTAAAAAGTTATTCACCTTACAATTACAATAGTAAAAAAATTTGAATAATTTTTTTATTGCGTTTGAAACGGTTACTTGCGTTATTATTACCGTATTTTTCGGACTATAAGTCGCAGTTTTTTCATAGTTTGGCCGTGGGTGCGACTTATACTCAGGAGCGACTTATGTGTGAAATTATTAACACATTACCGTAAAATATAAAATAATATTATTTAGCTCATTCACGTAAGAGACTAGACGTATAAGATCTCATCGGATTTAGCGATTAGGAGTGACAGATTTTTTGGTAAACGTATAGCATGTTCTATATGTTATAGTTATTTGAATGATTCTTACCATAATATATTACGTTAACATACCAGGCACGTTCTCAGTTGGTTATTTATGCGTCAAATAACGTACACTTATTCAGCCTGTTGTTCACTATTCTTTATTTATTTTAAATTGCCTTTCAAATGTCTATTCTTGGTGTTGGGTTTTATCAAATACATTTCCCCAAAAAATGCGACTTATACTCCAGTGTGACTTATATATGTTTTTTTCCTTTTTTATTATGCATTTTCGGCCGGTGCGATTTATACTCCGGAGCGACTTATACTCCGAAAAAAACGTTATATGTTATGGTTACATTAGTGCTTAAGTTTGTCTCAAAAATAATCTTGTTTATCTGCAATAATTTGCGAGACAATATATTGGCTAGCAAAATTTGTTTTTGGCTCAGGCCTAAAAGTGCATACTTGTATTATTTGGTTGTGTGGAATGTTGCAACAATTGTAGGTATGAAAACCACTAACCTTATGACTAGTCCTGGGCTGAATAAATTAATTAATTGAACAATAAATGAAAATGAACCCAATAACTTTCCCAGCATCAATAAATTGTCATGTCCGCGTATTTTTTGTATTTGTCTCTCGATTTCAAACAGAATACAAGAGGGTTCGCTCTGTACATCGCTCTCAGAACCTTAGTGTGTCTATTCAGTAGTAGAATGTTAGCATTAATTGTTGACGTTTTGTAAATTACTTGACTAAAATACAAGAAATGACCAACCTTGTGTGTTTATTGGAGGATGACATTTAAATGTTAACTGGCTGTCTAGTTCGCTAGACGCATGGAAGTCGATTTTTCTTTTTTTATACAATGTTAATTTTTGGGAGCGCGCCGTAACTAGAGGTGGGAAAAATTATCGATTGTCCGATGTATCACGATTAAAATGTGCATGATTCTGAATCGATGGACAAATTTCCAAATATGTTAAAGTACATAATGTTCCCTAAACGTTTGTTTTAGGTTTGGCTCTAACAAACCACGGGAGAACCATTAGCTAACATTCGTTTAAAGGGGAACTGCACTTTTTTGGAATTTAGTCTATGATTCACAATGACTATGTGAGACAAGAACACATATGTTTTTCTCTTTTTAATGCATTCTAATTTGTGATGTACAATTCATACTAGGCAGCTAACAATAAAGCTAATTGGAGTCATCGAATCTGCCCATAAAGCCCTCCAAAAATATAAAATGACCGCCAACAATACCCCATTTACATGCCATGGCTTGCATATTGACCAAGTATTAGCGACATTGTTATTATAAGAGCTAATGCCAAGGAACTACTTTTTTGCAGTGCCATAATCACAGAAAAGTAATGCAGTATTGCTGCGTGGCACTTCCGGGTTTAGGTCAAATCAAATCAAATCAAATCAAATCAAATCAACTTTATTTATAAAGCACATTTAAAATTTACCACAGGGGTAGCCAAAGTGCTGTACAATGGGCAGGTTAAAAATAATACGAGAACCGAGCAAACACAACACAACACAAACAGAACACGATAAAAAATAAATAAATAAATAAATAAAAACATAAAAACAGGTTCACAGCAGGTGTATTATGGGGCGCCATTGCAGGATGGATATCACTCAGTGTTAAAAGCCATGGAATAAAAGTATGTTTTTAAGAGAGATTTAAAAACAGGAAGAGAGGAGGCTTGTCTAACACTCAGAGGTAGGTCGTTCCAGAGCTTGGGAGCAGCAGCAGCGAAAGCTCTGTCACCTCTAAGCTTCAGCCTTGTGTCCGGGACCGTCAGTAGCAGCTGATCGGCTGATCTTAGGGATCGGGTGGGGCAGTAAGGCTGAAGGAGGTCGGAGAGATATGTTGGCGCGAGGTTGTTTAGACATTTAAAAACAAATAAAAGGAGTTTAAAATTGATTCTGTAACGCACAGGGAGCCAGTGAAGGGACGCTAATATAGGGGTGATGTGCTCACGTCTGCGGGTCTGTGTTAGCAGACGAGCAGCAGAGTTCTGCACGAGCTGCAGGCGGGCGAGGGAGGCCTGGCTAATGCCTATATACAGGGCATTGCAGTAGTCTAAACGAGTCGAGATAAAGGCGTGGATTAATTTCTCGAGATCATGTCCTGATAGAAGCGGTTTCACTTTCGCTATTTGGCGTAATTGATAAAAGCTTTTTTGTACGACACTGCTGATTTGTTTTTCGAATTTAAAGTCTGAGTCGAACTTTACCCCCAGGTTTGTGACACAGTCGCTGAGATATGGGGTCAGAGTGCCGAGGTCAATGTTGGGGGAGGGGGAGCGACTTGGACCGAACAACATAACTTCTGTTTTGTCTTCATTTAGGCTCAGGAAGTTAGCTGAAAGCCAGGCTTTGATATCGTGCAGGCAGTCAATAAGACGTTGAACCGTGTTATTTTGTGCCATGGGAAAATAAATCTGGCAATCATCGGCATAAAAATGAAATGCAATATCGTACTTCCTAAAAATAGAACCAAGGGGGAGAAGGTAAAGCGCAAATAAGATTGGGGCAAGGATTGAGCCCTGGGGAACCCTATGTGGTAAAGGAGCTGTGGAAGACATAAAACTGTCTATTTTTACACAAAAACTCCTGTCGGTTAAGTACGACCGGAACCAGTTGAGGGCGGCGCCCTTAATGCCCACACAGTTCTCAAGACGAGTGATTAAGGTGGCGTGGTCGACGGTGTCGAAAGCAGCAGACAGATCTAAAAGCACCAGGACAACATATTTACCAGAATCAGTTGACAGGAGGATATCGTTAAAAACTTTTAGAAGCGTTGACTCTGTGCTGTGGAGGGCTTTAAAACCGGACTGGAACAACTCAGTGATACCATTATCCTCTAAGAAGGGCAACAATTGACTGTAGACAACCTTCTCTAATATTTTAGAAATGTATGGAAGATTAGAGATAGGTCTAAGGCAGGGGTCGGCAACCCGCGGCTCCGGAGCCGCATGTGGCTCTTTGACCACTCTGATGCGGCTCAGCTGCATACTTACCGACCCCCCCGATTTTCCCAGGAGACTTATGGATCTCAGTGCCTCTCCTAGATAACTCCCAGGGAAAATATAATCCTATTTTCACTCTAATTACTAAATTAAGGGAGTGCCCTGATTGCACTGTAGTAATTGTTCTCTATAGCATTTAGAAACAGCGTGCCAGCCCGGCCACATGTTGAATGTAGCTTTTACTTGCACACATAGGAGACAGCAAAGCATACTTAGTCATCAGCCACACAGCTTACACTGACGGTAGCCGTATCAAACAACTTTAACACTGTTATGTTACAAATATGCGCCACACTGTGAACCCACACCAAAAAAGAATGAAAAACACATTTCTGGAGAACATCCCACCGTAACACAACATAAACACAACACAACCAATACCCAGAATCCCATGCAGCCCTAACTCTTCCGGTCTAGATTATACACCCCCGCTACCACCAAATCCCCCCACACATCAACCTCCCCCCCCTCCGTGCATTGGTTGAGCGGAAGAGTTAGGGCTGCATGGGATTCTGGGTATTGGTTGTGTTGTGTTTATGTTGTGTTACAGTGCAGATGTTCTCCAGAAATGTGTTTGTCATTCTTTTTTGGTGTGGTTTCAAAGTGTGGCGCATATTTGTAACATAACAGTGTTAAAGTTGTTTTATACGGCTATACCGTCAGTGTAAGCTGTGTGGCTGCTGACCTAGTACGCCTTGCTGTCACTTACGTGAGCAAGCTGAAACTGCATTCTACATGTGGTCGAGCAGGTACACTGTTTGGGCAGGCTGTAGAGGGCGCCAAAAGCAGTGCCATCACGCCCTGATATTCGGGAGTCTCCCGGAAAAAATGAGAGGGTTGGCAAGTATGACGCGATCAAGCGGCATTCATTCAAAATCCGCGGGCCGCACTAACATCAAATTTCCACATTAAAGTGTGTGCCGGTGCGTGTGTCTGAGACCCCTGGTTAACATAGCACAAAGCATTTAAGCTTTAAGCTTTGTATGCCGTGTTTTTCATTTTAAATTAAAAAAATTTTTTTGTGGCTCCCATTATTTTCTTTAATTTGTCAAACTTGCCAAAATGGCTCTTTGAGTGGTAAAGGTTGCCGACCCCTGGTCTAAGGTTAGAGAGGGGTCGAGGCTTGGTTTTTTAAGTAGAGGTCGTACCACTTAGGGATGATACTCGAAACCGGTTTTCCCGGTTGTTCGATAAGAAAAGAACCGAGTCCTCGGACTCGAATCCCTTTTTAAAAAACGGTGCCCGTTATCGAGACCACTATAGTAAAGAAAAAGAGTTGGTTCTATATTCGAACCCCTCGGAACGAATCCCGTCCCGACCAGAAATGCTCCGTGTGACATCACAAGAAATCAGTCACGTAGCTCGGTCATTAAGCGCAGATAGCGAAAGCAGGAAAAAAATGGACAGGAAAAAGCGCTCCAATGTGTAATGAAGTTCAAAACAAAAGGTATAATCCAATGAATAACTTTACTGGGAGATTTGAGCAGACTACAAACACATGACGAACACTTTTACGACCAACCGGAAACATAGCAACGCACCTCCTTTACGGCAGCTGTCGCAACGTTCTTATAGCAACCGCAGCACATACATATATGACATGAGCTCCCTTTTTCAACTTTTGTTTTTCTTTCCTTGTAAACATAACAAAATCACACTGTATATGTGTTGTCTGTCTAATTATAAATAATGCAGACGAGGCGTGTTGGCTGAGTTCTTGACGTTTACTTTCACGGGTGACGACATGCAACAACACTTTTCGGGGCTACAGCGCATGCTCGTCACTCCCGTTGCATGATGGGTGGTGTAGTCGTTATATTCCCTAGCTCATAACATCTTTCCCCCTACAAAGAAATAATGTTAACTCAATAAAGTGTATTTCTTTTTTTAGCTTTAACTTTTCATTTTTTAGCATTGTAACCACATTTTCAAACAACTTTTCTATTCATAGAATTTTCTTTCAATAAAGAAATAAAGTGCAAAAATGTCAAAGCATCATAACAAACAGTTATGTCAAATAGCAGCAGAATTGCACTTTTTGGAGAGCTGTATTATTTCCAGTTTTGTGCCCAAGGGACTGATTTTATTTAACACTAGTATTTATACACCTATAGTGATCACAGAGACAGGTTGTTTTTGTGTTACCTTATATATTTGTTTTTCTGAAAAATCCCACTTAATATACTTTGGGTAACAACAGTCAATATTTATTTATTTTTTAGATTAAATTGTTTTCTTATATAATAAAAGTGAGCTTTTGTTAAACCAAATATTGTGTATTTTTTTCCATATACCGGTACAACAACCTATCTGGACTCGATAAGAGAATCGATAAGGAATCGGTTCGATAAGAGGATTCGATAAGAGGATTCGATAATAGACTCGAACTCGATAATTTCTTATCAAACATCATCCCTAGTACCACTGCATGTTTAAACTCTACTGGAACTATTCCAGAAGAGAGGCTACTATTGATCATGTTAAGGACACTTGATCCAATAGTAGCAAGTACCTCCTTAAACAGGCGAGGTGGGAGGGAGTCTGCAGGAGAACCAGAGGGCTTCATATGACTAACTGTGTCATTTAAAAAAGAAAAGGACACCGGCTCAAACTGATGGAAAACAGAAGAGAAATTCAGTGGAACCAAAGGGTCATATGAAGGCTGAGATAAACTGGCTCTAGTTGACACAATTTTGTCAGTGAAAAAATGGAGACAATTTTCACAGAATTCAAAAGAAGCATCAAAACCAACAGATTTAGGAGCATCAATGACAGTGTTAATAGGTGATGGTCCAATGTCCCATTAGGCACCTGGGTGAAGTTGGCCCATCGCAAAACTCTGTTGAAATAGTCTAATTCGTTAGTGCTGGTTTGTGCAGTTGAAATGGTTGTTTGTGCTGTTTTCGTTTCTGAGTTACTAAATATTATTTTATAGTTCAATCAAAGGTCACCCTCCGTTCTCCAAATTAATTCCAAAGCCAAAATAGTCTCATTCGTTTGTGCTGCAAACATTTGTGGTCTAACTATTATAGTTAATAAGTTATTAACGTTTTATGTTATTAACGTGTAATTAAGTTATTACATATAAACAGTCCTTAACTATGTCAAAATCTCCCCAAATCAGTCCCAATCATTTGTACTGGTTTGTGCAATTGAAATGTTTGTTTGTGCTGCTTTTCTTTCTAAGTTAATAAAGATTATTTTATAGGTCAATCAAAGGTCACCCAGCACCCCACTTTCTCCAAACTACACCAAAATAGACTCATTTGTTCGTGCTGCGTTAATGCTGGTTAGTGCAGGTGAAATGGTTGTTTGTGCTGCGTTTGTTTCTGAGTTATTAAATATTATTGTATAGGTCAGTCAAAGATCACGCAGCCCCCTTCCCCACCTTCTCCAAATTAATCCAAAATAGTCTCATTCGTTTGTGCTATGTTTGTGCAGCAAAAAATATTAATTGAGATGTGTTTTCGTTTTCGAGATATTAACGTTTCAAATTTCCGGAAGGGACGTCATCATGAACTTGGCCCACCGGGGTTCCTCAAACTAGTTCAAAATAATAAATAATAAAACAAAATAGTCTCATTTGATTGTGCGGGTTTGTGCAGTTGAAATGATCGACTGTGCTGCCATAGTTTATGAATTATTAAAGATAAAAGTTACCCTTATGATTAATTAACTAATCAAATATTGACCCAGGTCCAGCTTTAAACCTGAGGGAACTCTCCTGAAGGAATCAATAAAGTACTATCTATCTATCTTACTGTTGTTTGGTCGCTGTCTGACTTTTTTAATCCAAACAAAAGAGTTTCTCTTTCCCCTTTTTAGCACCAATTCCTCTTCAGGTTTAGTTGTTTTAACTTCCATTGTGGTTTCCATATTTGCAATGTTGTTGGTGTCCATGCTCCCTCCTGCTCTTGCTGTAAAGTTCTTTCAAGTGAACCTACAGCTGCTGTAAAACTTTGATATGAACAATATTTATATTGTACAACAGACATTTAATATCACACAGCACAAGTCTAGATAATGTATTGGATATGCTTTGGTGTAAATTTTGCTCCATGGTCACATTTATAACCTACTTTTTGCGTAAACAATGTCAGCGTAAACTATGTCCGCATAATTCAAGTTTCAGCACTCAATGTGGTTCTGATTTAGACCAATTTGTAATAGTTACACCCATTTAACAATTAATTGAAGCAGCAGAATATGAATTAAAGCGTAATCTATGCAGCCCTAAACACAACATAAACACTTCAGGATCTTTTTTTCTATTTTTGGGCGTTGTAGCTGCCGAAATCCAAATGTGGCCGACTGGAGAGAGGGCCCGTGCAGCCAGTGGGTCCAGCAGTCCGCGTCCTGCTGAAACACGAACAGATCAATGTCGGTTACCACGGTAACGTCTGCAGACACAACCTGGGCCAACCCCCGCCAAAGAGGAATGGGAGAAGCCCCTCAAACAAAACTCAGTCTCATCCACAGCAGAAAAATGTGAAGAAGGTGCCGCTTGTCGACGGCGTGGCCGAACACCTCAAAGACGGTGAGAAGGTCTATGCCGGGGCCAAGTTTAGCGAGCCGCCCTCGCCTAGCGTCTTACCCAGACCGCCCAGTCACTGGGTCAGAGAGGACGGGCCGCAGCGGAGGAACCAAAGCCGAGAACTGATGACGGTCCACTTAAAATCGCTGCTGAAGGTTCGAGATCAAGTGTGACTGCTCGTGGGACCTTTTCTGCGGACTGTTTAGTTTCCTTCTGGACACTGTGCGTGTGCACACTTGGTCACATGATGGTCTTGTACCTGCACCCTATGTTTGAACCCGCAGGAAATAGTCTTAACATGTCTCAGTGATGCACTTTTGCACTGGCAGCCTGGCATCGATGCACTATTTCTACCATGAAATGTACATAATATATTTGTGTATTCCTATTTGAGAGATTCTAGTTTTGTTACTGAGATTTTTCCCACAATGGTGGAAGCCAAATCCTCTGACTGTGACCAAAGGAAAGCTCTCTCGCTGAGGCGTGGTGGTGCAGGAGCACACAGCTTGTGGACTAACTAAAGGCTGCTAGCTGGTCCCATACAACCTCTGAGGTGATGAAGCTCCTCAGAAGAAGATGTGAGGGTTTTTGAAACGTTTAAAGCACTTTTAATCAAGACAATAAGCAAACATGCATCAAAGATAAAGACCTTGCTCGACTCTGACCAATCGTTGGGGTGTTCCTTTAACATGCTTACGGTAAAAAAAAATGTTTTTGTCTATTGAAATTACAGAGACACTCTCTTAGACCATCAAGAAGATGGAATACAGCCATCCATTCATTTTACGTAGTAGAGAACCTTCCAGTGCTGTTGGTTGTGTACATTATTTCATCATGTTCTTGACAGATCCTCAGGACAACAGTGAACGTCAACAGTCCTTTAAAACATTGAGAAAGTATTTTAAAAGTAAATTGTGAAAATAAAGGATTACCGTAGTTACTAAAAAATCTGTTTTTTTCCCTTCTATTTAGGACTTTAATTCCCAATTGAGGGAAAAACTTTTGATTCTAAAAATGTTTGACATATTCCATATGTCTAAAATTTGGAACTTGAACATCAGAATAATTAATTTCACATTAACGCCACAGTGGATTGCAACCGCCAAAGTTGAGCTTAGTCTCTTTCTTAGTAGGTGATTTGAAAGCACGGTAAACAATAACCTCTTCATCGCTCAGTAAAGCTTTATTTGACATGAATATTACTTTATATACTGCTAAACCACATATTTGGGGCACGCAGCTCATTTTATATTCTGCGCGGTACATTTTTCAACACAAAGTTAAACCTTTCTCAAAACAAAAATGTTTTTAACAGAAAACTATAACATTTGTCAACACGATATTGTGCGGCCAAAGACATGCACCTGGGGATAGGTTGATTGGCAACACTAAATTGGCCCTAGTGTGTGAATGTGAATGTTCAATGTTGGCCATGCGATGAGGTGGCGATTTGTCCAGGATGTACCCCGCCCTCCGCCCGAGTGCAGCTGGTGTGCACAAACCACAACGACACCTTCGGATGGCAACAATGTAAAACTGTGGGGCTCCGGGAATCCCGAGTATGTCAAAATATAATTATGAATATATAAATGGGAGAAAGAGAAAACACTAAAGTACTGGATTAGAACCCAGTTGGAAAGTCTTGTGTGTCTTATGTGTGTGTCTGTCTGGGTTTTTTTTGCATTGATTGTTAAAACAGAATGTTTCACAAACAAACATTTGCATGAATCAAACAAAATGCCCAGTCCCATTGTGTATACATTTTAATAAAGATAAAAAACTTCCATTTCCGATTAATAGTGATTAATTAGAAGTTAACAATGGACAAGTTGTGATTATTCAGAATGAAACGTTCGAAATGTATGACAGCCCTTACAAAAACATTGATCCATTGTCATCATCCAAGGGCCTCGTGAAATAAGAGTTCTGTGGCTTTCCTATTAAAAATAGATGCATGTTCAAATTCAGAAAACTATGTACACAAGTAAAAATTCAGATGTATTAAACGTGTGCACGCACAAAGCCAAGCACACTTCTTTTATTACATCGCAATCAACTTGAAATTGGTACCATATGTTGGCCTGGCCTGCGATGAGGTGGTGACTTGTCCAGGGTGTACCCCGCCTACCGCCCGAATGCAGCTGAGATAGGCTTCAGCACCCCCCACGACCCCAAAAGGGACGAGTGGTAGAAAATGGATAGAGGGGATGGATGTTGGCCTGGCTTGGCAATCCCAGGCCACGAAATAGGCAAATCATATTGAAATTAGCCATGTGCTTGAGCTCGGCATGTTCTGACCAATCAGAAGTCAGTAGGAGGTGCTTCTTTCTTGTGTTTTGACCCCAGTGAACGGCAGAGCGATTGTCAGCCTGCCGTTGCCTTGTCTCTGAGAAGTGAACACAAGCTGAAATTAAAAAAAAGAAATGGTCATGTCAGGAAGGAAGTGAAGAAAAAGATAGATGTGCGTGGCCGAAAACTGACTCGGGGAGATTAGTGCTGCAAGGTGTTTGAAAAGATAGTCACTACCATGTTATGTACAACTTTAGAAGAGACTGGTGACTCTGATTACCCCAAATGTAAATTAGTTATTGTAATTTATAACAATGTATTTTTTTTACAGTAGGCTACTCACATGAGCCAGATTAGAGTTTCGTGAGAAAATGATGTTTTATGGATGGGCTAATGGTTACCCCAAATCCACCTACTGCCCACCCTACTATCCCCGCGATCCTTGGAAGGACAATTGTGGTAGGAAATGGATGGATGGATTTGTTTGAAATATTTTACATTTAAACATTGCAGCATATCGCAAAGGATACAAAAGACTTTGACTCTTGTTTGATTACTCAATTAATTATTAAAATACAGGAAAGTTCCTTGCGATAACAGCCGTATACATGACATTCTCCTCTTGTCTCCGGTGCCGCGACCACCTGCTGCTGTCCCCCTGACATGGCCAGGAAGGAGTCGTAGGATAACGTTTTGACAGAAGTGATCGCCTCGATAAATTATTATATGTCCTCACAAATATTGATAGGAATATGAAGCATTGGCGAAAAAGTTAATTTTGTGTCCTTTCCGCAGTCTTTTTTACATTGTTGAAATCAAATGTTTGTCAAAGCCCGATTGACCACCTGAATGGCAAAGTATCCACAGCCTGTAGAAATGTACGCAAGCTTGTTACATGAGACCCCTGATTTTTCAGACGCAGGATACAACACCACACTACATAAATCCGCTGTCTCGTCTTTATATAGCAACTTCCGGTTCCAAAGTTGGAATATGAAAAAAACCCATCTGTTTTGGTCAAATTTTACGTTTCTGCTGAGTGGTGATTTTAATATTTGTTTCTGAAATCTAAAATGAGAATGAAGCCGTTTTTTGGATCAAATTATTGCTCTTCTTCACTGATAAGAATGCTTTGTTTTTCATTAAAAAATGTATTTTAAAATTAAATTCAAATAATTTAATAATTTTTCCTTTTTTTCAATTTACATTTCTGAAAAGAAAATTAAATGACCTAAAGGTCCGTGTACCTTCCTTTCATTCGATTTCCAATTCTTAAATGCAAATCAAAAAACTAATTTTGGGCCATTTTTTCCATTTTCATTTCTGAAACAAAAGTTGGACAACTATTTAATGACACTTTTTTAAAACGACAACACGACTCTTGCTGAACAAAGGTGTTAGCGTTAAGCTAAAATACTGCTTCCGGTTCAATTTGTCATCACACAGATAAACACACAATTTTGCATTTTGGATAAACATATATTCGATTTTTGTGTTTATCTGGAAAAATAAAAACCCATAAAAACAAAACAGCACAAAATCCAATTTAATGGCAATATTTTGATGAAAATCAATACTTTTTTATTTTTATTTTTTAACTCTGCCATATATAATAAAAATCGAAACACAGCCCTAATTTTGTTTTTTGATTTGCATTTAAGAATTGGAAATATAATGAACGGAAGGTAAACTGACCCCAAAAGATACACTGACCTTTGTACTGTATGTCATACGTTGATGTCTGCTCTTTGCGCACGTCCGTCTAATTAAGTCAGCATTAAAGTAACTTGTGTGTTTGTCCAGATGATGACCTCTGAGCTCGCAGGGACGAATAAGGACATAGTGAATCTTAATAAAAAAAACACTTACACGTGAGACAATTTGGTTGTAAAAGAAAGAGATTGTGTCTTCAACGCGCAGGCCGAGGCCAAAAATCATACCACCGCAGTAAGTGTTACGCAAAACAACCGTCAGCTTATGTTTTTAGTTAAAGCCGTGCCTTCGGCAGGTTACAGTAGCAGCACCAAAAAATAAAGACAAAGGTGAGGAAGTGACCTCCGTCACTGTCAAAAAAAACATTTCCATTCTTGATGGACCCTCAGAGGATGCCAGCCTTGTCTACACAAGTGTTTAACATACTCAACAATTGTGCGAACAAGGAAAACCTTTCTTTTTTTGTATCAATTTAGCACCCATTTAATAAATAATTCTACCTCACAATGATGTCCTTCTTTATTATACGCATTCTCTTCCCCATACGTTTCTCCAGTGTCAAGTTGCAATGGCACAAATAACAAAAATCAGTCTTTACACATTCCTTTAGAAATAAACAAGCTGCCTTTTGTGCAACACACATCTTATCGTATGACCTGTCCACAGTTACTTTAAGTGGGAAGTCCAGACTGCTGAGTCAGGCCAAGGTATCATCTGTTGTTAGATGACTGCAACTTATAAAGGGAGGAGAACTATTTCTCCTAAGCGTGTTGGTTTAACCTCTAATAAAGCTCACCAAGTCGTTGTCAATTTTCACATTCACAGTCTTAGATGTATTTTACAGTGTGATTGTTTAAGCCAATAAATACAATTCCCTCATGGCCACAAGTGGGGAAAGGGAAACTTCCTGCCAACAACGGCTCCTCTGAAAATGTCTGTCTTCTCCTTCTCTCCAAAGACTGATATACTTTTAAATACATCACACTCTTGTACCAGGCCTTTATTGTTTTCCCCCTGTATGTGAGTGTTACTTTAAAACTAACCATTTACAGTTATATCTATATGACATACTATATAATAATTATATGATGGTTATGTAGAAAGATGACGATATATTTTTTGGTGCATGTGTATGCCAGCAATAATGTAGTTAGCATTCAATTATTACATTCCTTCACTTCATTAACATTTAATAGCTCAAGAGTACATCATCTACCTTTGGCAGCAATTTTTTTTAACGTATTTATTTGACAGGGACAGTACAATTAAACAGTGCTACCCACTGATGTCAGAGTACATAGGACTTCTAGCCACAGGCTAATTTTCAACCCTTGTCCTGGTTAGGCTTTTTTTTTTAAAGTTGAGAAAAGTGTATAGCATATACAAAAATATTAAGACAGATAAAAAATAAAAACATATTGAAAATAATTGCCCCCATTTGTCCACACTACACCCTGTTCTAGTGTTCACGCTTTTGATTTTCCTTAAGCCACTTTTTCAGTTTTGTGGAGAAAAGTTTAATGTCCGACTGTGACTTTAACTCCAGTGGCAAAGAGTTCCACAGATATGAGGCCTTCACTGAGAATGCAGACTGACCCAGAGTCGTCCGGCACCTTCACTCTACAGCTCCCACCGACTGCAGCTCGAGTCCACACGCCTTCACTACTGTATATTTGTATTTCTTGACACATCACATCAGGGGCTAATCCATTAACACACTTAAAAATTGCTTTTAAAAATGAGAAATTTATAAAATTATCAAAACTCATCATGTTATATTTTTGAGTAATAAGGCATGATGATGCTTCGTTGGTTTTGGATCAAATGTCTTTAAAGTTTGTTTATATAACGACAACAGAGGCTTCACTACACATTCCGTGGCT
Source organism: Entelurus aequoreus (assembly GCF_033978785.1). Classification (NCBI taxonomy): domain Eukaryota; kingdom Metazoa; phylum Chordata; class Actinopteri; order Syngnathiformes; family Syngnathidae; genus Entelurus; species Entelurus aequoreus. The sequence continues at coordinate 48,437,284 of NC_084734.1, read as the reverse complement.
TGTCCACAGACCATGGCACAATAAAAAATTATTGCATGCATATACTTGTGCAGCTTGAACAGATAAACACGGACGGTCTAATGACCCTGAAACAGTTTATATATATTTTTTATGGTCTTAGTCATTTTTATAATATGGCCATCAAATTTTAGCTTAGGGTCCAAAATAACACCCAAATATTTAAATTCCTTTACCTGCTCTATTTTACTTTGATTATGTTGACCTGAATTTCAATTGATTGTTTCTTCAAAGAGAAACACGTTGAGACTGTTTTGTTATAATGTCGGGTTAAACAGTTATTTCGGATGAATCATGGTATTTTCCCCTTGATGTCTTCGAAATAAAGCTACAAAACGCTAATCATGGTAACCGAAGGTATGAAGCAACGTGATTTTATTTTGAAACGTAAGGTTTGAACCGGAAGTAGCTGCCAATGACCCAGAATTGCTTTCCACTGTCATCACAGTGTGATGTCCGACACATTCAAGCGTAGTTGGGATATTTACTTTTCAACTCGGAGAAAAATAAGTCCCTTTTTTTGGCATACTGTGAGCATTTCTGAGTAATTCAACCGTTCATTTGTGAGCTGCTTGGTAAGTGATAGCGCGGAATGAACGTTAAAGCCGAATGCTGGAAGCTAACGTCTCTTCGGGTTTCAAATGTCCGACGACATCTTTGAACTAGTCGCTAAAAAGCTTCATGTTTTGTCCGCTACAAAGTGGACATAATGATAGACTTGGAAGTTATAAGCTCTGGTTGTAGATGTAATGCTGCGCTTTACATCTAGCCTATTACCCCAGTAGCTTCCTCGTTAGCATGTAGCCTAGCCGTTAGCAGTTGACTAATGTGTTTATGTGCTGATGAAACGCAGCAGGCGGCCACCATGAGCAACAGCCATCCTCTGCGGCCGCTGGCCTCCGTATCGGAGATCGACCACATCCACCTGCTGTCGGAGCAGCTGGGACCTCTGGCGCTCTGCGAGCAATACAGCGATGTCACCTTCATCGTGGAGGGGAAGCGCTTTCCTGCACATAACGTTATCCTGGCCGCCCGATGCCACTACTTCAGGTACTCCGCCAACAATCACTGTCATCAACCGTCACTGTTTCCTGCTCACTTATTTTTAATCACTAATGAACATTACAGTACTGATATGTGCTCATGTAACTGTCAATCAACAACTGCCTGTTATCCCAGTAAGTCACGCTAATAGTAGTGATCACTGATTATGTGAGGTTCAGTGGCTTCTTTGGGAATTTCCAATTTAAAAAAGTTTATTTTTACCGATTAAAATTGGCCACGTCATTCGTATGGACTTCCCGTAATGTTTCATATCCCATCAGCGTTTCTCACTCTTACACAAACAAACATATAGACTAATGGTGTATGTACATGTTAAAGTTAAAGTACCAATGATTGTCACACACACACACACACACACACACTAGGTGTGGTGAAATTAACCTCTGCATTTGACCCATCCCCTTGTTCACCCCCTGGGAGGTGAGGGGAGTAGTGAGCAGCAGCGGTGGCTGTGCCCGGGAGTCATTTTGGTGATTTAACCCCCAATTCCAACCCTTGATGCTGAGTGCCAAGCAGGGAGGTAATGGCTCCCATTTTTATAGTCTTTGGTATGACTCGGCCGGGGTTTGAACTCACGACCTACTGATCTCAGGGCGGCCACTCTAACCACTAGGCCACTGAGCCACATGTACTCATAATCGCAGTTTTCACATGGGATACATGGCGCAGATGCAGTGTGCGGGGCACTTCCACGACCCTGGAGAGCATCAGTATGCAAAGAAGTGGCCATGGAAAGTGAGGCTTAGAAGTTTGCAGAACATGTCCACTGTGTGGTGTCAAGGAGAGGACTGAGTCAGGAGACCAAATTTCAGCCTATGAGCATGATCGCGGCCCACGACAGATTGTAGAAATACAATTTGACAAAATAAGTACTAAAAGGCATAAATTACAATTATTAAAGTTGTTTGGCGTGGTTCAACAAGCTATGTTCACTGACCGTACTATTATGATGTTTTTAAAAGCGCGGGCGTGCATGTAGCTCCGGGTGGGTTTGTGGCGGCCCACATGCATTTATGGCATACACTAGTATATCATATTTATTTTTTATTTGATGATTAATTGCCATCAGTTTCCACATTCACATATGACACATTAAAAAATTATCACTTAAACTAGGCAGTTTCATGTTTTGCATTTGGTTCCCTTACCGAACCTAACTTTTACCCTACCGTCACCGAACCATTACGATGGCGTACCTTTACACACTAACACAGAACTGGGCAAATTAAGGCCCGGGGGCCACATGCGGCCCGTTAAGCTTTTTAATAAGGCCCAGTCTTGAACTATACAAAGTATTTCAATGGTTGAAATCTGCACTTTTGCATGATATACTATTTACTATGGTAATCGAATTAGTTACTATGGTAATCTAAGTCTCAGCAGCTCAGACGAGGCACCAAGCAGTGTGGGTGGGGAGCGTTTCTACAGAGTTTCCAGAGCGGCCAACCTGAAATGCGGGTGTCAGGGACAGACACGGAAGGAGATTTTTACAACAAAGTTCTAAAGCTTAGTGATGTATCAGATATATCAGATTGTAGGTGTTTTTTGTTTTTTTTCCCTTCGCGTTCATATTTTGCTGTTTGTTGCATTTTTTGTGTTTCGCTTGATTGTAAAATATGTGGATGGAGAGGAGGTGTGACGTTCATATGTTGTCAGTATTCTGTGTTTTATCGTTCATAGTTCAATCAATCAATGTTTATTTATATAGCCCTAAATCACAAGTGTCTCAAAGGGCTGTACAAGCCACAACGACATCCTCGGTACAGAACCCACATATAGTTAATATTGTAAATCCCACATTCTTTATTTTCATGTACATTCTGGGGGTATCATTCTTAAAAAAAAAATTTAAATTCCGTTCCGTTTTTAAGGCGGTCTGTCATAACTTTTTTAGCATTCAGACATTATTGTGAGGTTTTGTATTAGTGTTCCTAGAAATCAGATTTACCGGCCCCCAGACACATTTTATTCTCTAAATTTGGCCCCCGAGTCAAAATAATTGCCCAGGCTTGCACTAAAACATTGAAACATATTTGGCTTTAAGCTGCAGCATTGGCCTTCCATAAATTGCCAAACTCTGTTTTGCTTGCAAGTACAGCTGTTAACGATTAGATATATAATATAATCCTCCACATGAGGAGTGGTATCACATTGGTATTTTGCAGACTTCAGCTAACACATTGGTGCTGAGCATTATCTGTAGAAGGAACTTGCGAGAATTGTCAGACAGATTGACATAATACAGAAAATATATTCTACTACATATCAGTGGACAAATGCTAATATTCATTTTATCTTATCGTTCTTAGGACCTCACTGGTCCTGATGCAATAGTGTGCAAAAGTGTTGCTGAACTGTTGGACTTTTAAGCCGCAGGAAGGTCAAGGTGATAAAAGCCACATAATCATATTAAACATCACAGGATCATGGTGCTCAAAGTACAAGTTTCACTTTGCAAAGAATTAGCATGGCATGTTGACATTGATGTGCTATGCTGTGTTTTCTTGTGTCATTTCTCTCCAAGTCCTGTGACTAGTAGTAAATAATATTTATTAAAACCTCTTAAGGCCCAAGCTGTTTTACATGCTTTTTTATTTCTCTTTGCCATTTGGGCTTATTGGACCCTAATTAGAATAAAAACTAAAAATCATCTTTTGATATGATGTACTTAGTCCATAAGTAACAAACGTGTACTTAATGTTTAGTGACATGCTAATTCTTATTTGTACACTTTTTGTTTCAAAATTCCATTGTATGTTATACTCTTCTGACACCACCAGATGGCAGTATAAGTGTCCACATAAGCGGCCATAAGACCCCAATTCAGTAGTGTACACAATTTTGGAAATAAGAGCTAAAAGGTGCTGTCCACGCATGTGGCCACTAAGGCCTTTAGCTAAGCAATACTGTAATCAAGATTAATTACACGATTATTCATTGATTTGAAAAAAATAGTATTTTTTCTGTACCACCAAAACTCAACTTTTAATATAGTTTTAAAAAAGCTGGCTATAAATGAATAACAAACCACAACAAGTAAATTAATAGCAATAACAATACATTTAAATAAGAATAGCAAAATAAAAAACAATTCAATTAAGTTTTTCCAGTTTGTTTTTATTAAGTTTTTTACTTTTTACACTTATTTTTAGCATCATAGAGTGTGTTCTTTTTGTGTCAAATAACATGTGAGTGTGTTTGTTTATTAAATGCAAAAATCCTTACATTTATTGGCGCATCTTTGGACTATTTTTTACCAATATTTTAGGTCAGAGCATAATAATTGTACAAATGTATCAATAAGTGCTTTAAGTACATTATGCTTGTCTAAGGTACTTTTTTGAAACCTTTATTTTGTTAGCGCAGCCAGACCAGATGTGGCGCACCACGCTGTTATTGTGAAGGGGGAAGTGTGCTGTGCTGCTGTTCTCAGCTTGACGAGTAAAGAGGCGAGGCAGTTAAAAAAAAAAAAAGAGCGAGCCTCTCAAGTTGCGCCCACTGTTTTTAAATGAATGCAACATCAATGATGTCGTTACCACAAGACAAACAGATGAGATGTGTTGCGGGTGTATGGATTGTTCCTGCTAGTTTAAGCTTCTTAGTTTAGTCACTGTGACATTTTGTAATTCAGGACTGCCGGCGTTTTGAGTGTGTCGGATAAATGAGCTCTCGCGGACTCATTATTGTCCCAAAAAAATGTCTCTTCTCCTCACAATGACAACATTTTATGATATTATATTGCCTTTATCAACAAATTCAGTTTTATTGGCCAATTATGTGACTCCGTCTGCAGTTACGTCAACCCGGAAATCATTTGCTTTACTACTTTTATTGAGTTTAGTGATTATTCATTCTGCATACTAGCGCCGTGTCTATAAAAATAGCAACCATGGTAAGATCCCACACTTCTAGTACACATGCTCTTTTTTCATCCATTCGCTCCTCATTTCTTTCACCGTCACAAGCTCCGGAATTGGCATGCACGTTGCGCGGCCCATTTATCGGTGATTTTATTTTCATAATCGTGAGAAGCCATTGTTCAAAGCGAAATTAAAATTGGATTAAATGTCCAGCCCTATGTGACTGCACAAAACAATACTCAAGGACGACAATAACAAATAAACATGGTTTTCCTTCAGGGCCCTCTTGTATGGCGGAATGAAAGAGTCGCAGCCCCAAGCAGAGATTTGTCTGGAGGAGACGCAGGCAGAGGCATTCTCCATGCTGCTCAACTACTTGTACACCGGCCGCGCCAGCCTCAGCTCGGCTCGCGAAGAGGTGTTGCTCGACTTCCTCGGCCTGGCCCACCGCTACGGCCTCCAGCCACTAGAGGACTCCATCTCCGACTTCCTCCGCACCATCCTGCACAACAATAATGTCTGCTTGGTGTTTGATGTGGCCAGCCTGTACTCTCTCAGCACGCTCAGCGCCGCCTGCTGTTCCTACATGGACAAACACGCACCGGAAGTTCTCAACTCTGACGGCTTCTTGACACTATCCAAGGTAAGAGGCGACATAATGATACTGTACAACAGTGGTTCCAACCACCGGGCCGTGGCCCGGTGGTTGGAACCACTGTCCGTGGTTCGATTGGTACCGGGCCGCACAAGAAATAAAAAAATAAATAAAATAAAACATTTTATTTTTAATTTTTTATTATATCATTCTGTTATTAATATTTCTGGTTCCTACATTATATATCAATATAGATCAATACAGTGTGCAGGGATACAGTCCGTAAGCACACATGATTTGTATTATTTTATGACAAACCCCCCGCCCCCCCCCCCGGTCCGTGGGACAAATTGTCCAGCGTTGACCGGTCCGCAGTTACAAAAAGGTTGGGGACCACTGCTGTGGTCACAAGATTAGGAACACTTGACCAATTCAAAGAGGAAGCATCAAAATATTAGGTTGAACTTCAAGCAAGATGCAGTGCAGTTGCACACCACTATAACGAACACATTGTTTGCCAGACATTGGCAATCAATATGTGGTAACGGGGCGTGGTAAATGACATTGTATAATTGGCTAAATATATGCAGTGTTTCCCCTACATGTAACTGATCGTGCGCAAGATAAATGCTGCCCCTTTTCAATGTAAGTTTTTTTTAACATGAAAACAAAGGTAAGTGATTAATGAATGTATATAGTGTATTATTTACGCACTATTTGCCTATTAAGTTTGGAAAAACCTCAAATATCATAGAAAACGTTCCGTGCATCTAAATCGCGTGCCAGGAACGCTACAGATGGTTGCACACCTAAGCGGGAGTTGACGCCCACCAAAAGTAAGGAGAGAAAGTTGAAGAGAAAGGTTTTTCAAGTTAATTAATGCATTTCTTGTTCAAGTCTGTGTAAAGTATCCTAAATCCTTTGACATTACAACCATAATGTGTAACTTTAGGCCGTGTGCATCTTCGAACCTCCGTTTGGACATATCTGTGTGGAGTGTGCATGTTGTCCTCGTGTGCGTCAGAGTCGTGTATAAAGAGAGTGTGACCAACTTCAATGATTGGTCAAAAGGCGCAGTCTTTTTTTTCCTTTTTTTTTCTTTTTTTTTTGTCCTGTCCAGCCACCTCAGGCAAATCATATTGTTGATGTAGATGCCCATATATGCTGTACAGATTTATTTTATAAAAGAGAAGTGTGGGATACTTCTCTTGTTGCCTTATTTGTATTTTACTTTATTAAAATTGATTTATTTCATGTTTGGCGCAGCCGGACTGGAGCAGGAGGGGGTAGAAAGAAGAAAAAAAGAAGACACAGGGGGACATTGCAGGGCCAATAGGGGGATAATACAGAGAGACAACAAAAACAACAAAAGAACAACATCAGCAAATACGATATGTACAAATATGATACGAAAAATGATAACAAAAAAGCAGTTAGTGAGGTAAATATTAATAACACATTATTGCACTACAAATGGAGCAATACCAATATAAATAGCACTATTGGTAATGAATAATAATAATAATGACCTCTATTATCAACAATGCAATTGTTTTAAATGCAACAATACATATATGTAATGAAAACTTGGATTACAAAAGAAAGCAGATAAATTGAGGGGAAGAAAGAGAAGCAAACTATATGTAGATTGTTATAGTAACAATAGGTTAAGCTTTATCAGCATGCCGTGTTTTACCCAGTTTCCCCTAGGGGGACAACGTTATTATATGTTTGATTAAACATGATTACAGTCATGGCCAAAAATATTGGCACCCTTGCATTTCTGTAAGATAATGCAGCACTTCTCCCAGAAAATTGTTGAAATTACAAATGCTTTGGTATTCACATGTTTTTCTTTTGTTTGCATTGGAACAGCACACACACACACACACAAAAAAAAGCCAAATCTGATATTATTTTACACAGAACTCCATAAATGGACTGGACAAAATTATTGGCACCCTCAACTTAATATTTGGTAGCACACCCTTTGGAAAAAAATACTGAAATCAATCGCTTCCTGTAACCATCAATGAGTTTCTTACACCTTGCTACTGGAATTTTGCACCACTCTTCTTTTGCAAACTGCTTCAGGTCTTTCAGATTTGAAGGGTACCTTCTCCCAACTGCTGTTTTTAGATCTCTCCACAGAGGTTCTACAGAATTTAGATCTGGACTTATTGATGACCACTTCAGAACTCTCCAGCGCGTTGTCTTACCATTTTTGTGTGCTTTTTGAAGTATGCTTTGGGTCGTTGTCCTGCTGGAAGACCCATGACCTCTGACGGAGACCCACCTTTCTGACACTGGGCCCTAAATTATGCCCCAAAATTCTTTGGTAGTCCTCAGATTTCATGATGCCATGCACACAGTCAAGGCATCCGGTACCAGAAGCAGCAAAGCAACCCCAAAACATCAGTGAACATCCACCATGTTTGACTGTAGGCATGGTGTTCTTTTCTTTAAAGGCCTCGTTTTGTTTTCTGTAAACAGTGTGATGATGTGCTTTACCAAAAAGCTCCACTTTAGTCTCATCTGTCCACAGGACGTTCTCCCAGAAGGATTTTGGCTTCCTCAGGTAAGTTTTTGCAAACTCCAGTCTTGCTTTTTTATATCTCTGTGTCAGCAGCGAGGTCCTCCTGGGTCTCCTACCATAGCGTCCCTTTTCATTGAGATGGCGACAGATAGTGCGAGCTGACACTGTGAGCTGACACTGTTGTACCCTGTGTCTGCAGGTCAGCTTGAATTTGTTTGTAAGTGAATCGAGGTTCTTTATCCACAATTCTAACAATCCTTCGTTGCAGTCTTTCATCAATTGTTCTTTCCCGTCCACGTCCAGGGAGGTTAGCTACAGTGCCACGGGCTTTAAACTTCTTGATGACATTGCGCACAGTTGACATGCGCACAGTAGGCACAGGAACATTTAGATTTATGGAGATGGACTTGTAGCCTTGAGATTGTCCATGCTTTTCCACAATATTGGTTTTCAAATCATCTGAGAGTTCTTTGCTCTTCTTTCTTTTCTCCATGCTCAGTGTGGTTCACACAACACAAAGGTTGAGTCAACTTTTCTCCATTTTAACTGGCTGCAAGTGTAATTTATATATTGCCAGCACCTGTTACTTGCTACAGGTGAGTTTAATTACAAATTAAAGGAGCATCACATGTTTAGAATACAACTATTTGTTACAATTTTGAAAAGGTAGCAATAATTTTGTCAAGTCCATTTTTGGAGTTTAGTGTAAAATATCAGATTTGGCTTTTTTTTTGTTTTTTGTGTTCCAATGCAAACAAAATAAATAATGATGTGAATAACAAAGCATTTGTAGGTTCAACAATTTTCTGGGAGAAGTGGTGCATTATGTCACAGAAATGCAGGGCTGCCAATATTTTTGGCCATGACTGTATATGCATGAGTGTATGTACAGCATGTGTATATGTGTAAATGTATGTGGGAGCGTAGGTACCTGTGTGTGTACTAGGGTTGTCCCAATACCAATATTTTAGTACCGGTACCAAAATGTATTTCGATACTTTTCTAAATAAAGGGGACCACAAAAAAATGGCATTATTAGCTTTATTTAAAAAAGATATATCTTACAGTACATTAAACATATGTTTCTTATTGCAATCAAAGAACAATTTTTGCCTTACATAAAATAGTGAACATACTAGACTACTTGTCTTTTAGTAGAAAGTAAGCAAACAAAGGCTCCTAATTTGTCTGCTGACGTATGCAGTAACATATTGTGTCATTTCTCATTCTATTACTTTGTCAAAATTATAAATAAAAATGTATTATTATTCCACTTTTTCATTTACTGTTAATATCTGGTTATTTTCCGTTTCAACATGTTCTATCTACTCTTCTGTTAAAATGTAATAATCACGTATTCTTTTGTTGTTTGGATACTTAACATTAGTTTTGGATGATACCACAAATTTAGGTATCGATCCGATACCAAATAGCTACAGGATCATACATTGGTCATATTCAAAGTCCTTATGTGTCCAGGAACATATTTACTGAGTTTATAAACAGAATTAGAATTTTTTCAAAATGAAAAAAGATTTTGTGACGATAAAAAATATAGATTATTATATTATATATTATTATTTATATATTATAGTATCAACTAGATACGCTATTGTACTTGGTGTCATTACAGTGGATGTCAGGTGTAGATCCAACCATGGCATTTGTTTACATTCAGGCGCACTAGCTTTTGTTAGCGGTGACGCCGGTGAGTTGTTGTATCCTCCTACGGTGTGTAGTGAAGCATGTTTAGCTATTCCTCATCCTGCAGGGATGATATTTGTAAGAAACTCACTTTATTCGTTGCCAGGAAAGGACAGAGCAGGCTATACTTCCTGAGGAAGCTGCGCTCCTTCAACATTTGTAAAAAACTCTTGTGGATGTACTACCAGTCTGTGGTTGCCAGTGTTCTGTACTACATAATAGTGTGCTGGGGGGGGGGCAGTACATCTAAGAAGGACAGCTCCAGACTGGAGAAACTGATCAGGCGGGCCGGTTCTACGATCGGAATAAAACTGGACTCACTGGTGACGGTGGCAGAGAAGAGGACTGTGGAAAAACTGGTGAGCATCCTGGATGATGCCAGTCACCCTCTGCATACCGTTGTCAGTAGCCAGAGGAGCGTTATTGTAACGCCGTTAGTTTCGGCGGTAAGTAGTAATCTAATGCGTTATTTTTTATATTCAGTAACTCAGTTACCGTTACTACATGATGCGTTACTGCGTTATTTTACGTTATTTTTTATGTAGTATCGGCTAGAAACTGAAGATCTGAGTGTGTTTTGTGGCAGCGCTGCGGTGGAAAATAAGAGGCGTACGTGCTTTGTGTGGGTGGGGGCGTGGGGGGGGACTCCCATACCGTAGTTGAGGAGCGCAGGGGAGACGTTCCTTCGGGGCTAACAACCTTCACTTTACCCGGAAGTGGTCTTTACAGCTGAGGGTGAATGACGAGCCCGGCGGTTTGTTGCAACTTTGTGACTTTATTGGACGCAGCCATCCAGCAAGCTAGAGAGAGCACCTGCAAGCACTCACTGTCGCCGGTCCCTCACTTCTCTCGCCCACTCACTCACTGACGTCCCTCACCCACATGCTGTCATATCTTAAAGGGCCACACACACACACACACACACATAAACGCTACTATCATAACAACTAACAAGACATCAAGGCGAAGCCAAGAGTCGATTTTTTTAAGAAGGAGAAATTCTCAATACTTTTCTTTTGTCGAGCACAAAGAAAATAACATTTTAGTTAAATGTAAGTTGTGTCTTGGATCAAAGATCCTATCTACTTAACTTCAAGTTAAAGTGCCATTATGTTGTAGCTATTTAAAATAGTTTTGTCAATTTGTTCTGGCCAGAAACAAATTGGCCTTTGAAACATATCTTTGTCTTTGTGTGTTGTCTGTAGAGCACATTGCTTAGCAGAGTTCAGTGATGCAAATGCATGTCAAGTTGATCAACACATTGTATTATTCTCCAGTGCAATAACAGTACTGAAATGAAGGCTAAATGGCATTAATGGGAGCTTTTAAAAAAGAAAAGAAAAAATAAGTAACTAAATAGTTACTTTTCAAAGTAACGCATTACTTTTTGGTGTAAGTAACTGAGTTAGTAACTGAGTTACTTTTGAAATGAAGTAACTAGTAACTATAACTCATTACTGGTTTTCAGTAACTAACCCAACACTGTGTATTTGTATATATACTGTATATACAGTGGGGCAAAAAAGTATTTAGTCAGCCACCCATTGACAATCAATGAGTGGCTGACTAAATACTTTTTTGCCCCACTGTATATGTATGTGTATATACAGTATATATATATATGTGTGTGTGTATATGTATGTGTATATATATATATATATGTATATGTGTGTGTGTATATGTGTGTGTATACATATATATATATATATATATATATACACACATACATATACACACATATATATATATATTTATGTATACACACATATATATATATATATATCTGTGTGTATATATATATATATATATATATATATATATATATATATATATATATACATATATATGTATATATATAGTGTGTGTGTGTGTGTGTGTGTGTGTGTATTAGGGCTGCAACTAACGATTAATTTGATAATCGATTAATCTGTTGATTATTACTTCGATTAATCGATTAATAATCGGATAAAAGAGACAAACTACATTTCTATCCTTTCCAGTATTTTATTGGAAAAAAACAGCATACTGGCATCATACTGATTTTGATTATTATTTCTCAGCTGTTTGTACATGTTGCAGTTTATAAATAAAGGTTAATTAAAAAAATAAATTTAAAAAAAAAAAAAAAATTGCCTCTGCGCATAGCATAGATCCAACGAATCGATGACTAAATTAATCGCCAACAATTTTTATAATCGATTTAATGGATTAGTTGTTGCAGCCCTAATGTGTATATATATATATATATATTATCAAGAACACCTACCGAGGGATGCAGTGTCGTGTCCTCCATGAAGGCTGCCTGTCAGAGCCCTTCGAGGACCTGACTGGGGTGCGGCAGGGATGCATGCTCTCACCCTTCCTGTTCATCCTCTGTATAACTGAGCCTGACCGAGCAGTTGGAAGACCTGGATTTTGCTGATGATTTAGCACTCCTAGCACACACACCAACATATGCAGGAGAAATCATGCAAACTGGAAACAACAGCTGCTTCGCTTGGACTCAAAATTAACACATCAAAAACTAAGTTAATGCGTATCAACAACAAGAACAACTCCCCAATAAACATGGATCATAACCAGTTCGACGAGGTTGCCACCTTTACATACCTAGGAAGCATTATTGCTGTGAACGGAGGAGGATGTCAGTGCCAGAATTGGAAAAGCAAGGACCATATTCACTATCCTAAATAAAATCTGGAAAGCAAAAAGCATATCACTCAAGACCAAACTGCAAATCTTCAACTCAAACGTCAAATCCACCTTACTCTACAGTTCAGAAACCATTCTTCAACCGCTGCCTCCGTCGCCTCCTAGGTATCTACTGGCCTAACACCATCTCCAATGCCAACCTGGGGGACCTCACTAGACAAGACACAATAGAAACACAAATCAGGAGGAGGAAATGGAACTGGATTGGTCCCACATTGCGTAGACACAATAGATCAATCACAAAACATGCTCTAACATGGAACCCACAAGGCAAGAGGAAGAGAGGAAGGCCTAGAGCCACCTGGAGAAGAACCACAGGGCAGGAGATGAAGGCGCAAGGGCTGTCATGGCAACAACTGGAGCGGAGGGCACAAGACCGAAGGGGATGGAGGAGTTTCATCAATGGCCTATGTTCCTTAGGGAATTTAAAGGCCTAAGTAAATAAGTAAGTATATATATATATATATATATATATATATATATATATATATATATATATATATATATATATATATATATATATATATATATATATATGTATATATATATATATATATATATATATATATATATATATATATATATATATATATATATATATATATATGTATATATATATATATGTATATATATATATATATATATATATATATGTATATATATATATATATATATATATGTATATATATATATATATATATATATATATATATATATATATATATATATATATGTATATATATATATGTATATATGTATATATATATACGTATATATATGTATATATATATATATATATACGTATATATATATGTATATATATATATATATATATATGTATATATGTATATATATATACGTATATATATGTATATATATATATATATATACGTATATATATATATATATATATATATATATATATATATATATATATATATCATCATCATCGGCGGTCACTCGTGGTCGAGTATGACTGTCCTCCTTCCTGGTCCTTGTGGGTCTTCAGGTGGGCGTAGAGGCCGATTCTGGACCCGATTATTCTGGGGCAATGTGGACAAGGGAATGTAGTGGTGGTGGGTTTGGGTTGGGCCTGCTTGATGGATGCTCTCTCCTTTCTTAGTCTGCGCTTGTCTTGTGCAGCATGGCGGAGGTCGTCATTATATTGCGCGGCACCCTCACGGACAAGGTTTCTCCACATCGTTCTGTCTGTTGCCTTGATTTCCCAAGACTTAAGGTCTATGCGACACTTTGTCAGGTTTGCCTTGATGTTATCCTTAAATCTCTTCTTTTGACCTCCCGGGGCCCGTTTCCCTTCAACAAGCTGTGAATAAAGAACTTGTTTTGGGAGGCGAGAGTCAGGCATGCGGACTACATGGCCAGTCCATCTAAGTTGGTTTTGGGCAATCGTGGCAGTGATGGTGGGCAAGCCAGCCTCCTCCAGGACGCTGGTGTTGGTGCGTCGGTCCTCCCAGCTGATCCTGAGGATTTTTCTGAGACATCTATGATGGTAGGTCTCGAGTGCCTTTAAGTGCCTGCTGTAGGTGGTCCAGGCTTCTGACCCATACAGAAGGGTGGGGAGCACGACTGCTTTGTAGACCAGGATTTTGGTCTTTGCTTGCAGGTCACGGTTCTCGAAGACTCTCTTCCTCAGCCTTGAGAAGGCCCCACTGGCACAGCTGAGGCGGTGGTGAATTTCATCGTCAATGACAGCTTTAGATGACAGGAGGCTCCCGAGATATTGGAAGTGGTCCACATTTTCCAGTCGAATGTTGTCAATTGAGAGGTTTGGGGGCAGGACAGGCGCACTACTGTTTGGTGGTGATTGGTGGAGGATTTGGGTTTTCTTTATATTGATGGCAAGACCAAGCTGTTTGTATGCCTTCGCAAAAGCAGACAGAGTGCACTGTAGGTCCTCTTCTGAGAGGGCTACGAGGGCATTATCGTCTGCATACTGCAGCTCCATGATGGATATGGTGGTTGTTTGACCTTTAGCCCTGAAACGGTTGATGTTGAGGAGTTGGCCGTCGGTTCTGTACATTATTTTGACTCCCTGGGGCAGATGTATGTTTGTGAGATGGAGGATAGCAGCAACAAAGATGGAAAATAGTGTTGGAGCGATGACACATCCCTGTTTTACACCTGTGTCTACCCTAAAGGGTTCCGTTTCATCTCCACTGCCACTGAGCACTGTGGCTGACATGTTATCATGCAGTAGCCTCAGTACCCGGATGTATTTGTCTGGGCAGCCAATCTTGGACAGAACCAGCCAAAGGGCCTTACGGTTAACCGAGTCGAAGACTTTGGTGAGGTCTATGAAGGCCATGTATAATGATTGGTTTTGTTCCCGGCATTTTTCTTGCAGTTGTCGTGCGATGAAAATCATGTCTGTGGTGCCTCTGCTTGGGCGAAATCCACTCTGAGACTCAGGAAGCACGCTTTCTGACAGGGGGGTGAGTCTGTTGGCCAAAACCCGAGCGAGGGCTTTCCCTATGGTGGACAGGAGAGAGATGCCACGGTAATTCCCACAGTCTGCCTTGTCTCCTTTCTTAAATATGGAGACAATTAGGGCATCTCTGAGCTGTGCAGGGATTTCCTCTTCTTCCCATATTTTGAGAAGCAGGACATGGATGTGCTTGGTAAGATCGGGTCCGCCTTTCTTCAGGACCTCTGCTGGAATGCCGTCGGGCCCAGCAGCCTTGTTGTTCCTCATCTTCCCAATGGCATCCTGCAGCTCATCCAAGGTAGGTGGTTCTCCCATGCTTTCATCTGTGGGTTGTTGTGGGAGTTGGTCAAGAGCCTCCATCTCAGACAAGTGTCCCTGTTTAAGAGGTCCTCATAGTGTTCTTTCCACCTGTTTGAAATTGCGTCCTTGTCCTTCAGCAGCAGCAGACCATCCTTTGAGCGAAGGGGGGTTAGGCAGCGGTGGCTGGGACCATACACCACTCTTGTGGCATCGAAGAAGCCTCTCGTGTCTCCAGAGTCAGCAAGCTGCTCGATCTCCAGAGCCTTCTTTGTCCACCACTGGTTCTTCAGTTTCCTAACCTGTGTTTGGACAGCTGCCTTCGCTTTGGCGTGGGCTACTCTTTTCACTTTGCAGTGGATGTCGTTTTGCCAAGTGATGAAAGCTTGCCGCTTGTTGTCAATTAGTTGCTGGATCTCAGTGTCGTTCTCATCAAACCAGTCTTGATGTCTCCGCTTTTTGAGACCAAGGATATTTTTGCAGGATTTCATTATAGCAGTCGAAAGTGTGCTCCAGTGTGTTTCCGTGTCCTCTGGGTACTGTTTGGGCAACGCTGCGCTAAAGGCCTCCTGCAGCTGTTGTTGGTAGGTGGTGTCACTCGACAGCTCGATGTTAATTCTTGGCCGGCACTGTCTTTTCTGCATCCGTCTTTTCCGCATTAAGCGGATGGACATGATGGAGCGAATGAGGCGGTGGTCGGTCCAGCAGTCGTCTGCACTGGTCATTGCTCTGGTGTTTAGGACGTCGCAACGGTCTTTAGAGCGGACAATGACATAGTCAATGAGATGCCACAGTTTGGAGCGAGGGTGCATCCATGATGTTTTGAACTTGGTTTTCTGACGGAAAAGTGTGTTGGTGATGACCAGGTTATGCTCCGAGCACTTAGTTAGCAGTAGTGTGCCATTAGAGTTTGTATTTCCGACCCTTTCTCTCCCCAGCGTACCCCTCCATAGGTGGTGGTTTCGTCCCACTCTGGCGTTGAAGTCTCCGAGCAGGATTAACTTGTCCTCCTTGGGGACTTCAGATAGAACTTTGTCCAGGTCAGCATAAAAGGCCTCCTTAACTTCATCCTGTGCATCAAGGGTTGGTGCATAGGCACTAACGACCGTGGCCATATGACTGCTAGCAAGCATAAGGCGTAAGGTCATTAGGCGCTCGTTGATGCCCACAGGGAGTTCATGGAGGTGGTTGATGAGGCAGTTCTTAATAGCAAAACCCACACCGTGGATTCGTGGCTCATTTGCAGGCTTTCCTTTCCAGAAGAAAGTATATCCGCCTTTTTCTTCCTTCAGCTGCCCTTCGTCGGCCAGTCGGGTCTCGGAGAGTGCTGCGATGTCGATCTGGAACTTCCTTAGCTCTCTGGAGATGATGGCAGTTCGCCTTTCAGGTCGATCGCTGGCTTGGTTGTCCGTGAGGGTTCGCACGTTCCAGGCACCAATGTGTAGTTTTTGTTTTCTTTGTTTCTGACCGCATGGTGGTGATCCCTCTGGATGCGGTATTCCAGACAGGATGTTGCGAGGCAGGCTATTTTTAGGGTACCTTTTCTAACCCCCTCCCCTACTGGGGTGAGCAGAGTGGATCCTGAATAGGGCTGCTCAGTCATGGGTGCAGCTGCCGAGAAGCTCTTCTGCCTAAGTCCATGAGCTTAACGACTGAATCTAACACCCACCGCCTGTATGCCAGGTTGTGGCTAGGGACTGCC